>NC_081175.1:17292137-17667137 GCF_012432095.1 Onychostoma macrolepis
TATCGTTCTATCTACCTATTTTTGTTTTCTTTATTTCAGTCTATGCATAATTTTATACCCACATACACATGTGCTTAGACAGATAATCATACTCCATAGCATGAGGGATATTATTTAAAGCACGCAAATACAAATATCGGCCATCTGGAAGATTGTCACATTGTTTCTTGCACACGTTCACACTTTTCTGTAAGATGCAGTTTTGGATACATATGAGCCGGAATATTGATGTACAGTCACTGATGTGTAGAAATGGTACAAGTACAATAATTCAGCCAAGGATGTTTTCACTCTTGAGGTAAATTGTGTAAGCATATCTGCATAACTGTAAGGTTATTTGATAGATATTTAATACATGCTCTTTAAAAGCAGTGTCTGAATCATATTGTACATAAAAAGTGCACATTAGGACAAAAGAAGCAAGACTTTTTTTAATTTTTTTTTTTTTTTAATAAGAACTGATTCATACTTGGAAACTATTGTGCATTGTTTCAGTGTTTCTTTTTGGAGAGGAGAGAATCTGTGATACCTGTGATGTTTTGTGAACAGTTGAAAAACTTTTGTACATAATATTTTATTTTTGTAAGCTAACAAGCTGTCACCAGTATCCCATGTTATTTACTGTGCATTGTGCATGGCTACTGTGCTCAATGTAAAATCCACAAACTGTTTTCTAAGTTATAAAAACGTTATTCTTTCTCATTGTAGAACCACAGAAACACCAAATATAAAGGCTGGTTTCCATGGTGTTGTACTGTTGTTTTATTTCTTTTGTTTCCCCTGTATTTTGTTGTTAAAACATCTTCAGAGCAATTACGCACAAAATGAATTACTAATAATTTATGGCGTGTGGTTTTTGTCCAGCCCTTGTGTGGTCAGAGAAGAGATGTCATTGTGAGAAGGAGGGGTTACCATTAAAGGTTACAAGTACACTTGAATTTTACATAATTACAAGTGCACAGGTAAATCATTTATATTATTTATTTAAAAATAGGATTTTTTTATAACGTTCTGACATAAAAAAGGTATAAAACCTGTGTTCTTTGAGGGGTTGGGGTTATATAACTTATCTAAACTAACTAGTCCTTATACAGCTAAATTGTGGCTAAATCTTTATAGCACTCTGAAAGAGTAATAGCTAGAGATGTTTTGGATCAACTTCAAAAATTCATTCAGAAGCCCGTAACCCACCATAGACACTGAGGGAGACTAGTTACCCCCAATAATTAGAACTGGCCAAATATATTTATTTTGTTTTTGCACTGCGCTGCTGCACTCGGATACGTAGCCCTCTGTTTGTTGTTAGGATGACAAAAAGATGTAATTTTTAGGATGATCTAACAACGCTAGTCAATGCCAACATGAACATGACTGAGATGACTCAATTCCGATTCCTGGTTCTGAATTCCAGCGCGAAGCCAGTTTTAGCGTTGAAAAAGAATGAGGTAAGTTAGAAGTAACACTATGTAAACATAAAAAAATATATATATATTTGACAGCTGTTTTACTATAGAAATGTTAAAACGACCGACAGTTATATCAAGCGAAGCAAACTGCTGGACATTTTTCTCAAATATGGTCGTTTTGGTATCTTTACGTGATTAACTGAAATTGACGAGACAAGAAACGTTAGGCGTTTTGCGAAATATTAGACCACAAATAAGAGTGAATGTGTTAAAAAAAATTATTTGCAAATAGTTGTCCTCATTTGTAAGTCGCTTTGGATAAAAGCGTCTGCTAAATGACTAAATGTAACTTAAATGGAGTTCAAAATGAACTAGAATTAGACGTAGAATTTCTTTCATTGTTCTATTCTTTTATATGAACCCCAGTGTTCAAGGTTACGGCCTTGTAGTAGCAAGTAGCCTTTTAGTATTAAATGAAAAGAAAGAAAAAAACAACAACCACAAAATGCTACTCAGGCCCTTCACTTCAAAATAAAAACAATATTTTTTACTCCATAAATCTAAAAACATTCACGCGTCCACAAATCCCTCGTTAACAAATAGACACAAAAGCTTTGATATATTCACCGTAATACAATGCCACAGATCATTATTTTCCAGACACAAAATTTGATCAAATTTTCAGTTAGTAAATCAAGTGAACATAGATGTAAACATTGTTCAATCAACATAATTAGCATGCTGAATTTAAAATTGGTGCAAATGTGTATATTTATTAGCAAGTGATGAAAACAGATCAGTCTTTTGCAGTGTAATATTTACAAAAACACAAGTAAATGAGAAAATTAAGACTGGTTCACTGATCTATATATAATGTTCTCTATTATAGATCAGTGGACTGGTTACAAAATACTGCCTTTCACTCAGGAACAAAAATGCATCTCAGAATTAGTTTCAGATTGATTTATCAAACGCATGACAGGAAAAAGAAAGTGAAAATCTTTGGAAACCTATATTTGGAGGCCAATTTGGGCAAGAAGCCATTTATTTTTACTGAGGCAAGGTAACTATGATATCATGATGGCACTAGGCTGTTTATTTCAACCTAATACTACTTGTGTCTATACAATAAATACACTCAACATCAACAATCAAGAAGACAAATAGTAAGCTGCAGCAGAAGATGAGATGATGATGGTGTGAGGTCTTCAGTCATTGTCGTAGATGCAGTCTGTAAAAGCAGTTTTTTGAAGGTGTGAATTGATTATTTATCTGTTTTAGTAATATTGTCTACATTCTGCCAGTTTTAAATCCCATCCCTTCTAGTAGGAGAATTAACATTTTAAATTTTCACATAATGTTCAGATTAATGAATTTGTCACGTACCATCTCCAATGTCATCATAGACCTCATCACTGAAAAGAAAAGTAAAAAATTTAGTTTTTCACATTCACACATTGACAAAACAATTTACAAAAATAAAAAAAAATCCAAGTAGCTTACTCTGTGTGGATGTTGCTGACTGATACATATCCAACTGAAAATTAAATTTTACAATGTCATCATTACTAATGCTTGCCCTGGTGTAGGTCAAGTCTCATATGGAGTCACATACAATGTAACTTACATCTGCCCTCCTTGTTCCTACAGATGAATTTGTCAGGGTCAGATTTGCTGATGACATCCACAGTCTCCCCAGCTTGTACAGTCAGGTCTTTCCCACTTCCCTTCTTACTGGTGGCAATCGTTGCTTGATGAAGTACCTGAATCTCACCATCGTACTGGTAAAATAAATGCCAAATTGTTTGCTTATAAATTCAATCAAGTAAGCACTCTGTGTTTACAGGTCGCTCAGCATAATGCCATACTGTTATTTCATACGCACCTTAAACTTTTTTCTAAATTCCTTTTCTTCTTTCTCAAACTTCTTTTGCTTTTTTGGGTCCTCATGCATTTTGGTCGCCTTAGATTTCATTTGAGGAAGGCTGCAATAATTAAATATCATTATCATCAAGACAGGCCTATTTAAATGTGCTAATATAGAGTAGTACATTTTAAGAGTACTAATGTGCTAATACATTTACATTGCATCATCCTGTTTTACATCGTTAATGGTAAATCACTTAAGGTAAGACCTGTTTACCTGCTAGGTGATGGAACGGGAGGGAATGAATCAACATCATCATATATGTCTTGGGAAGCGTCTGTGTTGTAAAGACATTTGAAGAGAAAATAATTCACAGTGGGTTTCATAGTTAATTGGAAGGCGTGGTATAGGAATAAAAATAATTTTTACCTTGATTACCTTCAGGTGTAAATTGTGGAGGGGGAGGAATGCTGAAACAGATTGTTAGAAGTATATAAATATTTGATAATTTTATGGGCAAAAGCCACTCAGCTGATTTAATTTAAAATTAAGTCTTTTTCTGTAAGAAAAAAAAGCTAAATCAAGGGAGGTTGAAGTCTTGGGAAAAGGACACAGCAATATTAAATCATCCACATCTAGTAATGTTATAGTTAGAAACGATTAGAAAAGCGTTAATAACAGGAGGCTCAGAAGAATTTCCTTGAAGGAGCTATTTGGCATTTTCACACAGATCGGATTGATTGTGAAATGAACCATTAATCAGTTTGCTTTGTTAGAACAAATGGTTGCAGTTATAAATGCAATTGTGATTGGAAATCAAAAAGTAACATTGTCTGATTCCATCTTACTAATGTAAAAATTACTCGTTATTGTGGACTTGGCTTTTTCTCCAGTCAACCGAGCTTTTGAGCATGTCCAAGAAGTTGCGTGATTTTAAGACAGACCTGGGATCTCCAATGCTATGGTTTCAGAGGAATATAGTATGGATGAGACAGATCCATAATACGAGTGGCCAAACAAACCCAGTAATACAGGCACACACATACAGTATAATGCACACAGATTGCAAACTTTATATTATATTATATTGTATTATAATATATTATTTGTTCTTACCTGATTGGATTAAGATTGGAATCGGGTATGTCATCATACAAATCATCATCTGGTGGTGGAGGTAAAACAACTAAAAACAGCAGAGGGCAGACTTGTTCAAGTATCACCTCTCAAAATGAAACTGTTCTATTTACAGTTACTACTTAAAGTATTAAACAAACCGTACAGTCAATTAGTTGGAAAAAGGATTAGTTGTATTAAAACTTACCCCGCTGCCCATTCATATTCCTGAAATATGAAAGACAAATATAAATTCTCTGTAACACTTTACTATAGGGACCAATTCTGACTATTAACTAGTTGCTTATTAGTATGTCTATTATTGTCGTAGAATATTTATTGCAAAATTGCACTTTTACATTTTATAACATTCACATCCTACCCAACCCAATGATCCCAAACGAAAACAGAATGACATATGAAAAAGGTTCAACTACATAATTAATAGGGGAAATAAATAAATAAAAATAAAAGTAATACTAAATTAAAATATAATAACAATAATAATACAAAACTAATCCTCAAATTAGTAAAGGAGAAAAAAGAATTATATCTCCTCTCAATCTACCTCCTGAATATTTGTATCATTATAGTAAGTAATAAATTGTTGCCATTTTTCAAAAAAGCATTCCCCCCTGCCTCTGATATTATACTTGACTTTTTCAAGCTTTAAAGAGAAGATTAAATCTTTAAGCCACACTGATATAGAAGGAGGTTGTGGGGAGGTCCAAGATAACAATATTCTGTGCCGAGCAAGCAATGATGCAAAAAAAGACCCCCACTTAGTCTGCTTTTTTGAAGTAAAGATTTGGAAACCCTGGGGGTTTTTCCTGCCCATCCAAAAGACAAGATTAACTGATCTATATTTTTGAAGAAAGATTTAGGTAAAAACAGAGGAATAGACTGAAAGAGGTACAGAAATTTTGGAAGAATGTTCATTTTTACCATATTTCTTCTACCTAGTGGAGACAATGGTAGAGCAGCCCATTTTTGAAAAGCTGACTTGATGTATGAAAATAAGGGCGTAAAGTTAGCCGCCATTAATCCAGAGTAGGAACGAGTAATATTTACTCCAAGATATTTGAATTTTGAAGCCTCCAAATGAAAAGGAATGTCATGACCAGACTGATTTATGGGTAGGCATTCACTCTTTTATAGGTTCAGTTTATATCCAGAAAATTGACCAAAATCATCAAGTAGGTATATTTTGCAGGAATAGATGTAGGGTCAGAAACGTAAAGTAATAAATCATCAGCGTATAGGGCTAGTTTATGCTCAATTCCCATGCGGAGTATACCCTGAAATAGAGGAAGTGTTCTAAGTGCTATTGAGAGCGGCTCGATAGCTATAGCAAAAAGTAAGGGAGAAAGAGGACATCCCTGGTGCGTACCACGTGACAAGGTAAAATAATCAGATTTAACGTTGTTGGTATATACTGTATGTAAGCTTGAGGTTCAACATATAATAAACAAATCTAAGATATTAATCCATCCCCAAAGCCAAACTCCCTTAACACTCGACAAAGATATTCCCACTCTATCCTATCAAATGCCTTTTCAGCATCAGCATGCCTATTATTAACATAATGGCTGTTTATTAGTACTTATAAAGCACATATTCTGTATGACCATATTCTATATCCCTAATCCCAATACCTAAACTTAACAACTACCTTACTAATTATTAATGAGCAGCAAATTAATAGTTTTTTGTGGCAAAAGTCGTAGTTAATGGTTTGTTAATAACGAGAATTGGAGCTGAAAATAAAGTGTGACCAAATTCTCATCTAAATCCAAAAAGCAGTATTTTCTTTGTAACTTCTAATGAAACTTTCTTGACTTTTTAGACTGGACTAGAGACTAGAAAATTGCTTAAAGTGGCATCCAGATCAAATCTGCCTTTTCACATTATTAGTTATTAGTAAAAATCTTTGGAATTCTGCAGAATCAATTTAAAAATGTTAAAATTTTGTTTGGAAGTGTTGCAGGCTCTTACAATTGTTCTTCCATAGATTCTACGTCATCATACACCTCTTCATTTTCCAAGCTATGAGGGAGAGACAGGCCTTTATTCTTCAAGACGCTGAAGTCGATCTCAACCATTTCCGTTTTAACATAGCCAACTGGAATATAGAGAAATGACAACTTCATCTTTTTTCAGGGGATCAGTGACCAGTTCACATCAAATATATATATATTTTTACAATGTGTACTCTTACATGATCCATCTTGACTCCGGCCCAACCATTTACCCTCTGGATTGTCAGTGATTCGAATTATATCAATTGACTCGCCCTTCTTAGTGGAGAGGTCATGTTTCCCACCCTTACAGTCAGCTTTAGCTTTTACCTGATGAATAACCTCCAGGGGTGTTGCTATCTGAAGAAAGAACAAACCAGATAAACAATTCTTTATAATCACCATGAACCAGTAGAGTAAACCTCAATAACTAGTTGTTGTGTAATTTACTTACTTTAAACTTCTTAATTGCATCTTTCTCTTTTTTCTCCCGCTCTTTCTGATTTTTAAGTTCTTTTTCTTGCTTTTTCTGAGGTTGACTTAACTCTGCAGCAGACCTATGGTAAAGTGGACCATTAACCATTTATTAGCACACAACACAAGTAAACACTGCAGAACATGAAATTAACCATTTGATTATTGGCAGCTAAAATTGTTTGTATCACTCTGTTCCAGGTGGGTGAGGTGACCGCTATACCTCACCGGCCGTGTCAGCAATAATAGAACGAACTTAAAATGTCTTACCTACTATCGTCAAGATCCTCATATATCTCACCATCACTTCCACTTCCCTAAAACAGGTGAGACATGAGACAGTGCACCACAAACTTTCTAAAAAAAGTATTTGTATGCTTTCACTATGTTTCTCACCTCGTTCTTCTGGCCTGTAATGATAAAATGTGATAAAAAAGTATTTAAATTAGTAAGAATTGGATTACATACACTATTGAGCTTTTATCCATTTAAAATATGTATATATATATATATATATATATACACACACACACATATATAAACGTGAACTAGCAATGCCTTGAAAGTGGACAAGTTTGACAAAACGTGTTTAGGGTTCAGATTGCGCTATATGTGGAGAATAATGCACGGCACTCAATTTTTTTCAGGTTCACTATTTCAGAATCTGTTCTTTTAAACTTTTTGTTTATGAAAAAAGTTGCACTTTTTTGACAAAAAATATTAAGCAGTACAACTGTTTTTAGCATTGATAAAAATAAATAAGCGAATCAGAATGTTAGAATGATTTCTGAAGGATCATGTGACACAAAATTCAGCTTTGCATCACAGGAAAAAATTACATTTTTAGAATATTAAAATAGAAAACAGGTATTTTAAATATATAAAGGGGTGGCTGATTGCGATTTCACTTTTTTAACGTTAGTGTGCAATGTTGCTGTTTGAGCATAAACAATATCTGCAAAGTTACGACGCTGAAAGTTCAATGCAAACGGAGATATCATCTTTTAAAATTTAATGCCTACAAAAATGGCTCGTAGGGACTACAACGAGTTACTTTCCAGATTTGTAACCTCACAAACCCAGAAATTTACATAAACCTTGCCCACAGGAACATGCAACAAAGGGGACGAAGCCATGCTGCGCTGCTTTAGAGAAGAGGAAGAGATGTTGCCATGCTGTCAACTAGGGGTGCACGGCATGTGTTCATATACGAATCGCGATTCTGTCTTCTAACGATTCTAATGGCTTCACAAGTTTCAAAATCAGTGTTCTAAAGCAGCGGTTCTTAATCGTGTTCCTTGCGTCACCCTGCTCTGCACATGCTCTGCTCTGCATCTCTCTCCCTCATTCAGATCATCAGCTCATCAGCTCAGCTCCAATAACGAACTGTTCCAATTATACACTTTATGTGTATAGACAGACAGATATTTTTCACATAGCTATGAGAAGCGTTAAACATGGACGCACATGCGGTTGCCGTGCTGTATTAAAGCTTTAATCAGGATAAAACCGTATATTAAAAGCTAACATAAGCAGTAGCATTTACAAATAACAGCGTATCTAAAAATATGAGGCAACAACAAACAAAAACATACCATTAAGAGCTCTTCACTAATATCCTCTGCATCTCAATCAGGCTCAAATTGATAAGCAATATTGAGACCAATGTTCCCTCAATTTTTTTTCCTTGCTGAGCAAAACTTTTCTCTATTTGGCGGACATTTCGGGCACCTGAGCAAAAGCATTCTTTATACTCTGTAAAGTGTTTAACGTTTAACTTTAATGTGCTATTTATATTTGATTTGACCCTTGATGTAACTAAATGATGTACATTTTAGGTGACCTGAGAAAACATTTTTTACATTATAATACACTGCTGTTCAAAAGTTTGGGATCAGTAAAGATTTTTAAAGAAGATTCTTGCTCATCAAGGCTGTATCTATTTGATAAAAAATGCTGAATATTATTTCACAAAATAATATTGTGAAATATTATTGCAATTTAAAAAAAGTTTTCTATTTTAATATACTTTTAAATATAATTTATTTCTATGAAGCAAAGCTAAATTTTCAGCATCATTTCTCTGGTCTTCAGTGTCGCATGATCCTTCAGAAATCATTCTAATATGCTGATTTTTAATCAGTGTTAGAAACAGTTTTGCTGCTTAATATTTTTTGGGACCTGTGATATTTTTGATAAATAAAAAGTTAAAAAGAACAGTGTTTATTCAAAATAGAGATTTTGTGTTACCCTATACACTATTCAAAGTTTGGGGTCAGCAAAAAAAAAAAAATCTTTCTTTTTTGAAGAAACTTTAAAAAAGTTTAAAGAAAGTTAAAGAGACATTATTCAGCAAGGATGTGTTAAATGAATAAAATTGATAGTAAAGAATATATTGTTAGAAAATATTTCAATTTTGAATAAATACTGCTCTTTTGAACTTTTTACTAATCAAAGAATCAAAGAAAAAAGTAACAAGTTCCAAAAAATATTAAGCAGCACAACAGTTCCACTGTTGTAAATCAGCATATTAGATCAGCAACACTGATAATAAATCAACATATTAGAATGATTTCTGAAGGATCATGTGACACTGAAGACTGGAGTAATGATGCTGAAAATTCAGCTTTGCTTCACAGGAATAAATTATATTTTAAACTGTGTAGGTATTAAAATAGGAAACCAATATTAGAAATTGCAATAATATTTCACAATATCGCTGTTTTTTTGTTTAGTTTTGTTTTTCTGTATTTTTGAAATAAATACAGCCTTGATGAGCAAGAGACTCCATTAAAAAACAAGGTCAATTATTTTATTAGGTTTATAATATAGGCCTAACATAATATAATATAATATCAAAACAAACTAAAGCATTTATACTGATAGAATAGAATAGAATAGAAAACAAACTGAAGCAAAACTTAAAATGAGATCTGTAAGTTAAATATTTTCAAAAAAACGTAAACATGTGAATTCTTATATTTTTAGGGCTATCTAAATATCGCTATGAAGCACAGTTTGCACAATACACCTGTGTGAGACTGTAAATGTCTCTGAGTTTTGTTACCGTTCTGTGACCATCCTCCGCTATTTCCAGCACTTAATCAAGCCACTCTTCTTTAATATATGAGGACGTTTTATTTCATGTCATTGCGTTTGTGTTGGCAACCATTGAAATATTCTTTCAACAGCGACTCATTTGGCGCACATCATTCTCTTTCTATGAAACCTGTAAACCGAATTCACCAGTTCTAACTCTATAGTGGCACCAGCTCTATAGCGGTTTGCCCGAGCATTGCAATTCTTTCGCTTTTACTAGCCCTGCGTCCCAATGTCGTTTAAACTAAGGGTGTTGCAATATACCGGTATTGACGATAACCGTGGTATTCAAAGCAACAATTATCGATATCGAGTTAATTTAGTGTGTGACGATATACGATATATTGGCGATAACCGCAATATTTAAAATGAACAGGATTCTTATGATAACAGCACATGTAAATACTCCAGCGCCAGTACCTGGTTGACCTCCAGTTGGCAGTATTGCGTCTTAACTCTGACACTTGTCAAACAAGAAGAAGACGCAGCGCACGCAGCTACTCCGAGGAAAGTCATGTTCAGTTATACAGAGTATGTTGTGATTATTTTATTAGTCATAGAATGGGAAATGTTACATTAACCTGTTAACAGAGGTTTTCTGTGTTCATATATTTAAGTAAAGGGTGATTATTTTAATAAGTACCGCGTTTTCTTTCCTCGTCTTATTTTTCTATTTGCAATCAATACGGCCTGTGCGTAGTAACACTTCATTTCTTTGTTCAAATCTATTATTAACAGTTACACGATTAAAACTGATCTTGAAAAACTGAGCGACCACATTGCTATATTAAACTCTGTAAAATGGTAAGTTGGTCGCAGTGCCATGCACTTAATGCCTCATCTGCAGTCGTTCTAGATGCACATTAAAACTGAATTAGCAGCGCTCTTACTGCATGACTTCAGTGGCGCCGGCGCAACTATAGGTTAAAGAGCTTAAAATACGGGTATACAAGCTAACAGGTTAAAGTATCTGTTTAGATGTTAATATGGCAACACTTTACAATAAGGGTCATTAGGTAACAATAGTTAATTACATTAGTTAACATGAAATAAGAATGAACAATACTTCTGCAGCATTTATTAATCTTAGTTCATGTTAATTTCAGCATTTACTAATGCATTATTAAAATCACAAGTTGTGTTTGTAAACATTAATGCACTGTGAACTAACATGAACAATGAACGACTGTATTTTTATTAACTAACTAAAGATTAATAAATTGTGTAATAAATGTATTGTTCATTTCACAGGAGCTCCAAAGAAGACAGAGAAAGCCAGAGTCTTGTACCCCGTGTTTATCAGTATCTTTATGTTCGTTGGGTGAAAAAGAAAAACTCAATAAACAAAGTAAAAAATAATTTGACTGATATCCCCCCCACCCCCCATCTATATGGTTTCTATAGATATTGCGATATATCGATATCGTGAATTCTTATGGCCACAATAACTGTGATATGAAAAATCTAATATCGTGACAGCCCTAGTTTAAACGGAAGTTTTGTATCCGACTAGTCTAAAAGCTAGAAACCCCCAAAAAATGGCAAAATAAAAAACTGCATGTATAACAGCCTACACAAATAATTAATCTTTGCATGACACTGTCAAATCCCTCAATGAAATCTGCTAAAAATATGCTTGCCTCACGTTATCATCATTTAATTTTAGGTGGTCGTTAAACAGAAAATAAGGAAGAGCATACACCAGTGCATAGCTTATTATTCAGATCAGCTGGAGCAATGCAGAAATGGAAAATAGACTGACAGAATTCTTCATTTTCATATAATGTTAGCCAACATATTAAAACACAAGTCAAAAACAATAGGAAAGTTTATCAAGGAATAGCATTAAACGGCTTTTAAAAATGTACTTCATGTTGGCTATATTGTCTAAAAACAAAACAATGCTCGTTTTACTCAGACCATGCGCATTTGTTCAGTGAATTTAACATGTTAACGTGGTCTGACGAAAGACGGGACTAGAGGTGATTATGCACTTGAAAAAAAAAACGCGCTTGGCAGGAACTGAAGTTACAGGCACGCAGAGAGATAACTACAAGCAAGCAGACAGTTTCGAAAAGAGACTGGAAATCCCGCACCACCACCGAAGTGGGTCTTCGTTTTAGAGGAATAGATGGCGCGGATGGGATCGCGGACCGCAGCGGCGGGTTGTAGTGTATGACATGATTGACATTTGCTGGCTTTGGCTAGCCTCCAAACTAACGCATACGTGCCTGTATTGAACATGATTACGCATCGCTCCAGTAGAGTTATTGTAAGCCAATTTGACATTACACAGTTTACACAAAACTTTTCCGTTTCCTTCTAATTAAAAATAATCCCACACCTTGCTGGTTCTTTGTGTGGTCATTTCGAGCTCGCCGCAACTGACATGAAGAAAAGGCATGCGAGGTCTGAGATAAAAATGTAGTTTCTGCCCAGATACGCTTTTAAAAATATTTATATATTTAAATATTTTGATATTTATTATTTTTCAAAAGTTTTATTTTAGCTTGTTGTTAAAATGTTTTAAATGTAAGGTTAAAATTATGCTAATTGTTTTCTCTCGTGTAATCGACTATTGATTTCAGTGTCGACTAGCAGGAGCTGTACCGTTTAGTCGACTAGTCGACTAGACCCGCACATTCCTAATATCCACCCTATCTGCCCTAAATAGTATTGACAATAACTACTATCACAAAGAATTTAGGATGGATAGTATGCACATTTGAACGCAGGCTAGAATTCAATCAAATGGCTTTCCCAATTCATTTTTGCATGTGCGCAGAAGAAGTGCTCGGCCGTAGCTTAACCAGCTAACCAATCTGAGCCCATTGCGTATTTCTGAGGGAGGGGCTTCATAAAAACAGGAAATCATCAGCACGTTTATAGGAGAAGGGACAGAGCGGAGTAGAATAAAGGTAAATTATGTGAAAAATAATGCGTTTTTAAAAAAAGAAGCATTAACACGTTAGACTGCACCCCATAAACACAATCAAGCCTAGAAAAAACACAATCAACCATCCCTTTAAATTTTCACTGTATTTTTAAATGCAGTGTTGTGAGTATGATTGTGTTAGTGAATATATAGGTCTTACCCATTCTAAAGCTGTCCACATCATCATAATTCTCATCTTGAATTCTGCAGACAGATATAAGGTTGTGAATTATCACCAAATTCAGATGTTAAAGGAATTGTCATAATCTGATTCATTCGGCCACAGTGCTAAGTGAGGCATTTCTGTGGTACTCACATAGGTCCTGGATGTCGTGGGGGCAGGTTGGGACGTAAGGCTTGAGAGGGCAGGGGCGGAGGCGGCTGACTGCTGGGGTGAGAGGCGGGTGGGGGAGGGGGAGTTACATTCTTTGGTCCAGGACCTACAAAAAAATAGTTAACCTCATGACCAGTTCACCCAAAATGTCAATTCTGTCATTATTTACTCACCCTTGTGTCTTTTCATACCTGTATGACTTTCTTAGTCTCGCAGAACTCAAAAGAACCCCACTAACTTACAATGTATGGACAAAAACACACTTTGAAATTTTCCACAGAAGAAAGTCATGCAGGTTTGAATCAACATGGCATATGAATTTTTATTTTGGGGTGAACGAAGTTTCACACGGTGCTAAGGGCAAAACCTGGTCCTATACAGTATCTCACCATTACCACAAGTTAAAATGAAAGCTATCTCTAAAACTATGTTCCTATTTTAAATTAGCTTCCCTGTTTTTCACTGACTTCAGCTCTCAAGTGAAAAGAGAAACTCAAAGGAGGAAGTTAGCTCAGCACATGCAGGAAATCTTGAATTTCCAATATTTTGTTATTGCTGTTAGATACCACATGCACCTGAATGTTCGTTTCATGATAGTGTGCTCTGATGCTGATTCACATGCTGTAATAATGCATTGTGTGTTAACTAACTAAAGATCAAAGACAAGTATGCTGCACTGTGTCAAAATGCATAAATTATACAGTCATGTGATGTTCCTCATTTGGAGTTAAATTACTGACTAAGATGTGCATCTGTTCACAGTTTCTCGTCTTTATGGCTTTATGGTGTTTATTATATTGTGTAGGCTTGCTAACTGTCTCAGAGGAAAGCAGAGCAGTCACAAGCAAAACCACGGAAACCACTTTGGCCCAATGTCTACTCTAATGTGCTTGTATATGAGCAGTGACTGTTTTGCGTACAAAGTCTTTGTGGCTTTGATGTGACTGATGAAGTGCTCACTGCTTAGTGTTTTGTTACCTCAGATGCTGCCATACAGAAAGCTTGTGCATTTCATGCTAGACAGGCAGTACTCACTCTCTGTTGTAGCCTCTGAGCCCTTCTTGAACTTCTCAAGGTTGACTTTGGGCGGTCTGTTAGGTTTGGCAGGAGCGCTGCCCAAAGCATAGGTATTGGGTAATGGTTTCTTCTTGGGTGCCGAAGGATCATCGTTGGCTGTCTGTACAGGAGGTCCAGATGATTTTCTTGGGATGTTGGGTTTATTAGGCGTTATAGGCTTTGAGCCTGACTCATTAGCACTTGGTACTTTAGCGCCTTCTTTAACGCCTTCCTCTGGTTTGATGAAGCTATTTTTAACACGGAAACTTGATGGTTTCACATTAGATACTATGGAAGGTTTTGCAGCAGACTCCACATTGCTGCTTTCCTCCGGCTGCTGGCGTAGCATAGCTATGGTGCTTTTTGGTTTGGGTGCTGATGGCATTTTTGGAGGAGTGGGATTAGAGCTAGGGCTATTGTCTTCAGCTTTCGGGGCGTCTTTGATCCAGGGTGGTTTTGCCATTGGAGTCATTGGCTTTGGACTCGTTACCTTTGAATCATTCACCATGATGCTTGAAGGAGGCTTCTGTAGTGGTACCTTCGGGAATAGGACCCTTGGAGTCTCAGAGTCCTGGGACGAGTCTGGTGGTTTGGGTTTAACGGGAACTTTAAAGTTGACTCTGTTGTTCTCGTGTGTGTTTTCAAACCTAGTCCCAAAAGCTCTTAACTTCGGAGTTTCGTGCATGTCTGGAGCGCTTCTAGCTGTGTTGACTGTGCTCTTAGGTTTAGGGACAATTGAGGTAGTAGTTACTCCACCAGATAGGCTACTTTCAAGAACAGGCTTCTTAGTAAGCACCGCTGGGCCTGAAGACAGGGTGGGCTGGACAGGTGGTTTTGGACGAACACCTGGAGTCCCTTCCGTAGATACACTTCCTGCTTGGAAACGAGCCATGATAGATTTTACGTCGGACTTGTTGTCCTGCAAGCAAAGATTTAAAGTCAAAGTTTGAGGAACCAAGACAAACCTGGGTAGAGTGTATACATCCGTATTTGTGTTCTCGTCATTCTGGTTTAGCTTTTATCTGTTCGAGATTACTATTATACCTCATTTTGTTACATTTAAATGTATTTATTTTATGACACTTTTATCCAAAGCGATTTACATTAAATTCAGCATTTTTTAAGTTCACTCCCTTGAATTAAAAAAACATGACCTTGGCACCATAAAAAGTAGTGTTTTGAGAGCAAAAAAACGAAAAGAAAGAAGATGAAAGTGCACTTCCATGAGCACTACAAGCCAACACTCTGACAAAAATTATATTTGGTCACACAGTTTTCATGGTTTGACCAAAACTAGTCTACACTGCATTACCACTTATCTTATTGCACTCAATTGCAATTGCATAGTTCAGTTGGGTAACAATGTTTTGTAAAACTCTTTCAGGGTTTTCCTTCCTATAGGCCTCTACAATTCATAACCAAGATATACTGCTTGACCCCGATGAAGGGTTTCGGTAAGAGTTAATTTGGCATGGAGTGTCAGCATTTCTAAAAAAACTTTAAAAGTAAATAAAAAACATGTACTTTAAAAACATACTTTATCTTGCTGACATTGTTCATTGACAAGCATATCTAGGATTGGTTGGCAATTTAAAGCAAATTAACTATGTATAAACTAAAAAAAATGCAACATAATCTTTCCAATTTATAAAATATTGAAAACATTTTTTTATAAAATATGAATGGTACTATGAATAATATTAGGAAATATTACAAACTTGACATCAGAGCAATGTAAAATACAAAATCTCAAGCTTACATACTTCCAATGTCTGTCTTATTGAATGTGTTCTATTTAGATTTTTGAATTAGGGTTAAGTTTATGTCAAGTGTATTTCTTTTATTGTATTGAACTGTCAATTGATTCTCTACAAAGATTGATCAGATTTATGCTCATTATGTTGAATAAGCCACCTGAACTGTCTGTCTAATAAATCGAGTAAAACATGTAAAAAACAGAGATATTTGACATGTAAGTCACATTGCAAGTTAAAGATATCTTTTACCTCTGATTCTGGGTCTTCAGTACAACTTAGCATACTTGATTTCTTCATCAGAGCTGTTTGTAGTGAACTGCACTGAACATGAGAACTGTCTGTGATCACACAGGAACTGAGAGCATTTATCATACCAAACTAGCAGGAAGTCGCTATGCTCACTATATAGTACTCGTATACAAAAGAATAAATAGATGAAAAGAAAATACTTTTTTTCTAACAGCATATATATAATTGGTGATAGATGTGTAGGCCACAGTGAAATGCAGGATAAAATAACTTTAGCTTTTAAAGCCCATTTGTCAACTGGTCGTCATTCAAATGTCGCACAATTGGATGCAAATCTCTTTCTGGAAAAAAAACGTCATTTATGTGTCTGCAATATGTTCCTGATGTGTAACCTAGCTATTTTTTTTCCCAGATATCTCAAAGCTACATGTCTTTGTTCTCACAGAAACACAATCCTCTGGACCAGTGTTAACATGTCTAGCGATACCAAGCCATACATGAGACACTCTCATGGCGACGTGTGTGACGCACCCTTGGTAACGAGTGTTTGAATCAGGACAGACCTCTCACCAGGAAGAGCTGATAAGCTCTGGACTAGCTTCTAATGTGACTGGCCTGACCCAGAGGTACACACTGTGCTGTTGACTCGCTGAGCAAAAAAGAGAAACTGTTAGACACAGGAACTAACATTGGTCAACCAATTACAATATCACTACGCTCTTGACAAACAACAGCACTGTAGACTTTTCTCACAAGTTAACTGAAGTTGTTTGAAACCACATACATTGCTTCTGTATATGGATATAGAGTAATAGGCAACACTATTTTTTCAAATGTATGAATATATATCTTTGCATTGTTGTAAAAAATATCCGCTTACATTTACAGTAAAAAAACAGCAGCTGTGGTTGCCAGAAACGTATGTATAGACGATGCACAGGGTACATACACTATAGACAAAACATGGTACAGTGGAAATTTTAATTTTGTGAACTCTGATCGGAAAATCATATATTAACAGTTTGATATCTTAGTTCCACACAAAGAATTCAAACTTGAGAGCTCAGGGTTTGTAGTTTTGTGAGAAAATTGAGTCATTATTTATTTTTTTAGTCATTTATTTTATTTTTTATTATGATTTTAGAATTTCACTATTCTGTTTATCCTGTTGCCCATATTCACTGCAGAGTTGTGTCAGTAATTATTTATTATTATTATTTTGTATTATTATTAGTTTTGTCTGTCTGATTAATTGATTAACCCCAGTATACCAGTGTCCCACGGGGACCAGATAGGCCTAAAATCTATCATTTCTGGTTTAATTCGGACCCTGTTGCGGGATCTGAAGTAATTTTGCATGGCTAAATAATTTAACGTGACCGTGACTGCTAGACTTTCTAGTTGCAGACGTTATAGTTTAACATGTCCATATTTGATGTGATGAACGACGCCTGTATTTACACTGCTTGTGTGAACTTGCACCAAAAACCTTGAGACATCATTTGTTTGCAGATGCCACTTGGATTGATAGTTTGTTATCTATTGCAGTGAGATCACACAAAGAGCATGTCTGTGTAATCTCAGACATGGCCTCAGGTTCTGTGCAACTTGACATCAAATGACTGTCATGAAAAAAAATCATGTTTGAATGCAAGCTAACTGTATTGATACGTATTGCTCCAAGAATGCATTCAAAAATGAGTTCTAACATCTACTGGGGTAAATACAAAGTCCATTTTTATTTATTTATTAATGGCCGTTACTACCAACAACAGCTGTACTGTTCTATGCTCCCGACATGCAAAGCAGTCTCACAAAAAGTCCATAGTTCCGTTCTTTGGATAGATGATTTGTGTAATGTGTGTTTTGAATATGACACCTTGCATGTGTTAACACGTGCTTAACAAAGAGCCAATGGATAGTCAGTGTGTATTTCTCAGATGGTTACGGAGTACCTTAGATGACCATGAGAAGGTTATTTGGGAGATCCCACATTGTGCCCGTGATGCAATCTAAAACAGGTGTCCTACTGTAGTTTCACTTTGTTAATGTGGTATTATTGAGCTGAAGCTGAATGCTTTGTTGTGACCACAAAGAGCAAAACTAGATATAAAATTAAACTGGTCTGTGGCACATTCTATCGCTGGATTAAGAGAGCGAGGTAAGGTGCATCTAGGCAATGAAACCAGATGGTAGAGGAATTCAAGAGAAACTTAAGTGTGTGTTCAGATGAAGAGGAACTGAGTTGTGTCGGTGAAGCAAAAACTGACCAAACATTACACAATCTTTTTTTTTACACAATCTAATTTTGCAAAAACTCATGATAAAATCCCCTAAATGTTTCCCAGATGAACTTTTAAAAATGTGAATTCCAGTGAAATTTTGTAACAGAAGCAACATTTAATTTCATAGCAGGTTATTTTTTGCATATTTATCATTACTTATTTATCTAACAAACAAAGTCTGTGATAATGAAAAACGCATGAACACATGAACAACAGAAATATTTTAGGTGAAAATTAACATGAGTTAATAAGTAGACAAACTATCAGATAAACAGATAAAAGACAATTTATGCACAGAAAAACTCCTGTACCCGCACCATCTGATTTCATACCATAAATTTCTCTGTCAGTATCTCTAAAAACTGCCATAAAGTTTGCGAAGTTAAAGACACTGGTCAATTACAATTCAGGAATGAAACCAGAAAGAGAACTCACCATGGTGGTGGTAGAGCCAAAAATGATCCTCTCCCAGATGTTCACATGGACTGCTAGCTCACAACTGGACTGATGAATGTGTTTCTGTTTGCTTCGGTTTATTTGTGACTGTAAATGCCTGCCCACTCCTGGCTACTTCCCCTATCTGCTGGCAGACCGCTGCACTGTCATCACAGGAAGCCATATCTCTCTCCTCATCAAATCTATTTGCCTATCCCATACTGCACAATTGCTCTTTCTATACTCACATATGCTTCCCTGCTCAGCATGATGAATGAATACTACAATAACACGTATAAAAAGTCGAAAAGCATTTTTTTCCTTTTTTATCTGAACCCTCATTGTTGACAGGAGTAATAATAACATTTTTAAAAATATATTTAGAATGTTCAAAAATTTCAGGGAAGTAAAACATTTTTCAAATAAATTAATACTTTTATTTAGCAAGAATGCATTAAATGAATCAAAAGTCACAAATGCATTGATAATGTTACAAAAGAATTCTATTTCAAATAAATGCTGTTCTTTCCATTCATCAAAGAATCCTGAAAACAATGTATCACGGTTTTAAATATTACGCAGCACAACCGTTTTTGCCTTTTTTAAGCACCAAATCAACATACTAATGAAAATGAGAGGTAATTGTAAAAACATAATTGCTGCTTAAAAAATTATCTTTTCCATCACGAAAAAACCCAAAACATTTTAAAATTAGTGCTGTCAAACGATTAATCGCGATTAATCACATCCAAAATAAAAGTTTTTGTTTACGTAATATATATGTGTGTGCTGTGTTTATTTATTATGTATGTATATGTGTATGTTATGTACCAGTATTACTGTATGTTAAGAAAAATGTTATGTTTGTATATATTTATAGAAATATGCATGTAAATATTTTCAAAATATATACTGTATGTTTGTGTGTTTATATATACACATAATAAATATACACAGTACACTCACATATATTATATAAACAAAAACTTTTATTTTGGATGCGATTAATCACGATTAATCGTTGCCCAGCACTACAAAAATCTTACCAATTACCAACAGTAGTGTAACTCAATACTCATAAAGACACTCAGACATTTTCTACAGCTTAGAAAACTAGCCTTTAATGTCAACAGCTTTTAAAAACAAGAATTGCACGCAATGTCTTTTAGCTATACTTAAGCATAGTAGCATGTGCAACCAAGTGCAGGGAAGTGAAATTTTACAGGACACAGCAAACAAACAGGTAAGATAGCTGTATGAATTTCATACAAGACCTATTTATAGAGGTAAAGTTTTGCATCACATAATATGGGGATGACAAATGTACAAATGCATGCCATGTACACAATATGCATGTCTAATGTCTTTGTTTTGACGACTTTTAGTCCTCAGATCTGTGGTACAAGTAACTGTCCTCTGTCTCTTCTCTGTAACCATGGTAAGTACCAGTGTTCTCATCTGGACAGTGAATTCCAAGAGTTTGTTGCAGTTTCTGTTCCTGTTGTCGCAATTCCATAGAGTCCACAAGGTCATAGATGCTTCCCAGGGACCACATTGGAGATGTGAACCAGGCCTTTACATCTCCGTCCTTACCCACCACCAGCATGCTGAAGTAGTCACGGTTTATCTTCAGCTGATTCCTGAGACTCTCCACCACATCCTGTGAAAGCGTCTCCTTCTCAGGTTGACTTTTCCCTGTAGGTTATGATCAATATTCCATAGCCATTCTATAATATTTGATGTTACAGCTTTATGTATTACTTGCAAAAAATGAGGAAAGAGGACGAAATTAGATTTAAAATCTCACCATTCAATGGAAAAAACTCCACTGTTCCTGAAGCTGTCGATCCAGTACCCACAATCTTCAACAAGGCAAAATGACGAATACCTGTCCATGTGGATTCAATTTTAAGTTAAGTTGCCATATGTTCAATATAATATATAACATTTTACATTTACATTTAGTCATTTAGCAGACGCTTTTATCCAAAGCGACTTACAAATGAGGACAATAGAAGCGATCAAAACCAACAAAAGAGCAACAACATGCAAGTGCTATGACAAGTCTCGGTTAGCCTAACGCAGTACACGTAGCAATTTAACGTAATTTACTCTTTAAAAAAATAAAGGTTCCAAAAAATGGTTTTCTCAGCGGTGGTTCCATAGAAGAACCATTTTGAGTTCCCAAAAGAACATTTTACTAATCTAAAGAACCCTTTTCCACTATAAAATAACCTTTTTTGCAATGAAAATTAAAGGTTCTTCATGAAACCATTGATTCCAATAAAGACCCTTTAGTGTATCACTGTTAATTTGATCATGTTTGAAGAAATATCCACAAAAGCTCAGAGAACATGAAGCATACAGTACCCAGTGGACACTCCTGTCCATTAAGCGCCTGAAGCTGTTGATGGAATGAGTAGTCATCTACAGTAGGTGCTGAGATGATTAGAAGTCTACGTTTAGACATGAACCTGAAAATTCACATATGATAATCAGAACAATTAGAATGATTATAGTAATCATAGTTTAAAGCATTGGGAAACTCATGGTGTTTACCTCAGAAGCGAGTTCTCCTCTCGATTGTTCATTTCTGCTTTAGAGCAGGGTGATGGAAGTTTTCTCTCCTGTTCCTTCTCAGACTGACGTGATGGAAAGTTATCAATATAATCCAGTAAATCAGAAGGAGCTGTTGGCTTGTTGAAAACCCTGTTAAGCTAAAACCACAAGAAGTATGCCTTTGATTTGGTAGTCTTTCAAAGTCGCTGTGAATTAGGAGAAAATAAGTGTTCTTACGTTAGGCCTCAGGTCATAGTCAGTTAACACCATTGAGAAGTTTTTGGAGTCCAGCCCATATTCTCTGCGGATCTCGCTGATTAACTCAGGGTTTCTGAACTTTTCTGGCAGGGATGCTTGTGGAGACTCAGAATCTGTTTTAAAAGAAGCAACATGCATTTTTACATTCAGTTGTGCTAAACAATAAGGGCACCACAAATGCATAAGCTAGAACGATCTGGATGCACTTCATTTAAGCGTTATTAACTACACAGCAAAACAAATATGATTCAATCACGAACAAATGGCTCTTAAGAGCCGGATCTTTTTAGTGAGTGAAAAACATACAGCAAAACCAGTGTAGTTTGATTAACAAACAAATGATTCTTTTGAGCTGGTTCTTTTAAGTCAATACAACGTGACAAAAGTGGTTCAATTTATGAAGAAATGGCTCTTTTGAGGGAAGTCTGTATCCACACAGCCCTAAGAAGCTTCATAAATATGTTCACAAGTGGTTTACTTTATATACAATTTGCAAAAAGGTGTTTATACATTTATATTACCTTGTTGGTAGTGTTGAATGTGTAGCGTAGGATTACGTTCTGAACCCATGATGGACAGCACTGAGACCTTTCTGTGGGAAAACTCACAGCTAAGTAGCTCATTATCATCTCTCTGTTTGATATACTGACTTGAGACATCACTTGGGGATGAAATCACCTATGCCACACAAAAAAAGAAAGAAAAAAAACTACATAATAATCAGATAGACTCTTCCCAGGAGATCTACAAATAAGTATGCATCTTCTAAGCAATCAAGAACTTACAAGAAGTCTTCTTCTCCCTTTGAGGTTTTGCATGAATTCTTTAAGAGCTGCCTTTTCCTTATCATCTGCTTCTCGTTGTGACTTCCTCCTCCCTCCTTTCCCCTTTTTCTTCTTGCCATCCTTTCCTTTGCCTTTCTTTTTGGAGCTTGAATGGTCAACGGTTTGCTCTCCTTTGAACTCCTCATTGAGGGTGTCAAAATGTAATTTTGCACCAACATGTGTTTTATCTGCTTCCGAAACTTTTTTCACTTCTGTTTCTGGCTCTAGGTGTCTGTCACTGTCTGGAGTTTTCTTCTGGTCATCGTGCTTCAGCCTCTCATTTCCACTAGATCCAGATTTTGGACCTGCTTTAGCTGATGGTTTGCCATTGCCTGAGCTGCCTTTACGGATGACGAATCGTGAACGTCCGTTCAAAATATCTTGTACTTTGTTTCTCAAAGTTGCCTTTTTGTCAAGACGTGTCTTCTGTGTCACGAAGATGGATGTGGTATTCGCATGCCTCTGTGGGCTGAAGGTCCTACGCTTGCCAGTACCCTGTTTCTTCACCACTAACCTCTTCTTTGTGATCTTGCATTTCACTGGTAACCCCTTTCTTGCGACCTTCTCCAACTTTCGCACAGGCAGCTGGTCGATGACCTCAAGAATGGCCTCAACGCGAACCGGGTAAGGAAATCTCTCACTAACCCTCATGTTCTTCTTCAGAATCAGCATGGAGAAGGTATGGTCCTCCAGCTCAAGGTAATGGAGAAGTTTGCTTACCATTTCAGAGTCCATAACCTCCACAATGGCTTCTCCTTGCAAGGTCGTATGTTGGACTTTGCCTTCCATCATGGCATTCTGAATAATAGTGACGATGAGCGTGTCTCGCTCTGCCAAGCGACAGTTCAGTCCTTCAGACTCCTGGATCTGCTTCTCCATCATACGCAGGTAGTTGTCACTGTGCAATGGTGCAGTGATCACCCACAGGCGGTGTTTCCCGGCAAAATCAGCCAAGAAGTCAGACTCCGATGGACTCTCGGGAGCTCCATTTGACCCAACGTCCTCCTTGGGAGTTGCAGGGCCACTTTCATTCTTTACTTGTTTTCTCTTGCCTCCTTTTGCAGAAAGCACAGGGCTGTTGATCCAGTGTGCCCACAGAAGCAGGAAGATCCACAGACGAGACATATCGAGACTTCACACTCTCCACTAACCAACAGAGTGAGGAGGCAGAGAGAGAAATAGCAGCTTCTGGTTCACATTAGAGTTCGACCTTGTTACAGGAAACTCTTGGAATTTCTAAGCTTCAAAGCAATGGTGAGCTGTGTGGCATGCGGAGCAGCTTCTTGTGCCTCATAACTTTGTGTCTGCATGGAGGATGAGCTGTTGTAGAAGAAGAATGAAAGGGCAGGATGAAACCCAACCCCTTTAAAACTTCACTGTGACTTGATCTTAGTTGCCAACATTTCATTTGTTTGGCTATTTTGATATGGAAAGAGTAACAGATATTTTTTTTACAATAATTCATATAGGCAAAGTCTTCATTGTCTCGGTCCACTCTCGATGCATCTGCAGAACAGACATCAAAACTATGATGATTAGGACCAGAACTCCAAAAATCTTCCTGTATTTCTTATTGTGAGGCTAACTTGCATGCAAATCTATACTTGTTTTTGTATCAACCTAAATAAACATCTTAAATTTTTTTAGGCTAGTGTGACACTGTAAAATTGGTTTCTTATTAGTACACTGAAATTAGAAACACATTTGCTTAGAGAAATGCATGTCCAACACACGTGATGTTATCAGCTAGGAAGTGAAAGAAAAAATTGAAAGTGTAAAGCTTATATTTTTAGATAGAAACTGTAGATCGCAAAGTTATTATTGCTCAGGCTGACTGAAAAATAAGGTATTACGTGTGTTCCAAACATGAAATAAAACATGTCCCTTTAAAACAACATTTTTACATTAACATCTAACATTATAACAGTATAGTATACAGTATAATACAAAAGCCTTCTTTTAATTAATGCATTGGACTTTTATTTGTCAAAGTGCAAAGCTTAACTTTTTTTCAGGTGTGAGAAGAATTGTGAGAAGTGGCTGTAGCAATCTGGGTTGAAGTTAATGGTTAACAGTCATGGTACACAGACATTCCACAAATGGATTTAGTTGAACAGAAACATGTGACAAACACAGCACCAGCCAGTACTGATAGAACATGTGGAAACGGTCTATTCAATGCAAAAGATTTATTTTTTATTTTTTAGGCTACATGTACTTTATAGGATTGTTTAACATATATCAGAGTTCGGCTACTTGTTGAATTGTTTTCATTTTTTATGACCAAGTGTTTATTGTTTTTATTGCTCTGCTGTTAACTACACTGAGTTCCACCCATTTTCCATTTTCTAGGGGTTAAGAAACCAAGAAATTATCAGGCTAAAAAACTTCATCATTTCAAATATAACGTGGTTTGGGATCTTTAAATTTCTATGTCCTTTCTCAAAATTTCTGTCCTTTTCTTGTTCCTTTTTTTTTTTTTCTTAAAAAAGTATTGTTCTTGTCTATTACCGCCCTCTGCTGTACATTTAAATCTTACTAAGTCCAAAGTTGCCATCACATAGCCTAAATGTCTATCAGAGATTTTTGGTTAAATATTAGTTTTTCAAAAACAAAACAAAACACACAAAAAAAATATCCGGTAATAATAATATATAAATAATAATAAATACATACATTTTGTATTTATGTAATTATTTTATTTTTAATAAAGTAGTTTATATTTAACTTCTCGGTTGCTTGCTTATTTTTATTTATTTACTTACCCCAAAATATACCATCTAGGTTTATTCTGGTTGACAGTTGCGAAATGGTTCATCGCAAATATGTATAGTTTCGGTCAAAATACCATACTGCAGAATTTGTTACTACAAAAAAAAAAAAAAAAAAAAAATACTTGTTCAGCATATAAATAAATAAATGAAATGTAAATGTACATAAAATGTGGAAATTAAAGCAACAATCATTAACTGTGGTAACTATGGTATTTTGTTGGTAAATATGATTACCATGATACAATTTTACAGTGTATCCCAGTTTTGAATCTCCCCTAAATCAAAAGCAACACAATCCAAACACAATCTGATGTCTGACAGACAAATTTTGTATTTCGTTAATTCTGTTCGAAACTACTGTCTATTAAACCTCGATAACAAACGCCCACAGCACATGACTGATTTACATGCGTTGATTGACGGTGGAGTGAAAGCACAGGAACGGCGCAGATAGAGGTGAGCGCGAGTGCTTCCGGGTGGCGGCTGTAAACTGCGTCCCCGCTTTCAAAGGTCGCTCATTGATGCTCTGTCTCAACTCGGTGAGCTTTTCATTCTTCATTATTGATCTCCGCCACCTTGTCATTTGATCGCAAGAAATGCATTAGGGCATGTATTGCTTTGATCTCTAAATGCAAACGACAGCCTGCAGTTATTGTTTCTGCTTAGCTAACAAGCTAGTGTGTTACGAAAAAGAATGAAGGGGAAATGAGCGCTTGAGCCCGCCTTCTGTCGGTTCACCGACCCTGAAGCCGCTTTTCTCTTCCGAAAATAAGCCACGCAAACGCATGATTTTAATGAATAGGACTGGTGGGCTTGAGCCGCATTCTATGGATTAAAATATGCTAATGTGTTTATAAACATAAGCGGAAATTCTGCGTGACTTGTGCCATTGAGGTGTTTGAATGAATGACTTTTGAACTGCCCAATAACAAACTCCGGCACAAGGACAAACACCGTTATTTTTTATGCTAATCCCCCCTCATCGTGTATGTTAACTATATATATAAAATATAATTTTCTAAACCTTGTAGTTTATAAAGTTAATATACTTTGCCCCACTTCTGACCTATGTGGTTCCTCTGGTGCTGGAATTAGATTGTAGTTGGCACGATAATCCAATAGAGTCTGTCTGCACACGTTTAAGTAAATCGGTGATTTGATTGTTTCCCACGCCCTCAAACATGTATAACCACTGCAGAGCTTTCATGTGTGGGATGCATCTATAAAAAAAGGAAAATTACATGGATGTCTAACTTACTGGTGTATAAACGGAAACTGTGTATTACTGGAACATTCCATGAATACACAACATTTTTGGTGTCCTTTGTTCTGAGACCTATTAGATATGTTTGATAATGTATTTGTCTAACATAAAATACACCTATCAAATATCAAAGCGGACGCTTTTATTCAAAGCAACTTACAAATATTAAAAGTATTGAACAATACAAATCATGCAATGTTTAATTTTTTTTTAATAGAATTGTATTATTGAATATTACAAAAAAATAAGATTATTCGACATGTATTTAAATTGATCAAACTACAAAGACTTTCCTTAATTATTCTTTTTGTGTGTTTCTTATATACTGGAGATGACTCTCACAGACAGTGTTTATGGTGTTATAGACAATAAAGGACCTGTAAGGCCTCCTGCTACTGTGTGACCCGCACTGTCTCACTCAGAAAAACCCTTATCGCCTTCATATGCGATAGTCCTTACCTAAACAAATACATTTCTACACAGTTCAGTGTTTGCCTTACTGTGACCTTGACTGGTTCACCCTGTGGATTAATTGATCCGTTTTGTGTCGGTACAAATAGACTTGCAAAACAGCCATGAAGTTCTTTAGAGGCTGTATATACATTGCTGAGTAATAATGACAATCAAGAAAAGCTATAAAAACAAAAATATTCTTTTTAGTAGCCACTTGTAAAAAAAAATAGTGTACAAAATAAAGCCAGAAATTCTGTTAAAAAATGCTAGTTTGTGACCAATTGTTTAGTAGCCTAGTTGCCATAAAATTACAATTTAATTTGTGTGTAATGATAAAATGTTCAATAAAATTTAAACTTCACATGTAGAAACATTTCTTATTATCAGTGTTAGATCATAATATGCTTCTTGATATATTTTTTGTAGAAACTGATGCATTTTTCTTTATTGTCATTTTTTTGTTCAATTTAATGCATTTTTGCTGAATAAAAGTGTTAATTTCTTTTTTAAAAATTGTTCATATTTACTCTACCTCGACCTCATGACTCAATGCCCAGTAAACAGTCCCGCACTTGTGTGAACTGTGAGCATATGTGTGTCACCTTGGAGTTGGGTAAACATCTGAGCTGCAGTGACTGGGGCAGAGTGGAGCATTATGGGATAGGTCAGCCGGCTCAATTCTTTTTCCCCTCTCTCTATCTCTCTCCCTCACATGTAGGAGGAGGGTCGTTCCGACTGCACAGCTCCTCCTTGTGTCTCCGATGGCGAGTCTTCTGCGCGTGGTTGCCACCAGCTGTTCCAGCCCCCTGTTCTCCGGGCTGGCCTGTGCTAAGACTGTCCGGACGGTGAAGACCCCATGTGTGCGGTTCTTTAGGACCCATCAAGCCCTCTCTCGCCTCGCTAGTCCAGGTAATGGTGCTGGAATATTGTGTCGAGATATAACACGTTCTGTTTTAGTAATTGGGTGACATAAGGTGGTTGAGGACATTTTAATCATGTTTTTTCCCCTCAGTAAGACCTTGAGTATGGTTCGCTTGTGCTTATCCATAAACATAATTTGTTTTACCTCAGCAGATTTTGTTATAAAGTATAACAAAAGCGAATTAAACATTCCCAAATGTCGTTCTATTCTTCTGTAGCAGTTTATGTGCAGTGATCCTCAAGGTCACTGTGTCCCTCCTCACTATTACCTGCATTGAAGGTTATGAAGGAAATGAATGAGTGTACTGTAAGTGACCTGAGTAGTGTACTGGCTGCTTGGATACAGCATTTGTTGGAGACATGCCATTAATGGCAGACGTTTTTTTGAGAGGGGGAAGAATGGTAATGACAGCTGAGGCAGGTTATTTCTGGCAGTGTGTCAGCTGAGGAACCAGGACTGTGGCACAGCTCGTGCGGGAGAAAGCCTGCTGGGAAAAGAAACACATGTCTGTGGTGACTGCCAGATTTCAGTGTGGTTATAAGGGGTTTGTGGGCCTCAGATATTCACTTTGTTTCCATTTAAGTCTGGAAATGGGGGAAAAACACCTGAAATACTGAAATAGTCATTAAATAATTATTTTATGTTTATTTATTTATTGACACAGTACTGTCCAAAAATGTATGGTCAGTATGATATTTTTAAAGGGATAGTTCACCCAAAAATGAAAATTCTGTTATTAATTACTCGCCCTCATGTTGTTCCAAACCCATAAGACCTTCGTTCATCTTCGGAACACAAATGAAGATATTTTTGATGGAATCTGAGAGGTCTCTGACCCTCCATAGACAGCACACACATGCTGAACGTAAACAACGCTGATTACGTTCTGGGTACTCTCCAAAATGGCGCAAGACCGTAACTCGGGAGAAGAATTGCTGAATAAACAATGTTATTATTGTTTTCTTTGCGCACAAAAAGTATTCTCGTAGCTTCGTAAAATTACAGTTGAACGCCTGATGTCACATGGACTATTTTACCAATGTACTTGCTACGTTTCTGTGCATTGATCATGGTAATATCCTTACTGTTTGTGGAGGGTCAGAAAGCTCTCAGATTCCATCAAAAATATCTTAATTTGTGTTCTGAAGATGAATGGAGGTTTGGAATGGCATGAGGGTAATTAAAGTAATTAATGACAGAATTTTCATTTTTGGGTGAACTAAGCCTTTAAAATTCTTTTGAAAGAAGTCACTTACGTAATTTATTCTTGTGATGGCAAAGCTGAATTTTCTTCAGTGTCACCATGATCCTTCAGAAATCATTCTAATATCTTACAAAAATGTCATTACCATCAGTTTTGATCAATTGAATGTGTCCTAAATAAAATTATATATTTTTTCAATTAGATAAAATATTACTGAGCCGTTATACAACAGTGGTGTATAATTGTCTAAATTTCTTTATGAAGTAAGTGTTGTTATTATAAAGCTTTATCATGATTGGCCAGGTTTGACATTGACATTAGGCTCTTGAGTAGTCTCTTGTTTTCAACAACAACAACAAAAAAGTGAATTGCCCTTGCATATGCCAGAGAGCAATACTGTTTTAAGTTGTCCTGTTAAGTTTTTAATCAAATAATTTTAAATGCACAATGTAAAACTTGAACCTGGTGACATAAAGTGGCCTCAAACATATTTAAACACACATGCCGCTATAAATTTAATTGCATTTGATTAACAAAATATCAAAGTAATGCAGGTTTCCAAGAGAGTAAAAGAAAATCAACAACTTGGTCATTTTTGTAATGCTAAATGTCACCAGTTGATGTCTAATGGCATTCATTCAATTTTTCATATTTACATATTGCTGAAGTGTCCAAATACTTTGAGTTGTCTTTGCTCTCTGTATTTCAGTGTGTCTGCCTCCGGGCTGTGATTCACGTGAGCTTATGTTGTTGTTATCTATAGATCAGGCCTGTGGTGGAATTTTCCACAAGCGACCTCCTGCTTCCAATAGCAGAACATGACTTGGATGACTTCTTGATGCATATTCAGCCTGTCTAGACCACATGTTGTTTGCACATCTTTTACAGACCAAAACACATAAAGTGAAGCTGTGCATAAAAATTCAACTTGATTTACTTTATTACACGTCCTAAAACCCATCCATGCTCTGTTTTACAGCTTGAATTCTCAGTTATATTTTTGAAATTATGACTGCAGAATTGGACCGGTTGCAAAGTCACAAAGTCTTGTCCTACTGTAAAAATGCACACAACTGTAAAACCACAAGTCTTACAGAGACCTCATGGGCCTACAGTCCATTACAAAGGTCTCAACGGTTTTACACATTTCTTTTAAACCACCCATTGGTCTTTATGAACTGCTTCACCAGTTGTTAGTCTGACTCTTATCTTTACTGTACTGCTTTTCTCTTTGACCTATCCTTGAGTTCAAAATGGAGAGTCTGCACGGTTATAAATGGTCTAAAGCGATACTGGCTATGAGAGCAACCTGAGATCAGCTTTTCACACTTCACTTATTTTCTGTTTAGAGAAACTAATACCAAAGAAACATTGTCTGATGATTGAGTCAAATTTCATGTAGATGATTAAAAAGGTGAACATTTTAAAGATATAAAGAATCACAACATAGGTTGTTGCTAGTGTTGTAATTTTTAAAATAAGAATATCCAATTTTCAGACTTTTTTTTTTTTTTTTTATCTAGAGAATTTGCACATATTTTGACAATTACATTTAAAATGAATGCATGTAATGCAATTGTAATACAATGTAAAGATTCTGAATATATAATACAAAATTTATCTTTTTAAAAAAATATGTATAGTGTATATAATGTGTGAATGTTAAAAAACGTAAAAATAGTGTTAAAAACTTTAAATTTAAAACCACTAAATTACTAAAATCTTTTTCATAAATTTTTTTTTGTTAAAGTACAACATCCAAAAAAAGTAAGTCTTTGCATTGTATGATAATTGCTAGAATAAAATATAACATTTACTTGTAATGATTTTATATTATAATTAAAATAAAATTAGAATGTTTATGCTTTTTTTTTATTAATTGTCTACCAATTTAATTAATAAGCTAAGATAAGTCTAAAACATGAACCCAGACCAGCATTTTTCATTATACCTTGAAATCTATTATCATTCCCATTACGGTAATTTCAATGATCGTTGCTCTGCTGGTGCAGGACCCACCTTTTGAACTTTTACATTTGACACGAACACTTAGTAATATGTTCCTCTTCAGACTCTGCTTGATTCTGTAATTCTCTGTTTGTTTCTTTCTTCAGGCATTCCATACAAACAGCTGACTGTCGGCGTTCCCAAGGAAGTCTTTCAGAATGAGCGTCGAGTGGCCATCTCTCCAGCCGGAGTGGAAGCTCTCATCAAGCAGGGCTTTAATGTGGTGGTGGAGTCTGGCGCAGGGGAATCTGCCAAGTTCTCCGATGACATGTATACAAAAGCAGGAGCCGCCATCAAGGACGCCAAAGATGTTTTTGCATCTGATGTTCTGCTTAAGGTACTGTTAGATTCATTTATGTTACCTTCACTTAACTGCGTCTTCATCAACGCTCATTCTCTCTGGCCGTTCGCCACAGGTGCGTGCTCCCATGTTGAACGCCGTTCTGGGAGTTCATGAGGCTGACCTCATGAGTGAAGGAGCCACCCTCGTCAGTTTCATCTATCCCGCTCAGAACCCTGAGCTGATGGACCACTTGTCCCAGCGCAAGGCCACCGTCCTGGCCATGGACCAGGTGCCCCGTGTTACTATTGCTCAGGGTTATGATGCCCTCAGCTCCATGGCCAACATTGCTGGGTAAGGCCATCTAAAGCAAGAAGAAAAAAGAAGCATAATGATTTTTTAAAATATATTGTTATATAATGGTGGTGATGATAATACTACTAATAATAGTGCTTATTTTTATTTTTCAAGGAAAGACACTACAGACAAAACCTTTGTTTTTTAATTTAAATGAGATAATTCCTCATTTGCATATTTAAAGATATTTTAAAACTTTTAATACAGAATGGAATGTCCTGTAATCATTTGAAGTAAGTTTAACAAATTGCCCTATTCATCTGTGGTGACTTGCCTAAATATATTTTGTATTTTTTAAATTTACTATTATTATTTTTAGTGGGAAATACTAGACAAATAGTCAGACTTCACAGGCCAGTCTGCTGTGACCCGTTTACCAAAACTTTGAATGTCATTAGTGTCAACAAATGTGAGATTTGTGGCCAGCGTAAAGTGTCTTGATTCCTGCCTCATCAGCAGCTGTGATTGATGTGCTTCTGTTTTTCTTGGCAGTTATAAAGCCGTGATCCTGGCAGCCAACAACTTTGGCCGCTTCTTTACTGGTCAGATCACAGCCGCGGGGAAGGTTCCTCCTGCTAAGGTATGCTTGGCATAACCACACTCGCGTCCGAAGTGTTTTTAAATTATTTTTTTTTATTTGAGTTTGCTTGATTCATTGCCGTACACTTCTCGCATTAGGTCTTGGATGAAGATATTAGCACTTTATACTTTCCCAAATTAGATTTTTCTGTTTATTTCAGAGTTTGAATTTTAAAAAGGCTGTTCTTACTGGCAGGTGTTGATCATTGGAGGTGGAGTGGCTGGGTTGGCCGCTGCTGGCTCTGCCCGTGCTATGGGTGCCATTGTCAGGGGATTTGACACCAGGTAAAAAGTCATACAACTTAGTTATTCTAGCAAGTTAACTTAGTTTTTTTTTTTGAAAGAAACTAATGATTTTATTCAGCAAGGATGCATTAACTAGAATAAAAGTGACAGTAAAGCCTGTTTTCAACTTTATTATTCAAAAAATCCTAAAAACAATTTATCATGGTTTCCACAAAAATATTAAGCAACACAAATGTTTTCAATATTGATAATATGAAATGTTTCTTGAGCACCAGATCGGCATATAAGAATGATTTCTGAAGGATCATGTGACACTGAAGTCTGATGTAATAGCTGCTGAAAATTCAGCTTTGCTATCACAGGAATAGCTTTTTAACATTTCAAAAAAGTTGTTTTAAGTTGTAATAATAGTTCACGAAGTTAGTGTCTTTTTAATTACATGCAGAAACTTAAATTATGGCTGATAAAAAAATTATAGTGTACACTGTTGTTCAAAAGTTTGGCATCAGTAAGGTTTTTAATGGAGTTTTTTTTTATGCTCAAGGCTGCATTTATTTGATCAAAATACAGAAAAAAAATGTAATTTTGTGAAATATTATTGCACAAAATAAAGTTGAATAAAGGCCTATAGCGAATCCCTGACCCTTTAAGGACAGTCTGGATACAGATGTTACTAGTCAATTTGTGGTGCTAGGGGGCGCCATAACATCTTTAGAACCACGTTGCATTGTGTTCATAGTTTACCAGAACAACTTTATCACAATTGCCAAATGTGAGTTGGCCTATAACATTTGTTCCTTTTTTCCAGTAATTGACCCTGATGATTCTCGCTTGCAGCTTAATGTTCTGTGTATTTCCTCCCCCTTTTTTTTTAAAAATTTTAATCTGACAGATACTCTTTTATATCCAATTTTTGTCAGTATTTATAAATTTGAGTTTTGAGTCACCGTTCCGCTCTAGTTTAGATTTATGATGTTTGTTTTATCTGAAAGTGTTTTTTTTTTTTTCTTTCTTATTGTTTTTTTCCCAAAGCAAGGACATAAAAAGGTCTTGTGCAAGAAAACAGTGATGTCATAGCTAATCCTGCCAAAATGGTTTGAAATGTAGAGATTTTTTTTTTTAAAAGCTACATTTTACTATGATTTAATGACTATGATCTTACAGCGTGAGCCAAGTTTGGTGCATTTAGTTAGAATTCACATCCTTTCTGTGCTATGGAACATTAAAGTTAAAACTTCATCTGCTTGACTGATTCCATCAGCGTCAGTTTCAGCAAGCTTCCTCTCGGTGGCAGTGTTGCATTAGTCTTGTCCTCTTCTTCCAGAGCGGACGCACTGGAGCAGTTCAAGTCCCTGGGTGCCGAGCCCCTGGAGGTGGATGTGAAGGAGTCAGGAGAAGGCCAGGGCGGTTACGCTAAGGTGATGTCCAAGGAGTTCATCGAGGCAGAGATGAAGCTGTTTGCCAAGCAGTGCTTGGATGTTGACATCATTGTCACTACTGCGCTTATTCCCGGTACGCACACCTGCAGCATTCACTCCCTTTCCATCCAATCTGACTCTTTTTCCATCACATGCCCTCTTTGGCATGTACTCTTGCAGATAATAAGTTTTGTGGTGTTTGCACATGCTCTTATTTTTCCATTTGACTTTAAGGAAGAGTTCAGCCAGAAATTTAGCTTTTACTCAGCCTTGTGTTGTTCAGAAGGCCCAAAAAGCAGCACAAAATAGTCCATATGGCTCTATATTGGCTATATTCTTGTTTGAAAGGTTTTAAGTCAAAATCGACAAGTTTCCTTCACATTTACTGCTGCTTTACAATAAAATATGATGTCCAACCTGTTATAGATGTCTAACCTGCATCATAGACGTGGGGTAAATCAGCACTGGCAATGTGGGATTTTAATAAAGGTTTGCTGTTTGTTTATTTATTAGTAAATCTATCAGACTATTCTTAAGCGACGATACAAAAATTTGATTCAAAAAAGCCCTGTAGCTGTCGAAAGACTTTTTCTGACAAACGAACAGGAATGCCTTTGTGCAGATAGCAAAAAAAACATGCATCACTACTGATATTGTAACAATACAAAGCTGATTGAAAATTTGTCAATTTACTATCCAAGAGCTGCAGCAGAAGTGAAGATTATCATTGCTTCACTTAATTTTGGTCTCTCTATAAATCTATTGTTTGATTTCAAGAAACTTAGAATATGGACTACTTTTATTGTGCTTCCTTGTCCATTTTGGAGCTTGTCAGTCTCTAGTCATGATGAACTGGGGGAAAAAATGATGATTCTTAAGTACATTTTGTTGCTTTTCATGGAAAAATAATGACATTTTGGTTTAAAAGTACATGAGGGTGAGTAAGTGTCAATTTTAAGTTTACATTTGAACTATTCTTTCAACCGTGATCCTGGTTTATCTCAGAATCCTTAAGTTGATACTTGTATGACTTTTGCTGGCATTTGAAAAGAGAAACGGATTACCCGACATGACTAATTACGTACAGCATAATTACCAATTTTACAGCTCTGTGGCTGCAGATGTGCTTCATGTTTATTTGAAGCATGTTTTGTCTGAATCTCCATGACTGAAAGCTAATAAAAATCAGGTGTCTATAACAGAGAATGTTTATGAAGTTTCCTGAGTGACATAAGGGTTGTTTTGTCGCTCTTGCTTTAGATTGGCAGAGAGTTTTTCCAGTTTGTGTTGCTTGTTCAGTACCGCTGGCATTTGAAGTCGGTTCCTGTGACTCTCGCATGCTTGTGCACACTCCTGGTGTCACTCCAATGTTATTTTATTTCCATCCCTGAAGCTATGGAGCCACCAGTTGGCCTTTTTGTACACTACATACCTGGCAGTTTTTAGCACGCTCAGATCGTCAAAACGCATGCAATCTGTTCCACTTTTATCAGAATAGCATTTTTTTTTTTAAAACCAACAAGCCGCAAAGCAGCTTATCAGTATATTGGATTGCACGGATAAAAGGCACATCAGAGGAGTCTTATTAAATGCATATCAGTCATGGTTTCGGTTTACTAGTCTCACTGTTTTGAAATTATTATGCAGGTCGGAAGGCCCCTGTGCTGATTACTAAGGAAATGGTGGAGACCATGAAAGATGGTTCAGTGGTGGTGGACCTGGCTGCAGAAGCTGGGGGCAACATTGAGACCACGGTTCCTGGAGAACTCTCCGTTCACAAAGTGAGTACACTGCAACAGTACAACAACAACTTGGGGATCTTGCATGAGCTTCATGTGTTTTTCAGGAACATTCAGGTTTTTTTTTTTTTCAAGGTTTTTTTTTAATTTGTTTTATTCAGGATTAATGTATTTACACTTATCAAGGTGTCATGAATACATTTTTTATTTTTTTAAATCCAAGTCTTTAAAATTTGAAATGATAAACATTCTATTTCAAATAAATGCTGTTCTTTTAAACATTTTCATTTACATTGCATTTGGCAGACTTTTTAAATCCAAATCTTGGCGTTGTTAGAGCTATGCTTCACTTTTTGAGCTACAGGAATGTGAACTTTCTATTCATCAAAGAATCTTAGAAAAAAATATCACCGTTACCACAAAGTTATTAAGCAACAAAACTGTTTTCAACATTGATAATAATAAGAAATGTTTCTTGAGCAGCAAATCAGCATATTAGAGTGATTACTGAAGGACAATGTGACACTGAGGACTAGAGTAATGGCTGATGAAAAATTCAGCTTTCTTATGATGTATTAAATTTCAAAACTCTTATTGTAATAATATTTCACAATTGCCATTTTGTTTATAAATGCAGTGTATATAGTATAAATAAATTAAGAAATGCAGCCTTGGAGAACATAAGAGACTTCTTTCAAAAACATTAAAAAATCTTACCAACCCAAATCTTTTGAATGTGCGTGTATATTCGCATATTTGTCTGTCTTATTTCATTAAATGTATTTCTGTACTTTCCTATAGGGTGTGATCCACATTGGCTATACTGATCTTCCCAGTCGCCTCCCGACTCAGGCCAGCACATTATACTCTAACAACATTATCAAACTAATCCGTGCCATCAGCCCGGACAAGGAAGTTTTTCACTTTGACGTCAAAAACGAGTTTGATTACGGCACAATGGACCACGTCATCCGAGGTTCAGTAGTTATGCAGGTAAACTATTTATTTAATTTTATTTAACATATAAACGTTCTTAATTGTGTTGCGTGTTATAGATCACATCATAAATCATCATAAAATTGACACTCAAACATCTAGCAAAATCACACTTTTTTTAAAGTTGAAATTGCATCTGTGCAAAGTTGGACAAGACAACATCACACTTTGAGATTTGGCATTGACTGGTATAAGGAAAAATATTAAAGTAAATTACATGATATTAGCAACTCTTTTTTTTTTTTATATTGGTTGTGTATGTGTAATTGAAATTAGTAAATTTAATCCATTTTGTTATACCATAATATCGGTGAAATAAGTATCGAAGTGGTTTTGTGGACTTGACGTGCATGTGTTCTCCATGGATACACTGAAGTTTAACAAATACAAAAATTTGGCCTGCATAAGAAGATGTTTTATCCAGTCTGGCTGTTGACCTAAAATGAGTTTGACACCCCTGAGCTAAAGGATGTGAGCCGTTTGAAATTTATGACTCAATATCTCTCTGGCGCTCATTTAGCTTTTAAGGAGTTGAGTTGTGGTGTTATTTGAATTCTGGCTCTCACTCTCTCTGTCTGTCTACAGGATGGAAAAGTGCTTTTCCCTGCGCCGCAACCTAACAACGTCCCAGTGGCAGCACCTCCAAAACAAAAGTCTGTCCAGGAGCTGGAGAAGGAAAGGGCAGCTGCCATCTCGCCCTTCAGAGCCACCCTCACCACAGCTGGGGTTTACACCGGAGGTAAATCACAGTCCGGCTGCCCTCCCTGCCTTCCTCTTCCCGCCGGATCTCTCTGGGTCCCCCCTGGGGTTAATATGAAAGCGGCTCCCCGTGTGTTTTAAGAGGAAGAGACAGCTGCATTGGTGGTCTCTGACATTGAACTATGTTAATAAGGTTGCCGTGTACATTTAAAGCGGCCCCCCTTTATAGCCTTTGAGATTAATCTGATTTTTATTTTCTTCCTTTTATCCACTTAACAATCTGCATTGCTAAGAAATTCCAAAAATAGCAGTTCCCCTGTTTGGCTGCTTTGTCCCAAGATGTGATTAGACTCCAAGGCCCCGCTAAACTAAACGGCACACAAATGAATTCTATTGGTTGCAGACGCCTGAGGACCGCTTGTGTGAGGAGAGGCAACTTTGGCTTCACATCAAAGCGCTCACTTCCTCACTCAGACAAGCCGCAAATACAACTCGCACGTAAATAAACACCGGCTGATAAACAAACATGCAAATGAGATCTTCCTGCCCTTTCATGGTTTTCCTGTATCTGTATGAGTTTAGGTACAGGGAATCCTGACTTGCTCGGAAGGCTGAAATCGCTGCCTTTTGTAATCGCAATTGGTCACCTAATTGCAGTGCGAGCTGTTTTATTTTCCACATCACCTTGGCCCGTTCTGGCATCTGAATGCCAGGAACCTAGGATGATAAAATGGTAGTTGTGTTGCTCCTTCCCTCCTGCTGTGTATGTCTGTCATGGCATGGTGTAGAGGTTTTCTTACTCACAAATGGCTGGTCTGTGAGTTGGCAATACCAAATGGCCTATTATTAAGACCACTGGTAACAGTAATATACTATTATAAAAATAAATGTTTACTATTATACCAGTATTTGATGATTATAATTTTTGTTGTTGCTTTTTAAAAAAAATAAATAAACCAACTATGAGATCTTATATATTTACCAAAAGGTAGTTATGGTACTTTTTCCCAGCTTAATAAACATTTAATTTGAACTTTTTCAAGTTTTAAAATTTAATGAGTTGGACAGCAAATGTTCCCTATATTAGAGTTGAGGTGGTAGGTGTACATGGCCCACAGCGATGTTGATGGTTTTTAGAGGATTATGGGATGTATAAACAGGGCACATTGCCCCTGGCACTCGGCTGATTTGTCTGTGCAGTCAAAATTACCTTTACTGAAAAACAAACCCATAATGTTTGACATCTTGTTATTTCTACCCAGGTCTGGCTTCAGCGATCGGTCTTGGGTTGTGTGCTCCCAATGCAGCTTTCACTCAGATGGTTACAACCTTTGGCCTGGCGGGAATCGTGGGATACCACACCGTGTGGGGTGTCACTCCTGCTCTTCACTCCCCACTTATGTCTGTTACAAATGCCATTTCTGGTAAGTTAGTAAATCAAGTGCACAAACAAATTAATTGCTGAACTAAATTGTTTATCTTTTTAATTTTTTTTTAATTTTTTTATATATATATATATATATATATATATATATATATATATATATATATATATATATATATATATATATATATATACACACACACACTTACACTATCCTTGTGGGGACATTCATAGGCATAATGGTTTTATACTGTACTTACTGTATGTGCTATTGCCCTACACCAATCCTACACCTAAACCTACCCCTTAAAGGAGACTTTAATTTTTAGATTTTCAAAAAACTTAATTCTGTGTGATTTATTAGCTTGTTTGCCCGTGGGGACCTCAATTTAGGTCCCCACCGTGACACGAGTCCCCATGAGTCTGTGTGTATTCAGGTTTAAGTCCCCACCTGAATAGAAAAACAAGCACACACGCACACAGGTGGCCAAAATTATTAGAACACTAGTATTTTCACCAGCTAAAAATGGTTTCAAGTCTGTTATTTCTATCTTTTTGCTGTAGTGTGTCAGTAGGAAATATCAGTTTAGATTTCTAAACATTCATTTTGCCATTAATAGTGTTCTAATAATTATGGCCACCACTGTACATTGTTGATGGAGAAACTATTGAAATTTCTGATATTAAATTTTGAAATGTCACAGGATTTCATTTTATCTTAAGCACAGGTCATCAAAGCGCTTTGATTTCTTCATCTGAGTTTGCCCTTTAGCTACAGAGGGCTCTCAAGTGGGTGTGAATTACCCACTTGCTTTAATAGGCAGAAACTGTCACCTAATTTTTTTTTCTTCCCACCCTTGAGTTAGCATCTGTGATGGGCCGATGTAGCCCACCCCTTAAGTGGTGAATTCAGGTCTTCATTAGTCTAGACTTAAGGTCCCAGGGTTCAACAGTCTTTAGAAGGCCATGCCATCATCAGCCAGGCAGATCAAGGATGCTTCTGTGCTTCGTTAAGCTTTTATTCATTTTTCTCAGCAGGCTGAGAAATCAGGAAAGGTTTCATTGTTTTTAACACCACCAAGTCCTTGGTGGTCTGCATTAAAGAGTCCTTTATGTCAAGAGAGCTATAAACTTCACATCAAGAGTGTGGGGAATCAACTGAAGCAATTAGTTTGCCTCGACCTACTGCACACTTCCTGTGTATTACTTTATTAGTCTTGTAGAGACATTCTCTTGCTTTTCTTTGTCGTATTTGCGTACGAGGTGTTACATATTTGACACTTATTGAACTGTGTCTTTCACAGGCCTGGAAATGTGAGCGAGTTTGAATTTGCTTCTTTCGGTGCCAGAAGTAATGAAGCTCTCACAAAAGTGACCGAGACGTTAAGCCACTAATGTGGAATTTCTCATTCTCATTGAAAGTGTGGGAGAACTTTTTTCCAGAAGCATAAAGTTACTCTTTTGCTCCTGGTGGAGTAGAGTTCCTCTCTTGCTCTTTAATCTACCTGAAACTGGTGAATCAGAATGACTCCACATCGCTTGCTATGAGCGTTTGACATCACCTGATCCAAGGAATCTTTACTGATAAACTTAGGCTATTAGATATTGGTTTTAGGTCCATTTGAGCGACGTGACGGTGATCTAATGGATGTGTCATTGCTTAAAACAGCCCTGCTTTCCAACCATCTCATCGCTTTATTCTCCATGATCACAGAAAGTCTGAAATATTATCCAGTCATTAGAACAACAGCAATCCGTTTGTGGATTTCGAGCAGACTCCGGCATCTTTCATTTTCATCCAAGGGTTTTATTTTACAGAGATCCAGACCTTTGCATGTCTGGGTGCGTGTGTGGCGGTTCGTGCCTGTGTAGGTTTACAAATCGTCTGTTGTGTTTCCTGCAGTGTTGTGGTAGCGTGCTTTTGGCCTGCGAGCTGGTCTGTGATCAATTGTTACTTCAGAATTACAAAGTGAGAGGAAATGCTTACCAACAGTTACACACTCCATTGACTTAAGATACCGCTAACTATCAGGGCCACCTCAGGTTTGGTCAGTCAAGTGGATGCCGCGGAAGCATTTGAAAACGATTAAAGAGGTGATGGTTATCAGATTTCCCTTGGGGATGCCAGTGTTGTCCTCGTTAATTCCCGATCAAAATGAGTTAGAAATGACTTGTTTTGAGTGCTGAGTGCGCTGTGCCAGCGTTAAGCATATTACGTAAGATTTCAAGTGGAATTGTGCTTTATTAGAGGGGGAAATGACTGGAACAGTTGTCATAAGCCTAGTTTATTTTTTTAAATTTTTTAATTTTTTTAATTGTCAAAAATATTTATCCATATGTTTTATTAGTCAGCATGGATGTAATGATTACATCTGGCTCAAATTGTAGCTGTTATAGGGTTGGGTGATGTCTACAGTGAAACATTGTGATGGACAATGACATCGGGGGGCGAGGTTAGGGGTGTGCCCGAAGCGTGAATCCGTATGCAGAAAGGCCCGGAAAACAAATAGCGCGTTCTACGGAGCCACTAAAGGGACATTAGCCGCTAGCTAGCGGTTGCCCATTACAGCACATGAAAGTTACTTGCCACATATACACGGAGTAAGGAGAGGTGACTGATAGCACAATGGCGAATGATTTGCAGATACTGAGCACCACTGACAAATATCTAATCTTGTAAAATGTGTGGTAAGTAAGTACTGCCGCTCCGTAGTATAGAGTCTGTGTGATCTCGAAAGTGAAATGAGAGCGCGTATTTGAAAGCGGTTTCAATGCCCTGCATATTAGTAGCGGCTCCCTGATGCCTGCAATTTATATACAGAATAATTACCCAACGATTTAGTTGCGAGAGAAGGTATTGAAATTTTATTTTTTTATACTCCCATTTCATAGGCTAAACTACTGTTAAACTACTTTTATTTATTTATTTATTCATGCCATTCAAAATTGGTGTATTCTGATAAAATGTGAATTTTTGCAATCAAACTTTTATAAAAAAATTCTTTCAGTCATTCAAAATTAGTGACTTATCTCATGGAATGCTATTTATTGCAGTCAACTCATATTGCAAATCTCATTATAGTTTAGTAGCTGTTATCAGCACCCAATTTTATTTTCTCAATTTTATTTTAAGAAATAACTTTATAAAATCAAAATTTAAGGCAAAACTGTTTTTTAAAATTAAAATGATTGAAATGAATTACTATTTAAATCCATTTTATGTATTTATTTTAAATTGATTTTTATTTCAAGAACTGCATTATTTGAATTGAAAGTAATTTTTTATTAAAATATTACGAAATGTATTACAATTTTTTTTTTTTTTGTTGAGAAAATAACATGGATGCCGTGTGTTTTCAGGTTTGACTGCTGTTGGTGGGCTCTCCCTCATGGGTGGTGGATTACTCCCTAGCTGCACAGCCGAGACCCTGGCCGTACTGGCTGCTTTCATCTCCTCTATCAACATCGCCGGTGAGTGCACAGAGAAACACCATTCTGTACCTGCCAGCAGCGAAAGGCAAGATAAAACATTGCTAAAATATCAGAGGCTGAATTTGAGTAAGATTACAGATGCGAGCAGGTGAGGGCTGTGCACTCGGGCCACTCGCTGCCCTCTGGCTGCCCTGCATCTTGTGTTCGTGAGAAGAGCGGCGTATTCCGTTCCTTCCAGGTGGAATAGTTTAGTCCGTCAAACCTCACACCTGAAGCAGGAAATGTCAACGCGGCAGTTTTGCTTCAAAGAGCCTCGGTCATGTCATAAATCAGGCTCTGCTCAAAACCAACCAACAGGGCCATTAAGGAGGAAAAGGGGGAAAATGGCTTGAAGTGGGCAGTTTGCCAAAATGCCATCCTGAATCCAATGACCCCTTCATTCTGTCTTGGTACGGTTGGCCAAGACGCCAGTCCAGGTCAGAGGCTGTGTTGGTGATTTAATGGCATGCTACTAGGCTTTTACAGCCATTTTTCATCATGCTACAATAACAGCTTTTTGATATGTGTTCCAGCTCACATAAAGTGTCTGAATTTATATATTTATCTTCTCAGAAGGCAGGTGTTTAATTTCAGTTGAAAGATGGTTTTTGTTATTTCCATTCCTCATACACGGCGTTTCGTCCCGCAGTCCCATTACCCATAAACCTTAGAGTTAGAAATATGGACATTCTGGTCGCTTTTTCCTATCCTCTTTTCGACCGTTTTTATTGTTACAAGTGCATGCAGGGAAAAAATAACAATTGCCCTTTCCAATTTAATTTCAATAAAAGACGAGGAATTTATGGTGAACCTGCTCCATTAATGACAGGAATGAAAACATATTTTATTCTCTGGCCCTGACTGTAATGTCTGGATATCCTTCACATTTAATTGTGGGAAAATGGAACGTTCTTTCTAATGCTGTATACATTGTGTTAAACCGTCTAAGTGCATTCACTTCTGAGTATATTTCGCTGGGATCCTCAGAGGAAGGGGTCACTAAGGTTTGAGTGAAACTGGATATCCGTCTGAGTTTCGAATGAAAAGCTTTGGTTTGGTAATCGTCCTAGTACGTTGCTTAGCTAGGACGGCGTAAGCCAGGAAAATGAATGTAAATGCAATCACATGGCGGTTTAAAAATACTTCGCTAATGAGCAGCAGATGAGTGACTCCCGTCATTCTTCATGGCATCCTTCTGCAACTCAATTAGGACATTTTACACATTTGAGTGACTTGTTTAAAAAAAATATAGTTTATATCAAGTTAATAATTCTATTTATTGATATTAATTTAAAATGAATGCTGAAAATAATTAAGCTTGGTACACACAAATGTAATGTTGACGATACTGTGTTTTTACTAATTTATTTATTTTTTGATCAGGTGGTTTCTTGGTTACTCGGAGGATGTTGGACATGTTCAAACGGCCCACTGATCCTCCAGAATACAACTACTTGTATCTTCTTCCTGCTGGTTTGTTTGTTGGGGGTTATGGGGTCGCTCTTCAAAGCGGCTACAACATTGAACAGGTAAGACTGCATTACTTTTTATTAGTTTATTGCAATTCTTCTGTACCATTTGTACTATGGGACATGGATTTTGCCTCAAATTATGCAACTTGTTCAAGTGCTTTGGTTCGAACTTGCAGTTTTTTTTTTTTAAATATAAGATGGAAAAACAAGCTTATTTCATTTAGTTGTCAACATTTTAAAATTTATTTACATTTGAAGTAATAAAATAAAATGAATACAATTCAAATGAAATTAATTTAAATTTGTAAATACAATTTATTAAAATTAATAACTTAAGGCTATTATTAATAATAATAATGACAGAAGCTCAAAAATGTAACAAAGATATCAAAGATGCGGAGCAACATGATAAATTCAGCTCAGAACACCATAGTAACGGTGAAAATCTAGTTATATGCTGTAGTTCTAAAGAGAAATGAATTCTGAAGGATTTTTTTCCTCACTTCCTGTAAACCTTCTCTTTGTGTGCAGATGATGTACTTGGGCTCTGGGTTATGCTGCGTGGGAGCTCTTGCAGGTCTGTCCACCCAGTCCACGGCCCGTCTCGGTAACACCCTGGGCATGATCGGAGTGGTCGGTGGCATTGCCGCCACTTTCGGAGCGCTGAAACCTTCTCCTGAGCTCATGGCACAGATGAGTGCGGCCATGGCGGTGGGTGGCACTGCTGGTGAGTACACTTGTGTGCTTGAGTCTGCATGCATTTCTTCTTTAGTCAGCGGCCTTTGAACCTCCAAGTGTGTAAATGTAAATGGTAAATAACCTTGTGATTTCCCCGCAAAACCAGGTAATGGTCATCAGGTCATGTGAGTCACACAGCACGGTATCACGCTTTGTAGCCAGTCATTTCTAATCTAAATTGCTAATTATTCCTGGAAACCTGCTGGAACGTAGTTTAAACCATCCCGACCAGCCCCAGCTCAAACCAGAAGGCTGCTTGATTCCAGATGCTTCCACCCTGAGGTCTCAGCCCGCCCCAAACATGCCCCCTACACACCCTTCCCCCAACCTGTGCTCCAGATTCACATCAACACACACAGACCGCTTCATAGGATGTGACCCGTTTACCAGCAGGCCTGAGTTCCCCTTTGTTGTTCGCAGGTTTGACCATTGCCAAGAAGATCCAGATCTCGGACCTGCCGCAGCTCGTTGCCGCTTTCCACAGTCTGGTGGGTTTGGCGGCCGTGCTCACCTGCGTGGCAGAGTACATGGTGGAGTATCCACACTTCGCAACTGATCCTGCAGCCAACCTCACTAAAATCGTTGCCTACCTGGGGACCTACATTGGTGGAGTCACCTTCAGCGGATCTCTGGTGGCTTATGGCAAACTTCAAGGTTCTGCTTGTTTGGTTATATAATAACAGTTAATGGGATAGTTCAGTAACACTTTAATATAGGGACCAATTCTCACTATTAACTAGTTGCTTATTAGTATGCCTATTATTAACAAATTGGCTGTTTATTAGCATTTATAAAGCACATGTTCTGCATGTGCGTATTCTACATGCCTAATCATATCCAATACCTAAACTTAACAACTACCTTACTAACTATTAATTAAATTAGGAGTTTGAGGCAAAAATCATAGTTAATGGTTTATTAATAGCGAGAATTGGACCTTAAAATAAAGTGTGACACGATAGTTCACCCGAAAGTGAATTTTGACAGAATTATCAGTCACCTTGATGTTTCAAACCAGTATGACTGACCTTTTTTGTGGAATACAATAAGATATTTTGAAGAACAGATTTTGTCCATACAATGAAAGTCAATAAGGCCCAGAGACATTTTTCATCTTTTGTGTTCACAAGCCATTCAGGTTTGGAACAAAATGAGTGAGTAAATGATGACCGATTTTTCATTTTTGGGCAAACCGAATTGTCTGTTTTAAACAGTTTCTCTCTCTCTCGCTCTCTCTCAATAAATAAATAAATATAATTTTTTTTTTTTAGGGAAAAAAAAATTGTTGTTTTTCTGATAAAGTTCCAGTTTTGTTTACAAGGATGCACAATTTGACAAAAAAAAAACTAATTTATTATCACTATTAATTTATTATATCACTTATTTCTTAATAATAATAGTAACAATGATAATACTTATTATTAAATACAAATATTACATGAAATCTTCCTATTACTGTTATACTAACTTTCCAAGTGAAGTGTTTTTAATAGTAATAATAATAGTTTAAATTTCTTTGTACAATTGTTTGTTCATTTTCAGAGGTTAAACCATTGAACTTTTATTTTGGAGGAAAATCGTAGTGAGCCCTTAACTTCTCTTTTGGCAACAGCTTGTTTATAAGCACTTTTCATTATAATGCAAGTTGGTGTGGAGTGCATTTACTGCAAACCGAACTGCTCTGAGATACTAAACACAGGATCATGAGCTGAACACGTAAAAGAACACAGTGCCACGCTTTGCTCTCAAATGCACAACGCATATATTTAATTATTTAAATCAAGGCTTTTGTGTTTGATATTTGCACTAGGGTTATTGTGGTTTAGTTTCATTTCTATTAATCGTGCAGCCCTGTTAGGAATCTCAATGTCGTGGGTCTAGGTCCTCATTGTCTGGTGCGGCTTTGTTTGTCAACTCACTGGCCCACCGGTGCCACACATGCCTCATGTTTAAAGCTTGGCCAGGCGGAACCTCTCAGAATTTGGCACTAATTAGTCCGTCCACCCCCCAGTCATTTTCCACTTGTCCCTCAAAGCTGGAACGCATTATCTTCAGGAGCTTTCCCATTCCTCCACCACTACCACCGCTCTGAAGCCTGCAGGCCTACACTGATAAAGCAGATTAGAAGTCTCATTTTTATTCTTGTGAGTTTTTCTTTCAGCCTAAAAGGGGGGCCAGTGTAGAGTACTGTGCATAATCACCCAATCCAACTGTATCGCTAACTTGTTACGCAGCAGATGCTGTAGAATTATTGATTCAGCTCCTACTGAGTTTTTCCTGTGCACACATACTTGTCTCGCGCTGATGATATGTCTTGTACATATTATTATAGTTTACAGAGCGCTAGCAGCTGCTTAAAGTGCACTTTAACAACATGACATGCAGTTGTGTACTTGTTTAAAGCACAACTCAAACAAGCTTCTCGTTTCCAAGAAGTTCTCACCCTAATTTTATTTCACTCATCGTGTTCCCAAAGAGCACATGGTGTCCTGCGTACGTGCTAACCCACTTTTTGTGTTGCTCTTCTCACTTGACTTCCTACTCTTGCAGGTCTGCTGAACTCGGCTCCCCTTATGCTTCCTGGTCGTCATGCGCTGAACGCCACCCTCATGGCAGCCAGTGTGGGCGGCATGATCCCCTACATGCTGGATCCCAGCTATACCACTGGCCTGACCTGCCTGGGCTCCGTGTCTGCACTCTCTGCCGTCATGGTAAGGGGTTCACACAATCTTCTAAAATTGTGTTAATTGTGTTGCTGGGTGGTTCAGATGTTGTTTTTTTTTTTTTTTTTTTTTTTTTGCATTTGTGTTTTGTATTATTTTTAGTTTTTTTGTTTCTTTTGTTTTTTCTTATTAATTAATTAATCAATTAATTGATTGATTGATTGATTGATAGATTGATTGATTTATTTATTTATTCATATAAAATAATCATTTGAAAATAGCATTGTTTCAGCCATTGGCCAAAATGTTTAATTTAAGAATTTTTTTTTATTATCAGTACTATTAATAGCAGTTTTTAAATATGTATGGACTGAAGTCCTTTTTATTTTGCAGTTTCTGTGGAATTATGCAGATAAATTGTAATGAGGAAGAAAACATGCTTTTTGCATTTTTCCAATCTCTATTGTATGTGTGTATATATTTGTGTTAATATACAGTTTACCCATAAAAATGTGCACAATTTAAAACACTGACTTGCAGGGTATTCACTCTAAATTCTTTACTTTAATAATTAGTCATTTAAATTCTTTAAATTACTCTAAAGATTTGCACTATCCATTGACAAGATAGATTTGGAATAGTTGCTAGGAGGAATCAGCATGTGAAAATGTCCAAATATGACATGATCCATCAGCCAATATATTGGCCTACCTCCATCTTAAATAGCGACAGTTGTTTATAAAATTACACATTTGGTTAGTATTCCACTTACTGGTGGTATGAGGATGTGGAGATTAAGATCTTGACTGAAGTCAGAGGTTGAAAAGGTTGTGTGCAACTATACAGTGAGTGGGAAATTATTTGATCCACTGCTGATTTTGTACGTTTGCCCACTGGCATTATCAGTCTATAATTTTAATGGTAGGTTTATTTTAACATTGAGAGACAGAATAACAACAACAAAAAAAATCCAGAAAAACGCATTTAAAAAAAAGTTATAAATTGATTTGCATTTTAATGAGTGAAATAAGTATTTGAACTGGACTGGGGCTCCATGCAAGATCTCACCTCGTGGAGTTTCAATGATCGAGAGAACGGTGAGAAATCAGCCCAGAACTACACAGGAGGATCTTGTCAATGATGTCAAGGCAGCTGGGACCATAGTCACCAAGAAAACAATTGGTAACACACTACGCCGTGAAGGACTGAAATCCTGCAGCGCCCGCAAGATCCCCAGAGGAGAACTGGGTGAAAGTCTTGTGGTCAGATGAGACCAAAATCGAGCTCTTTGGCATCAACTCATCTCGCCGTGTTTGGAGGAGGAGGAATGCTGCCTATGACCCCAAGAACACCATCCCCACCGTCAAACATGGAGGTGGAAACTAGGGATGCATCGATCCGATACTCTGTATCGGTATCGGCTCTGATACGGTCATTTTCTGCCGGATTGGGTATCAGTCAGACGAGACTGATCCAAATCGATATTGTGCGTACACTATTGTTATTGTTAAGCCCCACGAAAGGAACAAAAACATTATAAAGCACCATAAAGTTTCATCGGTAGTCGTGGCCTAATGGTTAGGGAGTCGGGCTTTGAAGGTTACTGGTTCGATTCTCTCGCCGGTGGGGATTGTGAATGAACAGCACTCTCTCCACCTTCGATACCATGACTAAGGTGCCCTTGAGCAAGGCACCAAACCCCTAATTGCTCCCCGGGCGCTGGAGCAAGGCTGCCCACTGCTCCGGGTGTGTGTTCACTGTGTGTGTGTGTGTGCACTTGTTCACTACTCACTGCTGTGTGTGTGCACTTGGATGGGTTAAATGCAGAGCACCATTTCGAGTATGGGTCACCATACTTGACAATACGTCACGACTTAACTTGACTTAACTTATTCGGTGGCGGAAACGTGCTTCCATACTAATCTGCTACAGATGAATATTTAAGTCGTTAAATTCAAGTTCAGGTAAACTCTTCTCTCCGCTGCAGCTGTCTGTCATCCTCTGTTCAGCATTCAAACTGCGTGTTGCGTTCGGTTACTACAGTCAAACTCTCTTCAAGAGCACACAGTAACTGAGGTTTAAAACTGTTAAAAGAAAAGACTCAAACTAACTCATAGATTTAATACACTACGCATCAATATCTCTTCCCTTTGTACTTTGAACTTTTGTGCGTACTTGGAGGGCTGCGCATAAGCGCTTTGTGCCGCTCTGTATTGGAGTATTTCGTATTATAATACGTTTGTGTAATGAAAGATTAGTCTTTCTTGTTCTGTCCTATCTATCATATGTTGCTGCCTTCATTATTGTGCTATAGATTTAAAAGAAATGTCTTTTAATTGTATAGTATATATTATATATAAATGTATTAGCTTGTTTTTTTCATGTTTGTATTTTACAACAATACAAAGAGCAATGTGTACCATTTTACCAGATTTAGTCCTATACTTATTCACTTTTATTTGTAAATGTTTCACTAACTTTTATAAAATTGTGCACCCATAATTTTTCTAGAATATCTTTTGCTGCTGAATTATCCACTAAGCTAGTTTATAATAGTTTTTTTGTCAGATTATGATTAAATATTTTTTTTCATGTTATTTTTCATTAAAATGAAGTTATCTATATGTAGTAGATTGTGTTTAACACACAAAAGAGTGACACAAGTATAGAAATTCTACATTGATTTAAAAAAAAAAAAAACTGCGCTGGTATCGGATTGGATATCGGCAGATACTCAGAATTTTCGGGATTGGATCGGTTCTGAAAAAATGGTATCGTTGCATCCCTAGTGGAAACATTATGCTTTGGGGGTGTTTTTCTGCTAAGGGGACTGCACCGCATCAAAGGGTCGATGCACGGGGCCATGTACCGTCAGGACCAGGACACTGAAGCCAACCAGAGGGGTTGTGGATGGGTATTCCAGCATGACAATAGGCTTGTTTGAGATGCGCCTCGCCTCGCCTGAAATGTAGGCGAGAGTAGGCGGCTGCAGCGAGGGGAGGAGTGAAATAAGCGCCGTCAAGAAGGACAGTTCTGACGTCTCGAAGTGGAACAGATCCTACAAAGCCACCTCGCAGTCGCGATAGTTTCTTGGCACACGTCAACATGACATCAGAGCAAGTCGGACGTAACTCGGACACTTTTCTCACCGGCATGCATCTCGTGGTGTTCACCGATGATCGGATATGTGCAGGTTTTGCTCATCTCACACAAGCCTAATGACCCAAAACACACAGCCAAGGTAAAAAAGGAGTGGCTCAAGAAGAAGCACATTAAGGTCCTGGAGTGGCCTAGCCAGTCTCCAGACCTTAATCCCATAGAAAATCGGTGGAGGGAGCTGAAGGTTCGAGTTGCCAAACGTCAGCCTCGAAACCCTAATGACTTGGAGAGGATCTGCAAAGAGTAGTGGGACAAAATCCCTCCTGAGATGTGTGCAACCCTGGTGGCCAACTACAAGAAACATCTGACTTCTGTGATTGCCAACATGTTTTGCGAAGGGGTCAAATACGACTCAATTTATAACTTTTTTGAAGTGCGTTTTTCTGGAATTTTTGTTGTTGTTCTGTATCTCACTGTTCAAATAAACCTACCATTAAAATTATAGACTGATAAATTTTTTTCCCTCACTGTAGCCTATACAACTTTGTTCAGCTTTTCAGAACAGCATGACATAGGTAAACCCTGTAGCTCATGAAACCCAAATCCCTTTGGCTTTAGTTTGTTTTATTTATTTTATATAATCCATAAGAGCACACCACCATATGATGACGGATAGAAGTAAACCACAATCATGAAATTTCAAGGGAAGGCTTTTGGAGTCCTGGTAAACATTGGCGTCATGGGGCTTTCATCATTTGTCAATAATCAGGAAGCTGACATTTTTATACAGCTCCTTTTACCTCCATAAAGATAAACAATCACCTGCAGTATGGTGTCTGGCTCTTTTTACAGTGATTATTCTTCAAGTCTCCGTCCTTCTGCTTGTTTGTAGGTATTTATTTTACATGATGCATGGTAGCTGGCTTTGTTTAGGCCTGTTCCCTGAGGAAAATACATTGTTTAATAATACAGGGATGATATCACGGACGAGTGAAACGAATACTGTGTTTTGACAAACACCTCATGCCTTAATTGAAGCCCATTGCAACCAAATCTGTGTGAAATATGTTGCTCTGGTGTGCACTATATCACGTTTCCTATTTGCATCATCACCCAGTGTGTAAAAGAACAGACTCGTTTTATAAAAACGAACCGTGTGTACAATGCTCATACCTCCAGGCTTGTGATTTTCCTTTGGTGGACTTTCTTTTTGTTTAAATGATGGAATCGAGTTACTGTTGCGCTTTGCTCACTTGTCATCACCGTAACCTTTGATCTCCACCCTTTTTTCTCTCTCTGACCCTGCTTTTCGTTTTCTTTGTAGGGCCTGACCCTGACAGCCGCCATCGGAGGGGCCGACATGCCCGTGGTGATCACAGTGCTAAACAGCTATTCCGGCTGGGCCCTGTGCGCTGAGGGCTTCCTGCTCAATAACAACTTGCTGACTATTGTGGGTGCCCTCATTGGCTCTTCTGGAGCCATCCTCTCCTACATCATGTGTGTGGTAAGTTCAGTCTCAGAGTACCAACTCTTTATGAATACAGCAAATATTGTGACATTGGTAGTACACTTTTAAAATAACATTGCAATTTTAATTAATTTCTGTGAATACATTTCTGTGAGGCTGAATTTTCAGCAGCCATTATTCTAGACTTCTCATGATCCTTCAGAAATCATTCCAATATACAGATTTGGTGCTCAAGAAACATTTCTTATTAAACAATTGTGCTGCTTAATATTTTGTGGAAACCATGATATATTTTTCTCAGGATTATTTGAATGTAAAGTAAAAAATAAAATAAAATGGCTTCTTCAAAATCTTTTGTAAATGAAATGTCCTTTTAGTGTCACTTTTGATCAATTTAATGCAGTTTTTATTCCTTAAAAGAAGTTTTGAACTGTAGTGTATAATATATATATATATATCACAAACTTTTCATTATTTTAGGTCAGATTAGAAACCAAATGTTCTCAAAGTGGAAAACCCAGTGACAACTTCTACTTCACATTTATGCAAAATAACTCTGCCTTATTGAAATATGTTATTTACTAGATTTGCAGTCATTATTTTGTTATTAGTTATTTACTAATCACTTTAGTTATTTTGGCTATATGGCTTGCTGCTTAATATCCTGTAAATAATGTCTAAATGTCGTATGGACATATTTTCTTGACACAATTTTTTTTTATATTCTGCTGAGTGGTGGTCTTCATAATGTGCAATCCTGATTTCTAAACTCTGGGTGTTTTTTCCTTGCTAGGCCATGAACCGCTCACTGACAAATGTCATTCTGGGTGGCTACGGCACCTCAACCACCGGCACAGGCAAGCCCATGGAGATCACAGGTACCCACACTGAGGTCAACGTGGATCAGTCGGTGGAGATGATCAAGGAGGCTCAGAATATCATCATCGTTCCAGGTAATGGAGGCCCTTTGTAGCCTTGCACATCTGAAACTCTTCGTTTCAACTAGATCTGGAGTGAACTGTCAGTGACTTCAAACGATCCTTTATGTTATGTCTGTTAAAGCAACCTTGCTTCTCCCCCATTACATCACTGGTAATTTTCTGACCCCTCCTGTGCGGGATAAACCCCCCAGAATGCACCCTGAGGCCTGCTGGGGCTTGTTCTAAGGTGGTCTTGAATTCTCACAATTTTTTTTTTGAAGCCGTAGACACATTCGTGTGCTTTTTATCTGGGCTTGACTCCTCTTCGGCGTGTGTTTTTGCGGTTGGCCTCACGTGGCATTGTTCGTGTGAGCTGAGCTATGGAGGGTGATGTCAGGTTTTCTCTTCTGGCAGGGTCATGCCACGTTTCGTTTGCCCAGATACAGCTGACTGATTGAGCAGGATGTGTCAGATGAACTATAACGGTGTTTACCTTCAATACAAGTTTCAGTTGGCAAATAAATATTTAGTCGGACTTGAATATTTTTCTGTGGCTGATTTTTAGCAGGGGCCTCTGTAAAGGCCTTCAGCAATGGCAGTGACTCTCATGCTGCTTTGTTCTCTGTAACGGACTGTTTTATGGTCCGACAGCAGGTCGAGAAGATCAAGACCTTGGAGGCGACAGGACAGTGGAAAAGATGAGTGATAAGATGTGGCAATATGAACAGAAAGAAAAGGAGAAACAATAATAAACAGCGCGGTCCAGAGTAAACAAGATTGCAGGGCCAAGCACAACAGAGACAGCCCCTTTTATTTAAAACAAATGGCCGTCCAACAGGCTCTGAGGCATCCAGATTTTTCCCTCTTGACCGTTGCCTGTTTAGCCACTGCCAAGATGTCTGAGAAAGCGCTATGTTCATTGACAACAAAGGCCTGACCATCGTGAGCACCGTGGTCTGTTGGTATGAGCCACAAAGGGATGTGAGAAATTTTTGCACCAAATGGTAACATAATAGTTTTACTTTTCCCCCCTTTTTTTATTTTAGTTGTTTTCTGTTTAGTTTTCTTTGTTCTGTTTACTTTTCTTTTTTTTTTTTCTGTTTAGTTTTCTCTTTGTTTTTAGTTATTTTTGTTTTCTGTTTTGTTTAAATTTGAGTTTTTGTTTTTGTTTGCTTTTTGTTTTTCGCTTTTCCCTTTCATTTGTTTTTGTTTTTGTTTTGTTTTTTATTTTTATTTATTTATTTTCATTTTGGCCAATAGTTTAGATTTTTAACAAATGTATTTATTCAAATATGTAAGAAATAAATTAATTTTTATTATTATTTTTATTGGAACATTGTGGCACATAGTGCAAAACTTATAAAGTCTTGTTGATAATTTTCGCACTTCTAAGTGATGTTTCAAAAGAATAGCTATATAATGTTAACTTGATGTTAACTGTAGAATTCGCAACAGTGTTCAGAACATAAAAGATGCCAAATATTTAGATATGGTAGCTACACCCTCACACTGGCCCTGGACGATCAGTCCAGCCTTTTTGAGTCCTGGACTGCTAAATAACACATAATTGAACCCACTTAAATTTTCTCCCCTCATTCGCCGCTTAATCTGTCTATCAAACTCCATTGTGTTGTCTGTCCTTTTTGAATGGGGTTCCCTTGACTGCTCAGTCTTTACACTGAGTAAGCAATGGCCTTGTTTCCATTTCTGTATAATTTAAGTAGTCATAGTTAGTTTAGTTGATTGACATCTGTGAAAACATTTAAGACTTTTCTGTTTAAGCTTGGAGTTTGCCAACCATGGCTGTTTTCCCAAGGAGAAATGTCTTTTTTGTTTAAAAAAAAAAAAAAAAAGAGCTGTAAAGAAATCATTAGGAGTAAGGAGGGTTAGCCGGCACGCACCATGACATGCTTGTTTAAGCAGGAGGATTTGAAGGCTGTTGTGACAAGCCTATCAAAAGGTGTCAGTAGTAACGAAGGCTTTAAAATGACTGACGTGAGGAATTTATATTCGTTGTTCATTGCTGTAAGTGCTAAATTGGTTATTGGTGACCCATCAGTAAGTCTTTGTCTTTGTTGCACAGTGCTTTTTTCTGATCCCAGTTCAGCTAATTCTGTGCTGCTATCAAACTAAACCAAGGGTGTAAAAATAAACACTTTTGTGAAATATTATTACAAATTCTAGCGCTGCCTTTAGATTAACTAAAGATGTATTTCAACATGAAGCAATTTCCTCCTCTTTTCTGTTTGTTTATAATCCTGCAGGTCATTCAAGTTTTAATTATTTCATCTGTGAATTACAAATGAGTGGGAGCATGTCTCTTGTTTGCTTTACTTTCAAAACAAATTTTTCCTATTGTTTAGAAGTCGGGATTATTTATTGTGGTAAAATCAATTCACATGACACATTTAAAAAAAAAAAAAAGGTGAGGATTACTAAAAATATAAAAATGTGTCTGGTTCATGCAGAGTTCATTACAGTTTTCCAAAATTGAGTTTCCTAGGCTTCATATATTAATATATATTATATATTAAGCGACTGGTTTTTGCATGTCTGTTTAGGTGTGTTCCTCCTTTTAATTGCTGTGTCTTTTACTTCAGGTTATGGTCTGTGTGCAGCGAAAGCTCAGTATCCTATTGCTGATCTTGTCAAGTCACTGGTTGAGCAGGGCAAGAAAGTCAGGTAAGAAACATTCAAACATCTACAGTTATTTTCAAATCTTAACTGTTGAACTGTTATTCGACACCTTTATTAAGCCACGTGTGCACCACAGGATCCAGGATACCAGGAGAAAGCTATCCGTTCACATTTCCCATTCATCTCCGTGGCGGATGCAGGGCACCCCTTATTAGTAAACAGTGTCCTATGAATTATTGAACTGGATGACACTTGGAATTTCCCCTTTCTTTTTCTCTCCGTTGTTTCACTTCTAATTCCAAATGTTTTTTTTCTTCTTCCCCACTGCATGAAATGTTTCTTAAGTAGAAAACCAATTAAAAAATAATTCTGTCAAAATGCAATTCATCTATTAAATTATAATTTGTTTTAAAATAATTTTAAAACTAGTTTATCTTTTTAAATCAAAATGTTTTCTGTGAAATGTTCTTTTTTTAATTAACAAATAAATAAATTGATATATAAATAACCCTTAAAAAAAAAAATTCCCTTATAGTTTAGTCTGTGTAAGTTTTAGTCTCTCTGAGGGGTCTGAGTCTTGTCAGTACTGCTTGGGTGAGTGTTTGAACTCACTAGTTGCAGGTCAGTCTGGGGAACCTCTGAATGGCAGGCTTCTCTCTCGGTTTCTCTCTGCATGTCGGACTCCTCCATTTCAAAGAGTGCCTTTGAATATCGTCATTCAGTTGCTCTATTGTCTGGGGCTTTTGTTGCCTCTCCAGTGTACGTGTAATGCCCTGTGATCTGAGAGCGCAGTGTACCCCAGGCCTCCCAGTGCTGTGAAAGAGCCGGTGAAGAGCAGAGCGACAGGTGCAGGCTACGCAATACTTTCCACAGTCCCGGCGACACCTCTCAGGTTGCAGGGCGTGGAAAGACTGTGTGCCTGACCCTAGAGATGCTTCAGCAACCATGCGCTTTCAGTATTTGTCAAATTGATGAGAACATGCAACACAATGTAAAAGTTTCTCATGTTGAGACTGTCGAGACAGATTTGAACTTGAGTTGACCACACATAAGTAGTAGCAAAGCAATCTATAATGCTTTGTGTGAGCAAGCCATTCGTTTTAGCTTTCCTTTTGTTTTCAATGGTAGTTTAAGTTACAAATTTAAGAGTTTGGTTAAAAATCTACTATAATTAGAGGTTGACAGATTGATTAGTTTTGCCGCGGAACTAGTGCTATGCTTTTGCCTAGTGTGTGACTGCCATATGCTATTTTATTTTATTTCTACATTTTGCAATTACTAATACATTTTTAAATAGTAAGGTTTCTTCTGTTAACATTAGTTTTTGAACCCTGAATTAACTTTAATGATCAATATAAATTTTTGTAAGTTTTGTAATTTGTAACTTTTGTTTCTAAAATGTAATTAAATTTTCCTTTTTAATATTGTATCTATATACGTAATTATACATTTGTAAGATGTATAGTGTGTATATATAACTGAAATATATCCCCGGTTTCACATACAAGGTTTAAGACTTAAAGCTAGTCCCAGTCAAAAAAGCATGTTTGAGCTGTCTCAACTGAAAATATCTTGCTCTGACATATTTTATGTGTCAGTGTCATTGATCTGTGTCAAGATGAACACCTGTAACATTTTTTTCTAAGGCATTTTTATTAAAGCTGCTTAAATATCTTAATTTAAGGCCTAGTCCTGGCTTAAGCTAAGCCCTGTCTGTAAAACCAGGCCTATATATATATATATTAGTTTAATGCTCACACTGAACACACTGTGACCCATTAAATGTATAAATAAAACAATTAATATTAGTATTGCTCTTTATTTTGGTTAGTTTATTTTTTAAATAAAACAATAAACATACTATTGTATTTAAAAAATAATAATAATAATAAAGTTTTAAATTAAAATACAATTATTTAATACATTTTTATCTTGGACACACACGCACATGCTTTGACATTGAAGTGTAGCCCTCGTATGCACAACACAAGTTCAAGTTCTGGCGTCACATGTCTCCTAATACTGTTATTTTTCTCGCTCCCATCTTTTCCTGTCCTCTCATCTTTCTATTAAAGCAGCAAAAAGGCCAAACGAGAGACATTGGCAATCCTTTGTAAACAGGCATCTGATTTGAATGTACTCTTCACAAGGCTACAGCTGACCACTTTGGCTCCATTTTTGCTTTTCCTTTGCCCCTCTTTCCCTTTTTTATCTTCACACTGGATGGTGTCAATTCTTTTGTTGTCTTGTTCCCACTAGATAGTGGTTGTCAGCACTAGCCTGGTTTCACCACACTCTTGGCAGTCAGAAGAGCCAATTACGGCATAATCTGTGACTTAAAGATTCCCTCAGCATTTTTCATGAAGGCACTCACTCACACAAATGCTTTTTAATCAGTCCCAGAATTCCATGGTGTGCTGCCAACCCGTCCTAATACACTTAAGAGATGAAGTACTGGTCAGCAACTTGGTCACAAAGTGGTCAACCATGCATGCTTTGCTCAAAAGCACATTGCTGATGATTGAGATTGTTGCGTGTTGCATCAAATTATCATTCCCTGCCACTTTCTTGTCTGCTTCAGTACTGTTTCCCATAATGCAATTTGTGGGGTACTTAAATAGTCACTTGTCAACTTATTTCATTCAGTTGCCTCCTTGTCAGATCTGTCACATGTAAGCTAGATTCCTGTTTTCTCTCTCTCTCTCTCTCTCCCTCTCTCTCTAGAGCTGCGGGCACTGTGTGATTGTGGAGGAGAGATGCAGACCGGAAGCTTGTGTAATTTTCGTTCATTCGTTTGATCTGAGAGCCCAACAGCTGCTGCCAATTAGAGCATTTGCAGTTGATTAGAAGGGCAGATGGGTGGCCAAAGAGTGGACAGATTAGGTAGCGCACCCGCCGCTCTCCCCCTCGCTCTCTCCCTCGCGCTCTTTGGGATAATTGGCTCGGGGTGTCGCCTTGTTGAGAGGACTGTGGGTAGAATTGACACTGTAAACTCTCCTTATCATTCCTATTAAGTTTCTGTCTTCTCTGGCTTTCCATAAAGATCATTTTGTTAGTTTTTGGAAAGATTCGGTTCATTGAAAGGAGTTGCAAGTTTGGGCAGGAAAGCAGTCTGAATCTCCTCTGAGCTGGAAGGTCGTGCTTTTTTTTTTTTTTTTTTTTTTTCTCAAGAGCGTGTGTTGGTTCAGTGCGGTGAAACGAGGTACGATGGTAATGGGAATAGCAGAACGGTCGAGCTGGTTTGGATGGTTGAACCGAGCTTGGATTGGTTGTCCACTCAGACTGTTTTTCACACACAGCTGCAGCTTATGTAAGCCAGCGTCAGAGTTGATTGACAAACCCCATGTCTTGAAAGTTTCGAGGCCTGTCCGCTAAAGTATATTTTTTTCTTAGTTTATTATTGAACATGTTTTTTCCTCATTTCCTATTTTACAAATGAGTTTACGTTAAGGAAGCTGATGAACAGATGTCGGATTTGATGGAAAGCAACTGCAAGCGTGATCCTTTTTTCCCCCCAGAGTAGACACTTGTTAGACAAATAGCAACCATCATTCGAAAGTCTACTTCTCAAGATTTTCTTAAAAAAACATGGATGCGAAAATAATTGACAATAGAAGTGTAAAATAAAACAAATGGGAGATCAAGTAGTGTATAAATATGTTGCACAAATTGGCCTGAATGCTCTGGAAATTGGCTAATTATGAAGTAAACAACTCTGACATGTTAATTCGAACAAGATCAGAAGTGGGCTGGTTGTAGTGACTGCTTAGGTCAGGTAAATTGGTTAAAGGTGCACAACCATGCTTGCGATCCTTATACTTGTGAGAGTTTTCTGAGAATTTGCCAGTTCTTTTATGGAAGCTGTGTTGCTGTTTTTAATTATAATTAAATGAATTATTATAAAAAATATTTTCTAATCCCCCTTTTGGGGTTTTAAATGGTCAGTTACTTTTTTTTAAGACTCATTAAAGTCACTTTTTTTATTTTATAAGTAATATGTACTTGTACTTTTAAATTATTTTTGCATATTAATTATTGTACAAATGTTTCCAAGCCTTCTCTTGGGGTTTTAAAAGGTTTAATTTTACTTATATACTTATTTGATTGAATGCTTTTTATTTTAACTTGTCAACTGGCTTTGGCGGTTGATTTAGTTTATTGCTTATTGTTACCATACATGTCTTGTGCAAAGCTGTTTGGATAAACTTCCTTCTATTTGATTTAGAAGCCATGAAAGGGTTATTTAAAATCACAAATTATGAAATTGTTGGCTTTAATAAATGTTCTATTTAGGTAAACGTACAAAAATTAATATTGGTTACTTTTTGGTAGTGTGAGTTAGATTAGAGTCCCCTATGCCTTTTGAACCTGAAAACAGTTTAAACCTAAAATAAAAACGCAACACAAGTTTACATTGGTTAAAAAAGCAGGCATATCACTTCCTGTGTCTCTTCTAAGCCTGTTGGCTGTGATCTTCTGTTTTTACAGTGAAGTCGTAAAGCTGCCCACGTGCCCTGGGGGTCCACTCGTCTTCAAGCCATTTCCCCTGAGCTCATGCACTTTACTACCTCTAGCATTAAAAAGATACCTTCAGCCGCTGCTTATTTCCTTCTCTCTTAACCTCTTGCAAACACCCTGACCCCTACCCCAAAGCACTCCTGCTTAACCGTGTTCAAAGACTCTGCTTGTCCTGTATGGCGAGTCATCCTGCCCAACCGGAAAGTGCTTTATTTGGATGCCATATGTGTATCAGCCGATCTAAGAGGTCACGTGACCTGTATTGTCTGCATGTGTGTGTTCAGATTTGGAATCCACCCTGTGGCCGGTCGTATGCCAGGCCAACTGAACGTTCTGCTGGCTGAAGCTGGTGTGCCATATGATGTTGTGCTGGAGATGGAGGAGATCAATGAGGACTTCCCTGGTATGATATGCATTTTTGGTGTTTTTTGGTGTCATTTGTGGGATATAAAATCTATAATCGTGCTTTCCATTATTGTTTTTCAGAAACTGACCTGGTTTTGGTAATTGGAGCTAATGACACAGTCAACTCAGCAGCCCAGGAGGACCCCAACTCCATCATTGCTGGCATGCCTGTTTTGGAGGTCTGGAAGTCCAAGCAGGTGAGCATCTTATTATTTGTTAATGCCTGGCAACTTTTAAATATCAATTATAGTCTTATAAAATCACCTTTTCTTTTTTTGTAGTTGATTTCTCACAATGTACACTACCGTTAAAAAGTTTGGGGTTTAAAGAAATTTATTTGGCAAAGGCACATTAAATTGTTCAAAGAAATGTATAATTTGACAAAAGATTTATATTTCCAGTAACTGTCTTTTCATCAAAGAATCCTGACAAAAATGTATATCTCAGATTCCACAAAAAATATTGAGTAGCCCAACTGTTTTCTGCATAAATAATTATAAATGTTACTTCAGCACCAAATCAACATATTAAAATAATTTCTAAAAGATCACGCGACACTGAAGACTGGAGTAATGGTTGCTAAAAATTCATCTTAGCCATCACAAAAATAAGTTACATTTTAAAATATCAAATTAGAACACAGTTCCTTTAAAATGGTGATCATCATTCATAATACTACTGTTTTTACTCTATTTTGTGTCAAATAAATGCTGCTTTGGTGAGCTGAATGACCACAAAAATTTTACGGAGCTGTAGTGTACATGATATATATACTTCATACTCCATATGTATCAGGCTTTACTTTTATGGCCTAGCTGGAATAAAAGCCAAGATAGCAAGAATTGCCCTCAAGCATTGTAATACAGACCATCCCTCATTCTCCCACCCAGAGCGATATGAAAATCTCCGTCCCATCCCCACAGCTGGTTCCCACTGTAACCACGCTTCGGTCCAGGTGTATCTCCAGCAAGACAAGCCTCACGCTGCTTTCATTAGCGCTGACTCGTTCTTTCTGGAATGATGACATTTCAGAGCATCCGACCGATACTTTCCCTAAAATGTGGGGCTGGTGTGCCTCACCACATGACAGGCCCATTGCGGCCAGACCTTCTCTAGGGAAATCATTCGGAGTACTGGGGCTTGACATTTGCGAATGTGTAAATACATCGACCTTCTCCCACGAGTAATTGCGTGTAGCTTTGTTAACCTGTTCCATAATTCCATATGGACTTATGCAAACACTAGAGCTTTGAACCAAAACCTTCCTTATTTGTAGCAACTTGTAAGTGTAGCCAAGTCTCAACGAGGGAGCTTGACCAACTTAGAACATAGTGACACTCTTGATGACATGATAGTGCGGTCCAATCCGAAGTTCCCTGTCAATTGTCTCCATTGGTTTTGATATCCTCAATCTCGTGCAACATCCACCCTACTGATTACTCCCAGCCTTGTTAAAGACCTTCATGTGTAACCTCATTCCCAAATGAAACCAGCTGCCCTATGAATAATTTAACAAAAGGATGTTGTCCTGTCCTGGGGGATGCTGAGCCTGGGTAAAGTGGTCACGTGACTCTTTGAGGAGAGGGGATGGGTGTGTTTGAACGCCGTCCCAATCACCTGGCTGGCATTGAACATCTGCAGGGCTTTTGAGGGACAGATGATGATATTAAAAGGATCCGCCTGCTGATTTTGAAGTCGCAAGATGAGGGTCATTTCGTTCCAAATATCTTTCAGTGTATTGAATAACACTAAAGCTAGACCAGCGGCAAGGGCTCTCCTCTCTGGTTTTACTTATTCAATTACCAAGTGTTCCTCCTTCCCAAACAGATGCTCCCAATCAAAGCGCTGCTCTCGACGATTTTCCCAGAAACTGCTCAGCCTAAAAACTGGTGTTCAAGACACTAATGACTCTTAATTTTGTAAATGGCAGATACTTAAATAACCATTACATGTTGGAAGCACGGGCTCTTTTTGCACCCTCTTGTACAAATCCTAAAACCGTCTCCGCCACTTCACATGCAGGTGCATGCAATGTTTTTACAGGAGTAATCTTGAAGAGTTTATATTAGCTGGCTCGACTCAATGGAAAAAGCCATTGGTAATTTAAGGGCAACGTACAGGATTTTATTTAATGTGCATTTTCCAGCTACCTTTGTTCCTGGATAGGACAAAATGCTTCAACCTCTGCTTTCATCCCTCCAGGTCATCGTGATGAAAAGATCTCTGGGAGTTGGCTACGCCGCTGTAGACAACCCTATCTTCTACAAACCAAACACATCCATGCTTTTGGGAGATGCCAAGAAGACTTGTGATGCTCTGTCTGCCAAGGTCCGCGAGGGCTAGAGAGGAAAGAGAAGATCTGACCTTGCTTTGCACCAGATGAGTCACAGAGACGAGGAGATCGAACAAACCCAATAAACCTTTAGATCTAAATTAGCACTAATAGGATCAAGCTCTTAATGACACCCTCTATGCCCATTTTGATTTTGCTGTAGATATAAGTAGTTTATTCAGTATTTCTAGAACTTTCGTTTTTCTGTTCATTTAAATGTTCTTTTTTTCGGTCCCCCATTTGAATGAAGTTAAAAGGAAAAAAGCATTACAGCATCACATTAATTTGCATTAATAAATCAAGCTAACCAGTTATCATCTGGTTTTGTATGTATTATAGATCAGGTTTTATATAGCACAGCAATCTGTTTTTAAATCTGTTTTTTGGTAGTGTTATCATACATATGACTAATTTGTTTCAAAGCCATAAACTGTATGCTTTTTCCCTTTTTCTTGCTTAATTGTTTATTTCTTGTGAACTTACCATGTGCATTAAGTGACCAGCTGGTGGTATATGGTGGTGTTCCAAGGTGAGGAATCAACTTTCAGATGCAGCTTCAGAGGACCATTTCCAAACAATGCAAATTTTCTCTTAAGAGCATGAAGCTTTGAAGGATCACTATTGAGATGAAGTCCTAGCGAATATCACTAAAGATTTACGGACACAGAATGCCAAACACCTGTGGCTCCTCCATAAAATGATTTGTATTCCCCGACCACTCGTAATTCAAGTGAATGTCACCGTAGCGGTGAGGTTAGTATGAGTAGTTACCGTATATCTGCCCTGTTGTCCTCCCAAATTTGTTCCCAGCAGTAATCCTCCGCAGTATTTGACAGGGATTTGAACAGATGTACTGTACTTTACCCACTGGGACCTAATGGAGTAGATCCTACACGATACAGGAATCAAGACAGACCATTACAACAACCCTACCTCTCCACAGTTTCAACTCGACCAAAACAATCCTTCACTTCCCCAGTCACACACTCCTCTGCTAATGTTTGACTCGAGCTGGGGTGCGTGTAGTTTGTTCCTCGATGTAGATTTTGCGGATGCAGGAAGGTGGTACACCATTCTTCGCAGTTAAGCTTCAATTTAGATGCTGAATTTCATCTGATTCAGGAATGTTTTAATATGTGAAAACAAAGTAAATTGTAAGGGAATCAATTGCTGCAAGGGAAAGGAAGTATTTATCGAACACCGGTTCGGGTTAATACAGAGTTTTGTGTTCCCTCCCGCTCCTTCAGGATGTTTTTGTATAGACAGGTTCTTGCATAGAAATAATTCTGCTTTGCCGCAATACATGGGAGGGAAGAGGGCGAGTCTTCAAATCTTTCATTGTGCCATGGTGAGGAATTAATGTCATACTGTGAAATACTTTTTCTCTCCACTGTATCACAGAGCATCCCTCTTAATAAACATCCTGATAAGAGAACCGATGGCACGAACTGTCATTCATTTCTCAATATCGCATGCCTTCAGTGTTGCGGGCACCACAATGCCTAGATTGGGCTGTTGTAGAAGCCACTTGCATCTTCTGATGAGGGAATATCTGCGCACAAGTGACAGTGATTAACCATTGTCAGTTTTTCCTCTCATTTATGTCTGGAGTTGAGGGTGGAGATGTTTGCTCTGATCTCAAGTCCATGTGGGTTCTTTCACCTTTGCAACAAGTGGCACTCAGACATGATGGTATCTTAACGCACCTTCTCCCGATCTCTCTTAAGAGGTGAGGGATTGTTGGGAAAGTGCTTCAAAGTGTCCAAACAAGCTTTTATTCATTTATTTTGAGGCAAGGTATGGGCCATTTGTGACATAGTGGGAAAAACACATTCCAGCCATTACTAGTTCATTCATTTCGGTTCTCCGTGTCTGGTCTGTCTATCAGTTAGCACTTTATCTCTCTTAATTCCAGTGTTCTGGAGGGTCTTGTTTGCGGTCTCACTAATGAATGTGCCTGATGTTTCTGCTTGTTCGTTCTGTGTGCAGAAAGCAGATTAAATGGGCCTTCATGACTGTTTCATTACTTCTACAACTTATCTCCAGTGCTAAAAGTGCTGAAAAACACCAGATGAAATATGATTGGAGCTAGCTGTGCACACTGTGCTCCTTCACCACAATTGTGACAATTACTGTGTGGTTTGTCTCTGTGATGTCAAAGGATGTGGCTTTTTTCCCTGCTGGACTGTTACTAAATCTACATTCTTGGAGATAATCACTGATGCTCCTTTGCATTGATAACCTACTACATCTCTGTTGCAGATAGAGCATGATCCAGTTCCATCAGCTTAAAAGTACACTCACACCAGACCAGATCCTCACTGGAAACTTCTTTTCATGTTTCTGCGTTCACATGCATACAAAGTTTGGTGACCTGCATATTTGTAGAGCCAAAAGACATTTGACAGAAAACAGCTGAATTCAAAAAACGTCAAAGCTTTGCAGTTTGCAGCATTTGAGTAATTTGTAATACTCTACAAATATTTGGTGCATCAACTTTTTTGAATGGAATCAATGGGTTCTGGAACTGTAAACATTTGCATGCCAAAATCCAACATTACACTTTTCATTCATTTGCATGTGGATACGGGAGAGCAGAAATGTGAAGAACTTTTGCATTTTGTGGTGTTACAAATTTGCAGGTTAGAGTTCACCGAACTTGAACATGAAGCCATGTGACCAATAGAAAATCGATACACCATGGCATGACCTTGTAGCTATATTAAAAAAGAACATCAAATTAAAACTGCAGCATTGTAGGAAAGTGGAGTAGATTTGTATGTTTTAACATTTTGGATTTATTATTCGTGTTTATTATTGCAGTGTCCGAAAAAAAAATGTGCACGCTCAAAGTGTGATCACGGCTTTATGGTCACATTTTCAAGCACACATATTGTAGGTTTCAATGCAAATCTATAAAAAATAAATATTGTAATATAAATCTACAGTAATTAAATAATAATTGTTGGACCATTTTATGGACCTTAATTTCCAAAGCTGGTATGTTGAAAATCTAGAAATCTAAATTGAATTTAAACCTGAAAATGAATGGAATGTTATGTAAAATTAATATGAAATATTTCAGATTCTACACTATATAGGTCACTAATCAAGCAAGTAAATTTGTGACTGGTCATGTGAATTTAATTGAACAAAAGGTCAAATCAGCTGTGATGAAGCTCATGATGATTATATTATATTTCTATTAATGGACAGGTAGGGTGTTCCATGTGGTTTCTAGGTGATTATTTACTGATCAATACTCCATCAATATAAATCTATGGGTATTTACGGGTATTTATTAAAGTTAAAGCTACATGATTTGGCATCCCAGGTGAAAAACAAGTACACTTCCATAATGTACTTAAAGTGCTCTATTTTTGCGCACTAATTTTGTACTTACTGCACTAAGTACTAAAATGTATTTAGTTACCACTTGTGTATGAAAGATGAGTTCAAGTGTGCTACAAGTGGAAACTAAATACATTTTTAAAATACAGATAGTATGTTAAAAGTGCATTTTAGGTCATATTCATGGTGTCTCAAAATAGCACAGTTGAGTACACTGAGATGATCTTAAGTTTATCTTAAGTGCTAAAGAATAATTTTTAGTATATCAAGTACAAAATTAGTACGCGAAAATAGAGCACTTTACGTACATTATGTAAGTGTACTTGTTTTTTACCTGGGATATCATTCATGTCTGTAGCAACCTGTGCAGGGTGACTCTTGTTGATATGAGCAGTAGTAAATAGTGACACTTGGCTTAGCAAGCACTAAAAAGTTTCATGCCTGCACAGAATCTCTTTGTTTGTATGGTGGCATCTTATCTTAATCCCCAAAGGAAACTGTGACTGCAGATAAAAGGGATGTCTAACAGTTGATCATCTCTCTCTACGTCTTGAATCATGCCCACCTGTTCCACCTGTTTGCCTCTTTTAACAGTTTAAGTACACAGAGCACCAGATGCAGCGCACGCAAATCCCTTTCATCATCTGGCCGGCTGAACATTACTCTGATTTAAAACACAGGAGATGGCCATGCACAAACAGTAACTCCAGACGCTGTACTCCAAGCTGCAGTGCAGACGTTCTTAAAAGCATTCGTCCAAGCCATTTCACTCTTAAAATAAAGATAAATGTTGACAAGGTACAACCCTCGTTGTACCGTATCCTTGCTATTAGGCCTGACATTTAAGAAACACAAACAGTTTGAGTGTCCTTTTAAGATACTTTTATTGTCTAAATTCCCTGAATGTGAAGCTTTGGTTAAAATGGAGCGGTTAATGTCAAAGATGTAGTTTTTTTAGGCTTTTGAGGTTTTGCAGAGGAGTTCTGGCCTGCTGTACAGAGGGAGCTTTTAGTAAACAGCACACACGATTTGGCAGCGCTGTTATCAGCAATAGGGTGTATGTGAGATTGTATACTAGAAGTGGAGAGGATATTATATGTTGCTATGTATGTTCTCTGATAGCAGATCGCTGCCTAATAGCAAACTGTTTTATTAATATAAACGCTTTGTAGTACAGTATGTATATAACATGCAAAGGTGCCATGAGGACAGTCTATTTTAGTTCCCCACTTCAATAGTACTATTGCTTGAGGCTATGTTGAAAATCTAGGAGTCTAAATGTAATTTAAATCTGAAAATGACTGGATATTTTGGACATTTATGTCAGTTATGATGTAAAGATTCTGCACTATTTCTAGGCCACTAATTGAGCAAGCAAATTTTTGACACTGGTCATGTGAATTCCTTTGAACAAAAGGTCAGATGTTCTTCCATTGAAGCTCAAGGATCAAATTATGCTGGATCACATGATCATCAGGTTTTACACAGACTTGTGGAGGTTATGCAGTTATTAAAGCAAATGTGCGAAACAAATATTTTCTGAGAATAGGTACTTTATGAGAAACAATTTTTCATTCAATTTGTTATGGTCTTAATATTTGTATTGTGAATTCATTTAGAAAAATGCTAAATATAAACATTTTCAGCAGTAGCTTGTCTCTCCGTTACTGATAAAAGGTTTGGGGTCAGTAAGAATTTTTTTTTGTCATTTGATCACACAATGAAATATGACATTTTTTATTTTTTATATTTTTAAATGTAATTTATTGGTGTGATATCAAAGCTGAATTTCAGCAGCCATTACTCCGGTCTTCAGTGTCACATAATTCTTTAGAAATCATTCTAATATGCTGATATACTGGTGAAGAATTCTTTATTTTATTATTATTATTATTTTTTTTTTTTGTAAATGTGGAAAACAGTTGAGCTGCTCAATATTTTGTGGAAACTGATGCTTTTTTTCTTTTTTTCAGGATTCACAAAGAAATAGAAAGGCCAAAAAAAAATTAAATAAAATTTTTTTTTTTTTTTTTTTGTGACAATATACAGAAAGTCTTTACTGTAGTTAATATATCTTTACATGCATAAATGTGCATAAAACTAAAATGCAAATCTATTTTGAGCAAGGAATGGAGCTCAAGCGTAGTTCAGGCAGACCACGGCGTGCCTGCAGCATCAGCTGACGCTCAGCTGATCGTAAGACCTCCCACTACAATTAATAAGATATATAAGTTCATCCATACTCGCACTTACCCTTCTCCATCCCCAACTCCTCCTTATGCAGATACATGATCACTTAACTGCTTGCCCACAGAGATATATCATCTGTCCAGCTCATTGCTAAACTGTCCAAATTTATTCACAGTACTACATTACTCTACTTGGAATATACAACTGTTGCATGTAAAATATCTGGCAATTGCTTAGGCTTCAGGGGGGTTCAAACCTCAGCGAGGTTTGCCTGTGGATAACTCAGAACTGAACCCTTCAGAGTGAAGCCTGCCACCAAATATAAAGTTCAGGACCTCTACAATATTCTGATGCGAACAGAGTGATCCTGACTGAAATAAAAAAAAAATACTAACACCCAACTTTTGAATGGTAGTGTGTATACAGTATGTGTGTATATAGCTGTGTTTATGTAGATGACTTTGTAGAGTCAGTCATGGGGATGTTTGCAGCTGCAGTGTTTTGTCGCTTGTAAAGTTTGGATCAGGACTATAATGTCCAGGCTGTAAATCTTCTGGTCTTTAATGTGTGTTTGTGCAGTATTAGCCAGGGACAAAATATTTACACCAGTAGGGTTATGGTTGTTTTAAACTTGGAGCCACACCGTGATGTTAGTTCAGAGAGCACTCCTGACTGACCTTCACACAAACCTCAGTCACGTCTATGCCATGTTACCATAAATTTATTGACATTAAGAATAGCATGATAATGTCACTGAATTTACGATCCCATATTTGTGAGTGTGTACAGACAAGTGGTTATATTGAGTCTTCACCAGCAGGCAGTGCTGTTTCTGAGCTGTATTTGTTGAATCACTCCTCAGATGACTGTTACATTGCTTATACACACTTTTGCTCTATTATCAATAATATCAGATCAAAACAGTAACTGAATTTTGAGTTATGACACCTGAGCGGCATAGATGTTTGATATACCTGTCAAAAATAGTTTTTTTAACCAGCCTAAACTGGGTCTCAAAGGCCGGTCTAGCAAGTGTTTTTAGAGGGATCTTGAAAAATGTTCTACTGGCCAGGCTAAACCAGCTTTAAATAGCACTTTAGACAATACAGATTGTTTTAAATCGGCTTCTAAAAAAACACTAAAATAAAAATAAATATTGTGAAGTTCATCAAATAATTGAATTAACAAAATTCTAATTCTGATTTAAATTAGTCAGTTCACTTGGTTTAGAAAAGTTTTTTTTTTTTTTTAGCAGGTATACATAAAACATTATGTAATTTTTGCGTAAGACTGCAGTAATGTGTCTTAAAGATAGATTTCTGGATGGCAGAAATGTAACGCTGTAAATAATGGTATTGCAGATTTGATAGTCATTGTAGATCATAAAGAGTGATCCTGAAATACAGTAAGACATATTTGTGGAGACTTCCTACTCTGTCCAAAATCAAAGATTATTCACTTAAACTGTGTATGGAAAGCCTCGTTACCATAGATCTATTTTTGACTTCAAAATATAATTGGACTCAGGCAAAGGACTTTGAATTTTCTGTGTGATACAACAGATACACTGTCAATGATACAATCCAACTGAGTCTGTGTTGACAGAACAAACCCTCCCGTCCATGTCTTTTCACAACATTAAACTCCACTGCTTTGTGTTTTAATGTCAAGGTGCTTATGATAGAAACACACAGGATAATTCACAAGGACAACTTTATATCCCAGCATGCGAAGGCTTTTTTCGGCATTTTTTCTCGGTACATTGTGTTCGTTTCCTCACATAAACAGGCCTGTATTTTTGGATTTGTACAGTAGTGAAGAGTCGATCGACTCTGGCCAGGGTCGAGGTGTTTTAAACAGGCCATAGCTAACCACACAGCTGTTTGAATCCGCTCCAGACTCCATAAAACGGCTCATACGAAAAGCGTATTAAGGATTAATGGGTCTTTTCGGGAATTGGCAAGCTTGTTTTATTGCCTCAAATACTAGATGAACAGAAATAACAATGGTGAATCTGAGGAATGTCATGATATTAATATTTTGTGATAGCATCTTGTTCCAGATGTGGTCAAGATAAACTGAAAGTTTCTTCACTGCTAAGTAGAAAATGGTTTTATTTAGAAGTGGCTGTTTTAGTGTCTAAACAGTGTTGTGAAGATCCCATTATGATTTGGTCATTTTCAAGTGGGGTTTGTTTAATATATAGTATAATATTTACAATAATCTAATAAATAAATAAGGTTTTTTTTTTTTTTTAAATCGAGTTCCCTTTGAGTCTCCATCCACTATCCTGAGAAAACTTGATAGGTAACATCTATATCTTTTATTATTACATAACATTTGACATTCTTGAATGGTTGCTAGTTGCGCATTGTAAGAGATGAATAATGATAGACATTCCTTGACAATGTGCTCATTGTGAAAATCAGTTGAAATGCTGGAGACTTGTGGTTAAAAGAGCTGTGAAGTGTTTAGCTCTCTCTAGTCAATGCCATCACTCAACACTGTCCCTCAGCAACATCTCCACAATCCTTATCTCATTCCGTGACATGGCAGCCACTTTGGATTGTCAGGAGAGGTGCCTCTTATCTGGCAAGTTCAGAAGATTTCTGTGAGAATCCCTCAAGAAATGCCTGAAAAGAAGCCTTGGAATGAGTCGAAATCCCACAGGAATTATCTGCAAGAGGTATCCTGTATCTGGGAGGCCTGGAGAGCACCCTTTGTGTCTGTTCTTCAGGTATGTGTGTGTGCGTGTGTTTGAGACTGTGGATTTGAAGAGTGAAGTGGAACAGATGACGTGACCTCCATTCCATGTTGTTGTAGGTGAGAGCTTTGAACACAAACAACAAATGCATAACCTTACTTGTTTTTTCTCCTCCTGTTACATTTGGAAAATCTAGCTTAGACTGGTAGCTGTTTTTTGGAACCGATGGTTTTTAAGTGCTCCAGACTGGTTTAGATGTTGTAAGATGGTCTAAACTCATTTTTAAGTGGTTTACACTAGTTATTAGTTGGTTCAAGCTAGTCATTAGCTGGCTTTTAAGTGATCCTTCCTGGTTTCTAGCTTATCAAAGCTGCTTATTAGTTGGTCCAAAGAAGGCATTAAGTGATTTTTTAGTGGTTTACACTAGTTATTAATTAGTCCAACCTCACCATTAGCTAACTTTTAGGTGTTTTTTTGTCGCCATCGTGTTACAGAAAACAGCTTGACCACCTTAAATTTAACCAGCTATTGACCACAATTAACCAGTCAATAACCATTTCAGACCAGCTAATAACCAGCCCTAACCAGCTAATGGACAAATTGTGTAAGCTAACAAACAGTTTGATCCATCTAAAGACCAAACTGGACCAGTTAATAACCAGCTTAGGCCAATTAATGACCATTTTGAACAACCTAATGACAAAAATGAAGTTAATGACCAGTTTGGCCCGACTAATGGCCAAACTGAACAAGTTAATATCCATTTTGAAACTGCTAATGATCAAACTGGACCAGTTAATAACCAGCTTGAGCCAGTTATTGATTGGTTTGTTCGAGCTAATGTCCATCTTGAGTAGCTACTCACCAAGTTACTAACCTTATTAGACCAGCTAATGAGCAGCTTGAGCCAGTTAATGACCAAATCTGGCCTGGTAATAATCATCTTGGACCAGCTAATGACTGGTTTGTACAATCTAATATCCAGCTTGACTTGCTACTCACCAAGTTAATAACCTTTTTAGACCAGCTAGTGAGCAGCTTGAGCCAGCCAGGTAGTAACCATCTTGGACCAGCTAATGACCAAACTGGACCAGTTATTAACTGGTGTGAACAAGCTAATCTCCAGCTTGACTTGATACTCACAAAGTCACTAACCTTTTTAGATCAGCTAGTGAGCAGCTTGAGCCAGCCAGGTAGTAATCATCTTGGACCAGCTAATCACCAACTACCAGCTTAACATGGATTTTTCCAGCAGGCAGCTGGATGGGGGTCTCGGAGCCTGGCAGTCATACAGGCTGGAGTAAAGGTGATGGGAGAACAAAGAGCCGAACGAGCTGACTCTCTTTGGAGTCAGGTATCAAGAGGGTAACCACTGCCGTGTCAAAGGGAGCCACCGCTGGCCGACACAAAAGAACAACTGACACCAGAAAAGAGGTATGGGGTTTCAGAGCCTGGTCATGAAAAGGAAAACATCATTCTCCATCTGTTTTGTTCACAGGCAGTGAAAGAACTCAGCCCCTTATGCGGGTCGTAGTGTGACACCACTAGAGGAATTTGCACTGATGGTATCCTCTGAAACGGCCGCTATACTGAGTGATTGGATCCATTTGTGTCGCTTTTAATTGAAAGAGACGTTTTTTTGATGAGTCAAGGGTCAAGGATGAATCAGTGAGGGTGGCCGCTCAAAACCAAAACAAAAACAACACTTGTCATCGCTTTTATCGCAGCTGATCCGCCTTTGTGTTTGCGGGCGGCTGAAGCGGCCCAGAGGCAAGCTTGGAATCATGCCGGGCTTGTGTTGCCCCCATCGCACATGACTTTCGTGTGCAGGGAGGTTATCTGTCGGCCTCTTTCAGAGGTGGGGGACAGACAATAGGCTTTCGTGCCATGCGAAGAGAGCGCCCCTCCCTCAGCATGCAAGGCTTGGTTCATGAACACAGCACAAAGGAATGAGATCTCCACCTCATCCAAGACTGGATTAACATAGACGCACATATACGCAACACATATGCACGCATAATAGGTCTAATTTGTTTGTTTACGATGTTCTGTTGCCAACGGCTGATTGTAACCACAACACAATAGCTAATCAGACACTTTCTGCTGCAAGTCATGCCATACCAGCATATAAGTCAGACGTAGGGCTAAAATATGATACGAAAATAGAATTATGCATTTCTGAGTGCTAATCTATGAGGGAAATGCGTGTACATGGATGTAACACATCCATCTTCGTTTAGAGAAACTAAATCGGAGAGCCAACTTCTCAAGCGTCTGTTAGTAGGAAACATTTAAATGACTACAATTATGCGTTTGCCAATCAAAACCCATGCTAACTATGTGCTGAGAAACGATGACTCACTGACTATTTGTCAGAGAGAGATTTACATTTTGGCCTGAGGCTTGTACGGTTTGCTTCGGATGGTCCAAGCAAAAGCTCCCTTGAATTTTTAAGATTGAATTGCATTTAGAACATTTGTCTTGGCTGCCCACCTTCCAAAAATAAATAGAAAAACAACTCCAAAACCCCTGGCCTGTGCTTTATCACTCATGAGCCCCGGCTGTCCATCAGACGGTGTGTTTTACATTCGCTCGAACAGCGTCTCAGATGTTTGCGTGTCATAGCTAGCCGTCTCGTTAAGTTATCGACCGCTTTCAAGGCTGGAGGGGGATTCTCTCAATTTGCCCGGATGACCGCTGGAACAACAGTGAAAATCTAATTTGGAGATTCGAGAGAACGCTATACCCTTCCCATACTGCAACTCTGCCAAACATGGAGCCAGACCCTCAAAACAATTAATTACGGGTCATAACCTGAGAGGGTCGGCATTCCTGACGGCTGGAGACGGTGTTAGATATTCCTCAGCTGTGCTGTGGGAGAGGTCGGTGGGGAGCACGGATCATATCCAACATCACAAAAAGCTAAAAACATCATGCATTTCATACAAAAAACGATCCATGATCTTGCCTAAATCAGACTGACTGACAGATTATACAGTTTGGTATTCGTATTTATAGGCGCGGAGTCAAATCAAACATCAGTGGCCAAAAACACTGAAGATTTATGTTTGCCACTTTGTCCCAAAAATTTATTTCAACGTCAGTTCTCTCAAAGTGCAGATGTTTTCATTTCTAATCCGCCTGCTTTTTTCGCTCTCTCACTTATTTTTTTTTGCAGAATAGCAGATTACTGTATAAAATCTCATTTCACATAGGAAATACGGCGGTTTAAGGGTTTGTGACCTAATGTTGTCAGTTGTAAGTAGCTAAACACACCGAATGACTGATTAATGTGATTTCTTTAGTATTTAAGAGCCTCATTGTAACCCCAAATGAGGTTATTACTTAAAGACTTGATTCGCTCAATAATTGTGTCAGTGTCTTGGAAGCCTGTGCTGATCTAAAATTTCTCTTTGATTAATCGCTAAATCAAATGTGTGTAACATGAGCAGAAATACCAGCACCGATCACAATCAATCACACAAACATAGTTTGAAGCAATCAAACACAAATGTTGCATTATTAGTTTCATGTTTCCAATCAAAGCTAATTGTTCAAGCTGTTTTCCCCACATGCGCCGCAACATCTGAGACATCCATTGCAGTGTAAAATATGCAGATGCTCCAGAGACCAACCAAACCACTTTTTTAACATTTTTCTTTTTTTTTGTACAGAATCTCTATACTAATACAGATGGATATCACTCAGAAATGTAATTTTGCATGCAATTTCTGTCATGCAATCCAATAGACATATCAAAGGAAAAACAAACTGTGCTGCAAGTTAGTATTTCAACATGTGGTGGTCTTAAGGTCTCCTCTCTTTGGAGATCATGAGCTGTATTTATTGCCCTAGGTGAAGCCAATGACCAGGTCTACCTTTTGAAATTGATCCCATCTCTCATCAAGTGGTGCAACATTATGGATTTTATCCGGGCAAATGGGTAATTTATCAAGAGTGTAGCTAAAATGAAATGTGAACGAGGCATTTGCTTTTAGGGAAAATAATACAATGATAAAAGGTAGAAAGTGAGGATGAAAATGGATATGCCACATCAGTCATGTGCTGGCACTCTGTGCGTATTTTAAACTCTGATTTTTATTATAAAGCTCCATTATTAAGAGGATCATGACCTTAGTTAACAGACAAGACAGATGACTTTGCTTCATTCCAAATCACCACCCTTCCCACACTTATTTTCTCATTCCTCCTTCAGTTTAACTAGATCTTAGTCATTTTATGTCTCAGTTCAATGTGTTGACCATATTAGGGCAGCTCATACCTTGAACTGACCCCGGCCTGATTCTGTTTTGAAATGCAATCCAGGTCTACCAGGCGATGATTAGCAGTACAGGTAATGTGAATGGATTTAACGGCTAAGATTGAATGATGACCAAAACTGAACTCCAGGTTGCTGTAATCAGACTGGTATGATATGTCCATGTATTGGTGCTTCAGAATCTTAAAATTCTTATGTATGTACTTTTACACTTGCACAGGGGCCTATATATATATATATATATATATATATATATATATATATATAACATGTTCAGATAACAAGACATCTAATAGTCCCACAAAAACTTACATTTTAAGATTTGTTTTCAGTAAAAACAATTTTCTTATATACAGTATTATCACATCTTGTATATATATATATGAAATGTGTTACTATGTAAATAGTAAAATGAGAAGTTTATGAATGTTCAGCTTTATGTAAACCCATGCATTAACTCATGAAAGAGAAGTTAATTAGAGAAGTTTCAATAAACCTACTGCATGTAAAAATGTAATGCAGTTATTGTCTCTATTTTTAGATATTTTTATATGTATAGCCACACAGTCCATGCATGGCCTATACTGCAAAATATGAACAATACTGAAAAATATAAGCGCTAGTTTCCCATACATGGAAATGTATCATTCATATTAATATAATTATATATATAATATTTCATGGTAATAAGGTTCATTAGTTAACAGTAGTTAACAACATTAGTTAACATGAACTAAGAATGAACAATATTTCTACAGCATTTATTAATCTTAGTTATTGCTATTTTCAGCATTTACTAATGCATTTTTAAAATCACAAGTTGTGTTTGTTAACATTAGTTAATGCACTGTGAGCTAACGTGAACTAACAATGAATTATTGTTTTTTAACTAACGTTAACAAAGATGAATAAATACTGTAATAAATGCATTGTTAATTGTTTGATCATGTTAGTTAATATATTAAATAATGTTAACACATGACACCTTATTGTAAAGTGTTACCAATATAATTGTATTATATTTCCAAGTATATTGCCGTTCATTTTTTGTTTTGTTAGAAATGTTTTTTTTTTTTTTTACTAGGATAAATGGATATTTGAATAGAATAAGGAAATAGATTAATTTTTATTTACAGTACATGCTGGGCTACAAAGTTTCTTTTCATAATGTAACCCGAATAATAATTAAATATGAGTCTTTTCTCTTATTTTCTCAGGAAATGCGGAAATTCTTCTAATTTTAAAGGTCACAACAGGAAAAAGTGAAAGCTGCTATTTCCAAAAATGGTTAAGCAATACTTATTCCTGTGACACAGCAAAGCCAAATTCAAAAACAAACAAAATTCGAGTTCAAACCCCAACAAGCAGCCCACAGAGTGACGAGAGTACCGTCAAATAAACTTAACATTCTGGTAATTGTTTATATGTCAGAGGTCTCGGGGGTGAGTCACAGGATGATGGTGAATGTACAGCGGGAGTAGAACACTACTGTGTTTACACGTCTGGCCTCTTTGGGCCCAAACTTGTGGCTGTCTGCTACTGCTCAAGGTCTTCGGTAGATAAAAGATACATTTGAGATGCATTAGAGGTACATTAAGACGCCACACCAGTGTTAAAGGGATTACCAGCTTAGTGTCATTGTTGACACTGACTGCTGGACTACTTATGTGATGCATGAGTGCTGGTCACTGCTAACAGTATTGGTAAAATACTTCATGTTTAGACAGTTTTGGGTCATTCGATCAGATATGTAAACATCATGGGTGTAGATTTGGGTTGCGACATCCTTCTTTAATCACTGGTGAAAAGACTTTTTGTTTGTAAATAAAGCATTGAACTGAAACTCATAAAAGTGTTAGTAGTGAACCAGTGAAATCAAAAAGTCAAATATCTGTATTGCATTTCAGCCCATAAATGCACATTGAATATAGGAAAATATACAGCTAGTTATGATTTATATATATTTAACTACATTAAAACATATCTCTAAATAAAACAGTAAATTACCATATTGCCACTCCTGTTCAACTAGAGCTGGTTAGGATGATCCGGTTAGTCCCTTTTGGTAGATTAGAATTAGTTCAAAAAGTGAGCCCTTCAGAGTGAGCATATATGACTAAATACATTTTTGAATAATCACATGGCATTTACACCTCAGCTGATTGGCTCACAAATAATTGTGACCAGAACTGATTGCTTATGAAGTAAAGATGGCAGATTTCAAACGCATACTTTTGGGGTTGTCATATGCCATTCAAGTTTTCTAGCTAACCCTGGTATTCGAGGTTTGTAAAGTGCTTGCAGTTTTGTGGCTGATCCTAAATATCCTAATGTCTGGAAAAGTGAGTTCTCACTTGAGTAATGAAGGGAGGAAAAGCTTGAATGAGTCATGGGGAAAAGCACTAATGAGAGAGGACTTGATGGATTCACCTTTGGGATTACGTTTTCTCTTCTCCAGGTTGCTTGAGACATTTCACATTTCCCAAGTTTGAGAGTCTGTGGAAAAAATGTCCTGCATGTTAACATTCTCAGATTCATCCTGCGCTTGCTGGTTCTCAGAGCTCTGAGACTATTATAAATATTTAAGGGAAACTGTTGACATGAAGATAACACTGACAAATTGAGTTAACATTTCAGCAATAGATTACTACTCGTGTGGGGGAAGAAAGAGTATAAAACCCATAACAAGTCCACGTTAGCCGCTAGATCATGCTTCGTTTACGTTTTTATCTATGCTGTTTGTGGTAAGGGTAGATTAATCATATGATATGAAATCAAAGGTTTTGGAAGATATAAAATGAGAAGCAACGAGGCTGTTAAAAGGTTTTGAGGACATCAGAGTTATTGAGACAGCATTAAGAGCTTATGGTACAATCACACTGGATCTTCCCAGCAGTGATGTTTACTGCGCTCTAGAATGTAGGGAGATTCTCTAATAAGCCATGCATTGATGTATAGACCAAATCAGGTCAGCAGTTGGCTTGCTGGTGTCCTGCACCTATATCTATATTATTTTTTTCTGAGGGGCACCATTGGTGGTCCTTGTTCACTAAAGGCAGAACAGATTTTCAACACTAGGCTTCAATCACTGGTTGAATTTGTAAATGGAGCAGAGAGAAAAAACTAGGCATTGTAGACTAAATGGTTAAGACTCACAGACCAGACTTTCAAGTCATTATGAACACAACAAACTCACACAGAAACATGTGACAATAGAACAATTTGTGCTCTAAAATCAACTCAAAATATCAAACGTTTGATATCCTCCAACTGGATGGAATCATTGTCTGAAGCTAAAATATCGAAGTCTGTGCCCAGCTGCATGATTTTCTGTAAAATCTGTCAACACTGACTGTCCAAAATCTGCATACTGGACATGATTTTTTGGCAACTGCCATCGATTCCTCCGGAATCAAACTGAGGCAAAAATCTGGCCAAAAGTCATGTATTGCATTAAAGCCTTTATTGATTTTTTTTAATCGTTCACTTTATAGGTGCAGTATATATATGATTTCTTTTTAAGTTGTACTTGTGACCTTTGTGCCATTATTTTGATAGGACAGTTGAAGAGACACAGAAAACAATGGGAAAAGGACGCTGTGAGCACGACTTTTAACTTGGGTCGTCCAAAGTGTGGGATGAGCAATTCCCACACCAATATAGACTGTAATATTAAACTCTGATTGGTCAATTGCAACATGTTGTTTGATCATTTCCAATATTCACCATTGCCATACCAAAATCAGTGATATTTTCATTTCTCTCATTTCACTTGCTTTCTCGATAATGGTGGCAGGCGATCACTCATGGGAGAAGAATTGTTGAATAAAGTCGTTATTTTTGTGTTCTTTGCACACAAAGTATTATCGTTGCTTAGTTAAATTACGGTTGAACCACTGATGTCACATGGACTATTTTCCTGATGTCCTTACTGCATTTCTCGGCCTGGGAACATTTTCAGTTACATTGCTGTCTGTGCAGGGTCAGAAAGCTCTTGGATTTATTCAAAAATATCATAATTTGTGTTCCATAGATGACGAAGGTCTTACGGGTTTGTAATGACATGAGGGTGAGTAACTCATGACAGAATTTTCATTTTTGGGTGAACTATCCCTTTAATATTACTGAAATATTGTTGCAGTGTTCGCCTTGTTGTTAGAGCGATTGTTTTATACATTTATAATGAACATTTTTAGCGGACATTTATTTGAAGATAACATATAAGAAATATAATATAGTAACATTATATAAATAAACTGTTGGGTGTGACTAGATTGCCTGAACAAATTTAGATATTCATTTCTGACAACACTTTTTTGACCTACTGTACAATATGACAACCATGCAGCTTACTTGATCATTCATAATTTTGAAGGTTGTATTCAGAATTCACTTGGCTTAGAAATCTGAGGGGGTTCTCTGAAAATCTGACCTGCAAGCTCAAGATGACCTATTAATAATGTAAACCATAATCTTTAAATTTACAACATGGGTTGCATTTCTTGTCAGGCAGAAAAAGATAATACCTACAGTATCAGGATGTGCGGCCACCATGGGTAGAACAGAAATAACCTACAATCTTCCCCAGACCTTAACCCTAACAATAAAAGAATGTTTAAATGGGGTGTTTAGATCATCCTAAAAAGTAAATCAGATTTTCAATACAATGGCCCAGTTTGAATGGTAATGCAAATGCTCTATCAGTTTTGGCTTAAACCCAGCTTTTCTTCACTTTCCAACTCATCAAAAACTGAGAAAGTAAAGATACATTTTAAACTGCCAGAGATTGCACAACACACCTTTTTGTTAACGAACTCCATGAACTTCCAAACTGTGTCACTCATACAACATTTCACAGACCCAGTGATATGGCGCATTAATGGGTGTTTATCCTTGTGATGGATGGCACTGGTGTATTACACGGGAAAGGCTGCAGTGAGATCATTGCTCTCTTAGTTTGAGAGTGGTTATGTGGATACAGAGAGAGAATGCAGACCAGACCAGCTCAACTCACCTCACTGAGGTGCTGAAGTTATGATTTTTGTCTCACCATACTGATTCATTTGATCATGCCACCTGCTGAAGTGACCATCACAACTGCATACTGGACATTCCTATGCACTATAATTTAGTATTTAATATATGGAATAAAACATTGAACCCACAATTTCTAAGGAGTCAAGTCATATTGGTTAGTTTTCTTTTATCACAATACCACCATTTAGCGAACAAAGGAGTGAATAATTTTATGACTTTGTTTCGAGTGGATGTCGCCATTATTGCCACATCACAACTTCTAACATGAAAAACAGCTATTTATTAGGAGATATTCCAGACATAATCATTTTTTCCTTTATCTAATCAATGTGTTTCAAAACATGAAATCGATTTGAGTTTTTTCTTCGTCCTGTCTTTTGCAATATCACTTTAACAAAAGCCAGTTCCTTAAGCCAGGAAGTGACATCACTTTAACAGGAAAACAACACGGACATCAGTAAGTATTAGTGGTTTTTCTTCTTTTTTTGGGATGGTTTTGGTATTAGCTAGTTTCACTGTGTAACATTTTATTTGTTTGATGAATTTGATGAAATTAGTACGGCACCATCCAAATTTCAAAAGCTAGTTGAAAAATATAAACTTTAGGTTGACGATAACCAAACTCTCAGTCTAGCTGTTTCTGCCCATTCTGTTAGGCATGCTGTTAATTTTCTTAATTGTCTTAAAATAAATTGTTTTTAATAAAGTTTAAGTGCCTGAACTTAACCAGAGTCTGGTAAAATGTTTTATAGAAATCCTTCTTTAGACATACTACAGAATTCTGGGCTCTTTATCAATATCTGTGGTTTAAAGCGTTGATAGCAAGAAGAAAGTCCTAATGACATAAACGTGTAAGGATGAAAGATTGATGCCAAAAACTTTCCGGCATATTGAATCCAACAACTTGAACTCTATAACAAAAAATATGAAATACTTCAAGACTGTAAAGTTTGTCCATCCTAACTGCTTTTGACATCATTGGATGTGACCAGCAATGTTCCCACTGTAGATTTTAAGGGTGCATAAAATTTCAGATACATTTCTACTTTTAGAAACTGTATTCTTGACTTTTACCCCAGATCTATTTCAAAAGCTTTGCTGTGGATAAAAATATTGGTCTGAAGTAGCAGAAGTGAACCAATATAACAAACTGCTTAAACTGAAAATGTTCAGTAACAACTCATCAAATGGTGCGGCTGAGACTAGGCCCATTTTCAAATTGAAAAGTTTGTTTTGGTGGCACTTTGTAGTCTAAATGTTGGTTTATTCAGTGGTGTGTGAGTTAGTGTGGTAAGAGGGCACTGCCAGTTCTGCCTCACCCAAACAAGTGGCAATTTGAACTGTGAATGAATTTATGTGCAATTAAATTTAAAGGACCGAAACAAAAAAGGGAACAGACTGAGACCCTAGAGCAATGAAAACACAGGAAAATTTGCACAAGAGGCACAAGGCTGAGAAGTGACATCACAAGAAGATTAATACTGCATTTTATTGACTCCCCCCTTTTCCCGTAAAACTCTAAAGACGTAACGAACGGGAAACACTGTATCTGAAACTTTTAGATGATGACAACAATGAGATTCTCATGAAACATCCGTTATCTTAGCTGTTAACTTAGTTTCACAAACAAAAACATATGTTTTTCCCCCTTCCCTTCCTGCGCATTTAGAAAATTTTGTTGCTTAGTGGTTGTCCTTTCATAGTTCAGGAATCTTAGAAGAAGAAGTTCCTTAGAAGAAATGCGTAGAAATAGAAGCAATGAGATTAATTGCTTGGCATACAGTAACTGTCCAGAATGCAGATCATTTTGTTTTGTCTCTTAAATGGATAATATACCCAAAAATGAAAATTCTGTCATTAATTACTTTAATTACCCTCATGTTGTTCCAAACCTGTAAGACCTTCGTTCATGATCGGAACGCAAATTAAGATATTTTTGATGAAATCCGAGAGCTTTCTGACCCTACATAGACAGCGACCCGACTACCATGTTCAAGGCCCAGAAAGGTAGTAAGGACATCATTAAAGGGTTCATATGACGATGCTAAAAAGAACGTTATTTTATGTATTTGGCATAATGTATTGTGTTTAGCCGGTTTAAGGTTCAAAAAACATTATTTTCCACATACTGTACATTATTGTTGCTCCTCTCTAACGTAACGTAAATATGTGGGGGCGTGTTTAATTGAGGCGTTTTAGGAAGGCGTGGATGAGTTTTAAATTTTATAATGAATATCTCTTTGGGTTTGAGACTTTAGTCTTTGCAACTTTATGGATATTGTATGCATGAACAGCTTGTAACACTCCAAAGACGAAGGAAAACTTGAAATTGCATCATATTACCCCCATGTGACATCAGTGAAAAGTAGCTAAATCTAGCGACAAAGTCGCTAAGTTGGCAACACTGGTCACATGGACTATTTTAACGATGTCCTTATACCTTTCTGGGCAATAAAACTTTTCACGTTGCTGTCTATGCTGGGTCAGAAAGCTCTCGGATTTCATCAAAAATATTTTAACTTGTGTTACAAAGATGAACTAAGGTCTTATGGGTTTGGAATGACATGAGGGTGAGTAATTAATGAGATAATTTACATTTTTAAATATCCATTTAAGAAACTTGAGGTGACAAGATTACTAGGATTGTTTTCTCATGAGGAAATCTGAGAAACGGGAGACTTGAGAAAAAAATCTCCATATTCTAATCTCATGGCTGTGAAAAACTGAGAAATTAAATATAATAGGAAAGATTTTTTCTTTTCTTTTAAATGGGTGGCTGCATTATCTTTCTTTCTCTTTCTTTCTTTCTTTCTTTCTTTCTTTCTTTCTTTTGTTTGTAGTTGCTATTGTATTCACTATTGATAAAGTAATACAAAGGTCTTTTTCTAATCGGCCAGGATTTTCTGTAAATATTTCTGTACTTTCCCACAATTAATTAAGATGGATGATGGGTAGAAAAGTCTAGAAAACAACATCAGACTGTTGCTGGCAAATGATCAGGTATCTTATGTTTTTTTTTTCTTTTTGAATTTAGTGCACAAATGATGTATGCTGCTACAGTGTCAGTTCCAGAACTTGTTGTGCAGGATCCTTTGGCATTGTCCTGGCACAAAATTTTACATTATTGACTGTATGGGTGTGGGCCCATCGATAAAAATTCAAGTGCTTTCATTTGCAATTACTGGTCTTATTTTACACTTATCTCAGGATGAATTCAAAAGATTTGCGGCGCTGTTTGTTTTCATTATTCAGCACAAAAGATTAAGATCTAGCGCTTTCTGGGTGAAATTAGCAGTGTTTGTTGCAGCTGTGATTAATTTAACTGCAGCGCATGTAAGTGAGTCAAACAATTGCTCAATGCATTGTCAGAAATGGCAGCGAGTAGGATTCCAGTAATGCAGAAAAAAGGGAGAACCCCTTTTTGGCCCTTTTGTTTTAACTAAATCTCAGAGGACAGGACTCTCGTAGTCTGTGCTAATTTGCTGAACTTTAACAGTGAGACGGAGAAAGCAGCTGTCAATTTTAGCCTGTGCTCCATGCCATATGTGCGTCTAAGCGTGTATTCATGTTCTGGTGCCTGGTCAAGGTATAATAAGTGAGTCAGAAAGACACAGCTGCCGACCAGATGATTGGAGCCACCTGCTTTCTTCATCATTTACACGTTCCACAAATGTACAAACAACAGCAAATTAAAGGAGTCTAGAAGCCTTGAATCTGTCTGTGTGTTTTCTGCTCAGACTTTAATATCTTGGCACTGTGAATCAGTGCAGTGTGTTTGTGTCTTTATGTGCTGCCGCACACTGTGTGGTTGTACAGTTTGTGCTGGATACTTCAGTGAGGGACTTGTGACATAATAGCGATATATTTGCATGCACTACATCAATGAAGGTTGTAAAATCTTACATATAAGGGGCGTTCTCTCCGAAGAAGACAAGCTAGTGTCTACACATCACTACCGTGCAGCCTAAATGCAGTAATGCCTGCATATCAGTAAGTCTTCCAGGGAAAAAAAAGACTATTTGCACCTTTTGTTCCCACAATCAAACATTAAGAAGCCAAATAAACAGTAACCAATAATTTAGTAAAATATATTTAAGTGTGGTTTAGAACACCATTATTAATTGACTGAACAAAACGTGTATTGTCAATATAAATCTTACAAGCAAATAGATGTAAGTCTCACAGAACCTCAAGTGCAGTATGTATGACAGCTACGATTTCTGATTCATTATGAAGTGGAAACTGATAGACGAGTTATGATTCATCGAAGTATACAGGTGCTGGTCATATAATTAGAATATCATCAAAAAGTTGATTTATTTCACTAATTCCATTCAAAAAGTGAAACTTGTATATTATATTCATTCATTACACACAGACTGATATATTTCATTTATATATACATTTATATATGTTTATTTCTTTTAATTTTGATGATTAGAGCTTACAGCTCATGAAAGTCAAAAATCAGTATCTCAAAATATTAGAATATTTACATTTGAGTTTGAATAAATTACCATCCCTACAGTATAAATTCTGGGTATCTCTTGTTCTTTGAAACCACAATAATGGGGAAGACTGCTGACTTGGCAATGATCCAGAAGACGAACATTGACACCCTCCACAAAGAGGGTAAGTCACAGAGGGTCATTACTGAAAGGTGTGGCTGTTTACAGAGTGCTGTATCAAAGCATATTAAATGCAAAGTTGACTGGAAGGAAGAATTTGGGTAGGAAAAGGTGCACAAGCAACAGGGATGACCGCAAGCTTGAGAATACAGTCAAGCAAAGCCGATTCAAACACTTGGGAGAGCTTCACAAGGAGAGAACTGAAGCTGGAGTCAGTGCATCAAGAGTCACCACGCTCAGTCGTCTTCAGGAAAAGGGCTACCAAGCCACTTCTGAACCAGAGACAACGTCAGAAGCATCTTAACTGGGCTGTGGAGAAAAGAACTGGACTGTTGCTCAGTGGTCCAAAGTCCTCTTTTCAGATGAAAGTAAATTTTACATTTCATTTGGAAATCAAGGTCCCAGAGTCTGAAGGAAGAGTGGAGAGGCACAGAATCCATGTTGCTTGAAGTCCAGTGTGAAGTTTCCACAGTCAGTGATGATTTGGGCTGCCATGTCATCTGCTGGTGTTGGTCCACTGTGTTTTCTGATGTCCACAGTCAACGCAGCCATCTACCAGGAAATTTTAGAGCACTTCATGCTTCCTTCTGTTGACAAGCTTTATGGAGATGCTGATTTCATTTTCCAGCAGGACTTGGCACCTGCCCACACTGCCAAAGGTACCAAAAGCAGGTTCAATGACCATAGTGTTACTGTGCTTGATTGGCCAGCAAACTTGCCTGACCTGAACCCCACAGAGAATCTATGGGGTATTGTCAAGAGGAAGATGAGAGACACCAGACCCAACAATGCAGATGAGCTGAAGGCCACTATCAGAGCAACCTGGGCTCTCATAACACCTGAGCAGTGCCACAGACTGATCGACTCCATGCCACGCCGCATTGCTGCAGTAATTCAGGCAAAAGGAGCCCCAACTAAGTATTGAGTGCTGTACATGCTCATACTTTTCATTTTCATACTTTTCAGTTGGCCAAGATTTCTAAAAATCCTTTCTTTGTATTGGTCTAAAGTAATATTCTAATATTTTGAGATACTGATTTTTGACTTTCATGAGCTGTAAGCTCTAATCATCAAAATTAAAAGAAATAAACATTTGAAATATATCAGACTGTGTGTAATGAATGAATATAATATACAAGTTTCACTTTTTGAATGGAATTAGTGAAATAAATCAACTTTTTGATGATATTCTAATTATATGACCAGCACCTGTAGTTTTGAACTCAGTAACTGACTAAATCAGATTCTTTGAAAATATCAGTTCATAAGAGTTTTTTGATTGTGAATCGCTAGTGAAATAGCTCACCCCTTTGAACAAAAGTATTATTAATATTAAGTATTGTATGAAATTTAACTGAAGGACCACAGTTAATATACTTTTTTACTGTATTATCGTAGTGATTATTTTGAATGTAATTTTTTTTTGACATAAATTAAAATATACACTTGGTTTATAGTAAATAAATCATCTTAATGTTTTTAATAAATGTTAGTATATTCATACAAATAAATAATATAAAATTATAGTCTGGTTGCCAGTGTGAGGTAAGCTTTAAACATCAAATGAAACTAAAACATGAATTTATATTGATTATAACTAAAAAGCCCAAACCCAGAGAGGGAACTTTGTCTTCCTCATTTCAGATGTCCACCACACACCTTTGTTACATAATGTTTCGCAGAATAAAATGAGAGAACAAATGGCTTTTAAATCCACATTTATCTTGTTCCAGTTCATTTTAATTTGAATTTAGTTCTTTTTTCTAAGGGAGCAGGTTACGACCTGATTCCAGGTGGGAGGCAGTGGCCAATTTTAGAAGACCAAAGCAAACCGAGGGATAAATTAAGGCTAAGGATTTGGCTAATTTCTCCCCGCCTTATTGGAGACAGAAATCAAAACAAATTTGGCATATAATCTGAGCCCCTGCTTCATTTTCCTTTGGTCCAGGTAATTACTGAATGTGCCATGGTGCTCTCATTACTAGGCAACCAATTCCAAGTCCCCCCTGCCTTGAACATTCCAGCCAAATTGCACCTCCCACGTGAGCAGGCAATCAGCCGCCCAGGGCCAACCTCTCATGTTTGTAATAATATTCTAATAACCAGTTACTGACCGTTTGGAGAGTGCCCTACTCCTACAAGTCACCATAATTAGGAATCCTAATGAGAGGAAAGCTAGACCACCACGCCATACCCCCCTTCGCTTGGCGGGAAAGGGCCACAACTCACTGCCCACAGTATCTGCTCGTCTGAACCTCTCAATTTGTTTGTAAGTGCTCATAGAGCAGTCACGTCTCGTCTTCTGTCTCGGCTGATTTCTGTCAGTTGTGCCCCTGAGGTTACTGGAATGGGAGCAGCATTGTGAGAATTCCATTGTGTGTGGTTGACATTGGCTCATTGAGCTTCACTTTGATAGCCCACCCCACATTTGAATACCTGTATGAAATTACACGATTATGTGGGAGAAAGGAATGGAAAAGGTGCACTAAAACTATTCTTGATAGCTAAGTTTTTTTTTTTCTGTCACTTGATGGATTAAAAAAGTAGATCAGTTCATGTATTCAAAAGTAGCTCTGGCATGTTTGTATATTTGCTGTGGTTGTCTTCCCGAAAGGATCCCAAATGCTTTCTATTTCTAGGAATGTTTTGACCATTATAACAGCCTATTGTGTGAAAAGTACTTTCTCTTCAACATATCACTCGCTTGGATTGTTTTTGCTACTCATTCTAAGAGAAGAATTTGATTTTTTTTTTTAAATTTTTGGCCTTCTCTGCAGTGATGTTGATTTAGCACTGAATATTCTTCTCTGTTGGTTATGCTACTAATTTGTGGTGAAATGGGTAAATTCAGCCTTGTGGGAGGCCATTTTTCTCATTCCTGCTCAGCAACTCCAACAAAAATGACTTATGCACATTATGTTCATGTTACAGATGTTATTCTTCAAGGTTATCAAAGGTTCCAGTACACAGTCATAATTTTATTGACTCATTTTTTTTTTTGTATGTTTGTGCTTTACTTTTGTGTCATTGAAAGTAACCCATGCAAGAAATGCACAAATAAAGGTTTTAAAGGAATATTCTCAAATGTATTTTATTATTAAAACTGAATGTTTTTGTAAGAAGTCTCCTATGGCTGCATTTATTTGATCAAAATCACAGTATATCCGTACTATTGTGAAATATTATTACAATTTAAAATAACTTCTATTTCAATATATTTTTAATATATATATATATATATTAATGTATAGCCATTACTCAAGTCTTCAGTGTCGCATTGGAAACTATGCTAATATGCTAATTTGGTTCTCAAGAAACATTATAATCAGTGTTGAAAACAGTTGTGCTGCTTAATATTTTGTGGGAAATGTGATTTTTATTTTGTGCAATTTCTTTCTTTCAGGACTTTCTGATAATTACCACTAGTGTAAATAAATTTTGTTTGATGTTACTTCATTTCATTGTGATACTTTTAAAAATGTTGTATGTATATGATGTATGTAGATAATATAGCTACACCATTCTGTGGGATCAAGTATCACATAAATCACTAATATTTAATTATATTATTGTATGCGTTTCGTCAATTACCTTTTTTATTTTTGAGAGGTCTGCATGATAGGGTAGACTTTTATTTTCCCTGTCTGCTGCCTTTGATGTCACAGCTCACTATAGTTGCTAGTGAAATGTTTGGGACTACACCCATTACTAGCAGGTGCATAAAATCAAGAATACACCCATGCAATCTTCTTAGTCAAACATTTTTTGCAGACCGTGTTTGCCCTTTTTGTTCCACAAACTTTTGGCTGTGCAGTATATTGCTGTTTTATTACAATAGCTTTTGCTAAAATATTTTGACTTGTTTTGGTTGCCAACAAAGATAGCAGCTGTGAAGGTTAGTTAGCAGAAAACGTCTGTCACTGGCAATGCATTTCAATGAAAACAAAAAACATGTCATTCTCCTTGGCCCTTTTCACCTCACATTTTCCACTCCTGCACTGGTAATTGGTTATTCTATTTTGAGGGAAAAGGCTATGCTCCCTAACATGTGTCTTGAATTGATAGTTTTGCCCCATTTCCTTTTTTAGAGCGAGGTCCTTGCAGAGTTGCCCCGTGGCAGTGTAGGTGGCCGGGGTTAAGCACAGAACTAGTAAGGAGGGGGTTTACTAAGTTTCTCTGTTTGCTAAATCTAAATATGAGGCCCTGGACAAGGAGAAGATCAGGAGGCTGAGGTCAATCACAAACTATTTCAAAAAGCAAAACAACAAAAAGGAGATGCTTGCATGATGGAGGATATTTTTTCTCATGCAGTTCTGTTACTTGTTGGGGCTGCAGTACCAGACCCACATACTGCTTCACACGTGCACGTGTTAGGTGGCCTATGATAGGCGAGCACTTTATTGAAGACGTATTGTGTGGCTATTATTGCATAATATTGTTTGATGGTTTTAATGTGCCTGTGATCACACTGAATCACACTATTTGGATACCGCAAACAGCCTGTCCCTTAAGGCGAGTAGTAAATTCTCACCTGCCAAATTAACAATGTGTGTGTTATTTCAGCAATCTGTTACTAAGAGAAAACATAAGAAAACATTAAACCAGACCTGTTATTTTCCCCCTTTTATTCTGATATTGAATTTGCTTGCCTTAAATTGTACGGTTATGGTCTTTAATCTAATTGATGATGCAGCATTCTGCATGTCTGTGTTTTTTGTTTTCCAGACAGTGTATTTATTATTGGTAGGGATTTTTCTGACTTTTTCTGCAGGTTACATTGTAGATGGCGACCGTCTTAATAAATGTCACATAACGAAAAACAGTATGTGAAAAGACTTGTATGTCTGAATTTACAGTATTTATTAAACAGTGAGCAAAAAGTGGGCATTCAACAGACATTTCACTATTCAATAATGCCTCGGGAGAGGATTTGTGAATGGCAGTGAAGTGCCGCACCTGATGCATTCACAAATGTAGTACATGTAGCTGGGCAATATGGCCAAAAAATTATCACGATATCATTTTTCTTATCAGTCAATATCGATAATTATCACGATAAATTTCAAATCTTTATTACCTAATTTTTATATGGTTAAATGCAATTATTCTGAACCACTGGTCTTCCATAGTAGCATACATATCACAGTTAAAAACACTCCTTTAATACATTTAATTCATGTCTGCATTAATAATATCATAAAATTTCCTATGATTATCTTACATTTCTGCCACAATACCATGGTGCAGTTAATGTTTCTACAGTAAATCCATGGTAAATGATGGTGATTTGTAGATTGAAAAGCTTTCTGTCTGTAATGTTGCGCACAGTGTTTCTCCTGTTTGTCAGCGCTGTTTCATCTGGCTTTAAACTAGTTTAAATCACAGAGTCATTTATGTTCTTCATTGGATTCAAGTACTTCACCCCGGATGACTGAGTCTTATCAGCGAGTAAACGCATCTGCTAAGCTCATACTGCGCTGTTGTTTGAACGTTGAGTCGCGTGGTTCAAATGAGTAGCACTGTTTAGTTCCGCTTTTGGTGCATAAACATCATATCGCACATTTATTGAACTCGTTTTATCAAGGAAAATTATATCGCAATAATTATCGTTAACGTTTTAGCGCCCAGCCCTAAGTACATCCATCCGGATTACATTCATACTACGCATATTCATACGATATAGAACATACTTTTTTAATGGTTGCAAAGTAATTACTTGTTCAAATCGTTAAAAAATGCAGATTTATTCTGGAACAAAACAATGATTGAGTCACTGAATAATTTAAAGGGGTCATATGATGCGATTTCAGGTTTTCCTTTCTCTTTGGAGTGTTACAAGCTGTTCGTGCATAGATAAGATCCCTAAAGTTGCAAAGACTAAAGTCTCAAGCCCAAAAAGATACTCTTTATAGAAGTTAAGACTCGTCCACGCCCTCCTAAAATGGTTCATTTAAACACGCCCCCACATGTCTATGTCACTGTGTGGTAAGATTTGCATAACACCGCCCAAATATATACGCAAAGAAAGAGGGTGTGATTTTTATTCTCACTGTAGTATTGTTGCTGCCGCTGGCGCCATGTCCTGGAGACGCTGTGTTTCGTTGTGAAAGTGAAACTACTTTGTTTGGGCTTCCAAAAGAGGACACAACAAGAAATCAGTGGTTAAGTTATATTTACAACACTGTTCCAGAAAAGTTCAACCCAAATATTAAAGTGTGTGCAGCGCATTTTACGGAGGACTATTTCCTGAACCTGGGAGAGTAGCCTACAATGCCAGCTGTGCTCAAAGGCTGTTTCTATAAAGTGGGGGCAATTCCAACTTTGCAAGGACAGTCTAGCGCTTCTGACTCACAGCCTATAAGTATGTTTTCATATTTAAAGAATTTGCCACTGACTATTCAAATGCGAGTTTTGAGCAGTGTAGTAACGCTTTTTCCCTTTCAGTCGGTCAATACGAGTCACGTCAGTGACCGACGAATTGGGATCTCGCCAGAGAGACCAATCCACTTCGAGTGTAACTAAACAAGCCAATGGACATTGGCATGCGGATTCCGCATCTGGCTGCCACACCCCACCGCAGGTGCACCGCATTAATTCATCCTTTCGCTTCGGAGCCGATCGGTGGTGCATCACTACTGCTCTCTACTTTGGTGTTGTGGAGAGAACAACGAGTGTGGGCGTTACGGTGACAGCAGCGATGGTCACGGTCTCGCGGCTTTAACAAAGATTGTGCAGACAGCCACACTAGGAGTGTGCGGTGGCCAGCTCCCCTGCGTGCTTTCAGCACTAAAAGAGCAATTTCTCTAAAAGAGCAACACGGGTGATCGCGTCTTTTTAAAGATGTCTTATCACCCGTGCGTTTCTGGGTGTGGTCATTTCCTGGTACCTCAGGATGGTCACGATCGCTGCCTCACGTGTCTGGGCATTAAGAGAAAGCTTTCGTGGATGGTGCATGTTCTTCTTGCTGGGACATGACCATCTCGGAGCTGCGTAATAGACTCCGCTATGTCAAACATGGCAGAGTCCCTCTGTCTTTGCTGCGATCCGGCACCCAGGGCGGCGCTGCATCCGGTGGAGTCAGAGGTGATTTGAGGATCACGGTGAGGGCTTCCCCAAAGGGAGTTCTTCACCTCTCAAGCACTCCGCAGCCCGTGGTGCAAAAACAAATCATGTGACTCCTTGATGGTGGGGCCGCTTTGGGGTACGCGGGTCTGTGACCATGCAACTGTGCCCAACAGCCGCTAACACTCTGCGGGGTGACCCGTATCTCCCCTCACGGGCCTGTAAGTATTCGTCAGGCCTAACTGGCAGTACTTACAGAGCTTGAGGGGAGGCGGCTTCTGACCTCCACGCCATGGCGTTACTGCAGGTCCACCAGGCCAAAGCCCTGAAAGACCTGTACGAGGGTGGCCACGATCTGGTGGTTCTACATGAACTGCGTGCTGTGACAGACCTCGCGCTTTGAGCAACGAAGGTGACTGCACAATGTCTGGGTCGTGCGATGTCCAGGAGCGCCATCTCTGGCTGTGTCTAGCTGACATGAAGGAGCAGGAGAAGGTACAGTTCTAAACACATCATGCGCCGGAAGAAACCTGCTGCTTTCACCCCGGTTGTAGCCCCTCAACCTGCTCATCGCCATGGGCGCCCCCCAGAACGCCCAGCCCGTCCAGGCCCCCGCCAAACCTGGCGGTAAGCGCAAATGCAAGAGGCCCTGAGACGGGCAACCCAGAGATGGAGGAGACTGCTCATCGGGAGATGGTGTCCGCACCACTCCCTCCCCCAGAGGAGGGCCGGGTGGAGAATCTTTTGTTTCATTTTGTTTTTGTTCCGCCCAAAACTTCAATAAAAGAGCAGTTTCCTTACTTTCTGGGTCTCAAGAGGAGGAGAGTGGTGAACCGTGCATCATGGTATCACTTCTCTCCTCCTCTCTCGCCAGCAGGCAGCAGTGGGTTGCCCAAGAGCACCCCTCCTGCCCATTCGTGGAACCAGGTAAGGGCTGTTGCACTCGATTCCCCACTCCATGGCGTCACTCACTGGGCCTCAAGCCGGGCTCCTGCATTTTCTCCTGCACGAGGAGGAATCAGATGTCACACTTGACACCTAGACCCTGTGGTCCCTGTGTTCCACCACGTTGCCCCACCACGGGTATGTTGGTGACACGGACTCTCGGAGCCTGGCTGGCACTCCCCAGTTCGTCTTGGTGGCTCCTGCGGACCATCGACTCGGCTATGCGATTCAGTTCGCCCCGAGTCCCCCCCAGGTTCAGGGGCATCTGGTTCACTTCAGTCAAGGCCGTCAGTGCCCCTGTCTTGCGTGCGGAAATCACAGTCCTGCTGGCGAAGGATGCGATAGAGCTGGTCCCTCCAGCCGATATGAGGTTGGGTTCTTGGAGTTTTGAACCATGCACTTCACAAGCTGCCATTCAAGATGTTGGCGTAGAAACACATTTTTGGGTGCGTCTGTCCCCAAGATTGGTTTGCAGCAATCCATCTGAAGGTCGCGTACTTTCATGTCTCGATCCTCCCGCGGCACAGGCCATTCCTGCTGTTCGAGGGTCGGGCATATCAGTACAAGGTCCTGCCCTTTGGGCTGTCTCTATTGACTCGCGTCTTCAGCAATGTCGCGGCCCTTGTTCCCTTGAGAGAATGGGGTGTGTGCATCCTCAACTATCTCGATGACTGGCTCATACTCGCACAGTCTCGCGAGCAGTTGTGTGCACACAGGGACCTGGTGCTCAGGCACCTCAGCCAGTTGGGTTTTTGGGTCAACTGGGAAAAGTGCAAACTCACACCAACGCAGAGGATCTCTTTTCTTGGGCATGGAGTTGGACTCGTCAACCAGACAGCACGCATCACCCAGGCCCGACTACGTGCCCAAGGTTCCTACCACTCCCTTCAGGGACCGGGTGGTGAACCTGCAAGCGCTGCCCCTGGAGGAGGCAGACCCAGCCCTAGCTTTGCTCTGTCCTGTACGCGCACTGACAGTACGTGGATAGAACTCAGAGCTTCAGGACCTCAGAACAGCTCTTTTTCTGTTACGGAGGACAGCAGAAGGGGAAGGCTCCAAGCAAAGGATGGCCCACTGCCTATGAAGCACAAGGTGTGCCCTGCCCGCCCAGGTTGTGTGCTTACTCCACTAGGGGTGTCGCATCATTCTGGGCGCTGGCTCGTGGTGCCTCGCTAGCAGACATCTGTAGAGCTGCAGGCTGGGCGACTCCTAACACGTTCACTAGGTTCTATAGCCTGCGTGTCGAACCGGTTTCGTCCTGTGATCTCACCTCAAGTGGATAGTGGCACCGAGAGGCCCGGTTCAGAGTCGGCTTGCGGTGTCCTTAACGCCTAAATTCTCCAGAGAGTTCCCTGACTGGGCAAACCCTGTCAAGTCCTCCAGCACTCCGGCGGCCAGACGTGGCGGAGCGTCCGGCGCCAGGCCTTTTAGCCAATTAATTCTTGAAATCTGGTGTGCGGCTAGTGCCCATATGAGTGACCCTGTTGGGATCCCATATGTGGACTAGGAGGCCTACACAGGGCACTGGAGGGGGCAGCTCCTGTGGCGCTTTGGTAGGGATCACAATTTGTCGGTCACCGACGTGACTCATAGTGACCGACTGAAAGGGAACGTCTCGGTGGTACGTTGGTAATGGTAATGTTTACGTGGCGCGATGTAACGCGGTACGTAAAAAGACAGTATAAGTCATTATAATCAGTAATTATGTCCCCACTGGATGCAACAAATGCCTCGTTTATAATGAATTTTATTGTTTTTGTCTCGTCGCGACTGGACACGGCATCACAACATGGTAAGGGGCGTAATATTCAGAGGCAACAATTTGTTATATACCAGAATCACAGATCATCTACCAAATTCATCAGCTCTGGTGTACCTCAGGGTTCTGTTTTGGGCCCTCTCCTCTTCACCATTTATATGCTACCTATTGGACAAATAATTAAGCAATATGGGTTTAACTTCCACTGCTACGCAGATGACATTCAGATTTATTTTAGTACACCTTCCACTTCAGTGTTTCCTCCGCCTTCATTAACAAATTGCATCAAGGAACTCAAGCTTTGGCTAGAGGCAAATTACCTTAGATTTAACTCTAATAAAACTGAGCTAATTCTGATTGGCTCTAAAGCTGTTGTGTCAAAGCATTCTAGTCAACTGCTGGATCTGGATGGTGATCTGGATTATGCCCTCCACTAAAGTTTGCAATCTTGGTGTTCTCATTGATTCTACTCTTTCATTCAACGATCATATTGGTAAAGTGGTTAAGACAGCTTTTTCCATCTACGTAATATCTCGCGTATTCGATCCTCTCTCAGTCAGCAAGATGTTGAAACTGTTATACATGCCTTTGTTACATCCCAATTAGATTATTGTAATTCACTTTTTTGTGGCATCTCAGCTAATAATATCAAACGACTAAAGTATGTTCAAAACTCTGCTGCTCGCTTGATTACTCACACTAGAAAGAACGATCACATTACCCCTATCCTTTATCATCTTCATTGGCTCGGTTTCCTTGCGTATAAACTTCAAAATACTAATTCTCACTTATAAAGCCCACCATAACATTGCTCCTCCTTATTTATCTGATTTACTTCTGCCATATGTTCCTGCCCGTTCATTAAGATCTTCTAGTGAGGGATTGTTAGTCACCCCTAAATTTCGTCTGGTGACAATGGGAGCTAGGGCCTTCAGTGTTGTTGCTCCCAGATTGTGGAATGCTCTTCCCCAAACCATCCGTCAGGCATCCTCCCTTCTCTCCTTTAAAAACCTCTTAAAAAAAATTTTTTCTGACTATTACTCTTCAAGTCATTGACTGTGAACTGTACCCTGTTATGGATGTTTCTCATCATTCTTTCTGTTTGTAATCTAATCTTGTAAGTGGTTTCTGTATATTACTCAGTACTTTTTTGTGTATTGATGTCTATTGTCTCTGTTCCTTAAGCCTGATTTGTAAAGTGACCTTGAGTGCTAGAAAGGCGCTATATAAATAAATTATTATTAATATTTCCGTCACACCCTTGAGGTATTCAGCCAATCACAATGCACTGGATAGCTGGCCAATCAGAGCACACCTCGCTTCTCAGAACGATGAGCTTTGTAAAAATAACGTAAAGTATGTGGAAAATGTGTTTTTTAACCTTAAACCACATAAACACATTGCATTACACCAAATACACCAAATAATGTTCTTTTTAGCAACATCATATGACCCCTTGAACCAATTCAGAAATGCAGATTCACAATTGAGTCATTGAATTATTCACCCAGCCAAGCTGCTTTAAAAATGCTGATGCATTCAGAAACAAAACAATCATTAAGTGAGTGACTGAATCATTTAACCAATTCAGAAATGCTGATTTATGACTGAGTCATTGAATTATTCACCCAGCCAAATCTCTTTAAAAACGCTGATGCTTTCAGGAACAAAACAATCAATGAGTCACTGAATCATTCATTTAACTGATTCAAAAATGCTGATTTATGATACATATGACTGCTTTTATGAGTGAGTAAATGAATAATTAATTAAGATGCACAGTGCAGCTGTGACTTTGGTTTGGAACTATTACAGTATGTTGGTAAAGCAAAGCAGACAAAGTAACTTGCATAAGCAAGTTACTCAATAATTCCTTCTTTATTGAACTCTTGTATAAACATTAAAGCAATATCACATTCACAGTCATGCTGCTTTTCCTCGTGTGATATTGCTTAAGTACCAGTTTCTCATTAGGGGTTGCTGATTTTTTTAATAATCAAAATGCACATGTTTTGTACTAATGCACATCTGTCAGAGCAATAATAGTGTTGTTTATGCACTAGTCTTTGTTATGCCTAAAGCACCTGGCATTAGGAAAAAATGCATGTAAATCACTCATCATGTGAGGCCAGCTATTCTGCAGCATTAACTTGTCCCATATCCCGACTGTGTCTGCGCTGGAGACCCACGCGCTCACGAGACAGTGGTAGCACATAAAACTGTACCCAACCTCATTGTTTATACAAAATAGAGGGTGTTTGTTTGCTTGTATAGATATAAAACCTGTACTTTGGTCACAGTTGGTGAAGTATAGTGGTTTTCAGTTAGAGGAGCCCATGAGGGGGCACAGTAAGTCAGTCTACATTATAGGGAACCTGCTCCGAACAGAGATGACCAGCTTCCACCAGCATTTCTCCCTGTATAATGCGAAGCAGCTGCGACTCTCCTTGCGTGATACACCGAGCCACCAATTAATGGGGGGAGGACATGTTGACCTACAAAACAGAGGAGCACAACAAACCCTGTAACTACAAACAGGTTTGCCTTGAGAAACGCTCCTCTCCAGGGAAAGGGGCTAGAGCGAGTGAAAGAACAACTGAGGAACGGTGACCTCTGTTCTGTCACAAAGCTCATGCCATGTGCACATAATCCACTTACCTTTGAAAGGGGTGTTTTTGTTTCTCTGCGGTTAGACTTCAGTTTTTCTTTTCACATAGTTTTCACATAGCCAATTTAACATTTTCCCCCCTCGCTGACTTGAATTTCAGTCTCACAAAGATGTCAAAAAGGTATGCATAAAAGGCATCCAATTGGTAATATTGTAGACATGTAAGTCTGCTAATGTGAGAACCAGAGCCAGCACCTGAAAAGATGGTTTAATCCAGCATACTTGACCCCTCGGGTGTTTGTAGGGGAGAATTTTAGAATCTTTCTTAGTATGGGAGCCAGGGTTGGAAATATATGTATATATATATATATATATATTCAATTAAAATTTGGATGTCTATTGCAAAATAAGACTCTGGCAACTGATAAACTAAAGTGAGTCTGATTCCCGATCAGACTCACTTTAGCTTATCAGTTGCCAGATTCTTATTTTGCAGTAGACATCCAAATTTTAATGTTTGCATAATATAAATAAAATTCAGATTTAATTCAAGGTCACAAGAATAAGCATAGGCTTACTTGGCTTATTCGCACTTATAAATGACACTTTCATTTATAAGTGGGAGTTGAAACACGTCCTATTAACAAACCCTCCTCTGAAAACACACTTAACCTGACCCGGGACTTTATGGCTGTGTTCCACACCTCCCCAGCCAGTTCACAGTTCAGCTCAGCTCAATGTTGACTTCCCTTTTTACTCTGTCAGTTTCTAGTTAAACTCTTCCAGCCATGTGGATTCTTGTGGCATTGTGGGTTTACCTAGGGAATGGATACAGACCAGAAGCACCACTGTGCTGGTATTTATGATCTGGCATTAAAGACACATCCTGACTTTATCTCCTGCATGTCCTGGCCTGGGACACTCATCAAGAAATAAGCCTTTGGGGCGCTGATAAAACAACTAATGAAGGCAGTGGTTTGGTGGTCTGTCATTCATGTGCTAATAGCGGATTTCGTTGTCAGATGAATGTCACTCTTCCCAGGCTTTTCCACAACATTTGCAGAATCTTTTAAAATGTTCTATACTTTTTAGTGCATATGATGAAAAATATTTTTCTTTATGTATGTTACAGAAGCATTTTAATGACTCCTGATCTGTTTTAGGGATGCATAAGGGCATTATTATTGTTATTATTATTATTAAATATTATTATATGTTTATACTACTACTACTAATAAGTTAGATATTATAATAATGATTATAAGTTACAGTAAGTTAATAATAATAATAATAATACACATAATAATACAATAATAGTAAGACATTGAATTAATACAGTAATAGTAAGACAATGACATTTTTGAAGTAGAAAACTGAAATAGTATTTTCTATTATCTTGTAAAAAATAATTCAGCAATAAATATAAATATACAATATACTTTTAAATATTTTTAGTTAATTCTCAGTATTTTAGGATATGATATTATTTATTATTTATATTATTGAGTTTTTGTCACCAAGTTTCATAAAAATTCACAAATTTTTCATCATGTTAAAATGTATGGCACTTCATTCATCCCTAAAACAGATCATGAGTCAACAAAATACTTCAAAAACTTATGTAACTTAATTACTTACTCTTACTCTTTACTTACTCTTAGTCTTTTCTTAGCACACTAATTAGAAATAATTGTGTTTCATTTCATTTCACTTTAGGGAACAAGAGATCCAGAGTTGATGCAGTTCAGAAAACTCACCGCCTGAGGACCTGTGGGGGGACTGTGAGTATAGTGCTCTTGGGTCAGCGGTAAATGGGGGTTGACAGCCGACTCAGTGTGCTATAACCAGCCATCCCCCCACAGGTTACAGCCGGGGCAGATGGGAAAACTGATGGAAACAATCCATATTTGCCACATGCCAGTCTTTATACACCCAGTACATGTGTTAGACGATACTTATGATTTCTGAGTCTGGGGGAAGATGTCATTACCGCTGAGGCCTTCATCGTCTTTCAGTGCACATACTATAGCTATTAATGTTTTCACCAAAACACCAACAGCTCTTATTACTTTTCACACAAATTATGATTACACGGCAGATTATCATTTAAGAAAGATGTATTTTCACACGATTCTTTGCACAATACAATGTTATGACCTCAAAATGCTTACCATTTAGTGCATGATTTGTGAAACTATACCTTTTGAGGTTTGTATCACATAACCAACTCCATATGTATGGCTTTTCTAACACAGTAAACTTGCTTGATAGCTCACCCGGTACAGCACTGCACTAGCCAAAATCACATTAATCTATTTTGGATAAAATTAAACACGCTTTTAGCTCCACTGACTAGACATTTTGCTTTGAAAGAGTCATGGACAGTGGAAGAAGCAACGTAATATAATTTTGCTAAAATGTAGCCAAAGTATTATTTTTCCATGGGCCTGGGTTGGTTACCTGTATTTTTGAAGGAATCTTTGAATAATTAAACTGGAGTGATTGGACGCATTTGTTAGGTAAAGTTGCATTTTTGTGTAAGTTGTAAATATTTGTCATCTTAAAGGGATACTCCACCCCAAAATTGAAATTTTGTCATTAATCACTTACCCCCATATCGTTCCAAACCCGTAAAAGCTTCGTTCGTCTTCGGAACATAATTTAAGATATTTTGGATGAAAACTGGGAGGCTTGTGACCGTCCCATTGATTGCCAAGTAAATTACACTGTTAAGGTCCAGAAAAGTATGAAACACATCGTCAGAATACTCCATCTGCCATCAGTGGTTCATCCGTAACGTTATGAAGCGACGAGGATGCTTTTTGTACGGAAATAAAACCAAAATAATGACTTTATTCAATAATTAGGCACCGTAACGTCTCCTCTGTGTCACCGTAGCACCATTTTGGAGAATATCCCCTGGACGCAAAATGCGTACGCTCTTCCGTGTCAGCCTGTCAATGGGATGGTCACAAGCCTCCCGTTTTTCATCCAAAATATCTTAAATTGTGTTCTGAAGACAAACAAAGCTTTTATGGCTTTGGAACTACAAGGGAGTAAGTGATTAATGACAAAATTTTCATTTTGGGGTGGAGTATCCCTTTAAAGATCATTGTGAGACTCAAAATCTCAAACACAAAAGCCAAGGATTTCTGTCTGGATATATAGTATTTACAGCTTTTGAGGAGGTGTCAGCATGCTAATTGGCACTAGCATTAAAAACCAAAATGAAAGAAAAAACTTTCGACAACTGTTATTAGTCGACCAGCATGACCCTACTTTGTGTCGGTTAGTTTGTTTGAAGCATCAAGGTAATTCTGCCCTTTAAATGGACAAAAATAAGCAAATGATGTCCTTTTAATTTCAACCTGTAGGGCCATAGTTGCAAACAACACCATGACAAACATCCTGGAGATGTAATTCTTCCGTGACTGAAACTCACAAGCAAACTACAGAGTAGGCACTCTTGCTAATTAAATGACATGGCACCCAGCTTCTGTTCCCTTCGTATTGAAGGCTCGAAGTCTGGTCAGACATCCCCCCTTTCCCGTTCCCCCTGGTTTCCTCTCTTGTTTGATGTCAGACCCTCCACAGTTATTTAGCTCTTTTAAAGCAGGGTTGAGGACACTGGCTTTTAAGCCTTGCTGGCCAAGGTAAACTTAATTTGTATTGTGTACATATGGTTAAAAGTGCCTTTCTTGTAAAAACCAAGGGTGATGCCGTGGGCCAATAGGAGCGTGTGTAAATGAGAGCAGCGCACTAAGACATTGTGTGATGAAGCGTCGCAGCCCTGCTGAGCCCCAGCTGGAGAGCTCTTATCAAGGCCCAAATGAGTGGAGGTGAGAAAAGACAGACCAACAGAGCTCGCAGGTCCACATTTCACAAGGAGAGGGGAAGAGACGAGGGAGGGGAGGCCGTCTGCTATAGGAGACTGCTTTTAAGAGTTTATTGATAATAGTTCTAAAGGAACGATGCATTACAATATTGAGTATTTTGTTATATTCTTATGTAAAAGTAACATACAACGTTGCTTTCCCGTTTCTTTTTCTCACTGAATGTGCAATCACACAGAAGTTTTGGTGACATTTTGGAAAAAATTTCAAAGCATAAAAGATCCATTGTCCATGATTACAGTGTGAGGATGTCATTTTTTAAGCCAAGCAGTCTTCTGCTGGTCAACGTGATGAAATAACATGTCACAAATTTTCAAAATATGTCTTTTTTTTAAATGCAGCATACGCTGTAAAAAAGTTGAGCAAACTTAAAAAAAAATTGTTTTACCAGCTCAACTTATTTTTGTGGGAGATTCTCAATTTTTTGTTGTATAAACTTAAAACGACAAGTTGAGAAAACTCAAAAATCTGCTGAAGCTGGTTGCCTTAAAATTTTAAGTTGGCTCAACTTTTTTTTTTTTAAAGTGTAGGTGTATTTATATAGCAATCACAGTTGCAGAAATTACACATTTAACAACTTTCAGGAAAATTTAGAGCATAATGGTATATTTTGTGATATGATGGTGTGCATTTTTATTTTTTATATGAAAAATCTGTAAGTAATCTATTTTTTACTGTGGCATTTGTAATGTGTTACCCCCAAGACTGGTTGACAAAGTACAAGAAGATAAAATCCACTTCTTGGTACATAGGAAGTCAATAAAAAGGGTTCTTGGCAGACGAGTGAGTTCAGAGCCAGTTTTATGATCGGACATTAAAGTGGGCAATCTGATTTAAGGTTTTGATAAATATATCACATATCAGGACAGGAAAGGGACTTACCGTATTATAATTAATGCCTACAGGTAATAATGCAAAGCACTACATTTGTGATTGAGATACAAGTTTGCATGATTAGGTCTGTATGCTGCGTGTTTGATGTCACCTGTGTCAAAATATGGCAGAACATTTGTTACGGTATATATTTAATGAAAGACACATGATGGATGTGATTGGCCTAAACTGTACAGTATGGACGGCTGGAGGGTCTAAAATATTTAGGCTTAAAAGTACAGGATTCAACGATACATTGCACTGATCAATCTAAAAAAAAAAAAGACTACAATTTTTAGACATATGGGATTTGTTACCCTGGCCAGACAGTATGTTAGTTTATAAAGTGCTTGTTGCAATGACTTTGGGTCCTGCATGAGAGGCACCATAAAAAAAATGGAAGAAGGATATTGAAAAGAAACCAGAGAAGAAGAGATAAGGAAATTGAACCCAACGAGAGAGACCTGAGCAGGCTTAGCGGTCCTTTCCTCTGTCTCATGTCACTGTTTTCTTTCAAAACAAACCCATGTTGCAGACCAGTCTTTAGGAGGCCTTTATGAAACATCCCTCTCTTAACCTTTCACCCATCAAACTGTCCTTTCCCCCACCCCCACTGACAGAAAGGAACAACATAAAGTTGTTACAGTAAGTTTTTATGGGTTGATTTTACAGCGTCATTGCTGTGCGACAAAAAATATTGAAATAATAAGAGTAAGCTGTGTCATTCGGCCCTCCCCTTTAAGCGGCTATAGACCAGAAAGAATAATAACTTGCAGTTGCTCATAAGAGATCAATACGTGTCACTTGAAATGCAGCTTCCACAGAATGGTCACACAAAACGAATGCTACTGCTAGTGCACTACTGAGGGAGTGACAGTGCGGTTAGGAACTTTTTATACAAAGGAAACAAGGCTTTTGTGGAACTAGTTTTCTGTAGTAGGAAGCCATATTGCTGTGATCAATAAAAAGTGAAACTCAGTAATCTTATGTAGTGTATGCCATCGTTCTCAATAATGTGGTACACTTGTGTGCTCTCACAAAATTGTGTCTCTTGCTTTTATTTAATATAGTATGCTATGGTAAGTATTATATATATATATATATATATATATATATATATATATATATATATATATATATTATTTTTAACCAATAAATTGACTTGAAAACCTAAGATAGAATTCTCCAAAATGTGTCTGTTTCACTTTAAAACTATAGCTTGCAAAGTTACAAACTACTTATAAAGTAGTTAGGTAGTTAAACTAATCAAACTTGAAGGCATCTTATGAAAAAAAAAAAAGTTACACTACATGACTAGCTATATTGAAACAATTTAAGATGGTCCTTTAAATCTAATATATTAATATATTGTCAATATTACATTTCTAATAATAAACAATTATTAAATTATATAAATTACAATTTAATAATTATTTATCTGACTGGGTTTTTGATTAGGATGATGCCAGCAATAAACTTTAGATATTTTTCATAAAAAAAGAGGCCAAATGCCTCTTTTGGGCAGAGATTCATATTGCTGAATTGTTTCTTTTTGAGTCAGAATGAACCAATTCTCTAAAACGAATCAACAAAACAAAACAAAACAGAAACTTTTTTACACCCCATGCAGTACTGGGTTTAACCTATATTATTTCTTTCTTTACTGACCTTGAGAGAAAGAAGGAAAAAACTAAATGCAATAAAAATATTTTGGGCACTCCTTATAGCTATTATCTACACTTGTGTGATGGCTGAAATTGGGGACATAGAGCCAGAGGATGTTTATTGCTTGCATATGTGGAAAGCATATGTTTTACATTTTCCAAAAAGGCTTTTAAAATGTGTACTCTCTGGGTAATTTTACCACTAAAGTGTCTCAAGACAAGCAGATGAAGAAGTCCGACACATTTTGTATTATTTGGATGTGCAGATGGTGGTGTGATAGCTTTATTAGTTTTAAAATGTTATTCCATAGTCAGCAGAGTAACATACCATAATATTATATTAAAAGCGTCACTGCATGTCATACGGGGTATGTAACATATAACATTCCTCAAAACAGAAATCTCAAGACGGCACCTGCCGTTTTGTTTTTCTTCTTTGAAATTTATATTTAAGAGACAATAATGCGCACTATTTAAATCTTATTTTGAACGGGATATGAATGCTTTTCTGAGCACATGTTTGATCCTCCCACGCATCAGGCATAAATGAAAAATTCACATAGTGTTCCAGCAGCATTAATGGACCTCATCATTTCTCAGCCCTTAAAAGATGTTGCCAAATACTAGCAAAAAACACTTTTTTCATTTTTCTTCACAGTTTTTATAATTTCAATAGGTTCAGCCTCAACTGTTGGACATTCAACATATGGTGCAGATTTTTAAGCGTTTGGCAGTCACGCCACTTAAAATAAAAATGAAATATTAACCCTGTACTTGCCACGACTTTGTGCTGCAATTCCAAGGAAATCAAGCAAAGGGCCCAGTTTGCAGGGCCTGCTTTATTTTTCAGTGAACACATCGGAGTGTTTGCCAGACATAATCATTGAAATGATATTTCATTTTGCAGGACTGGGATATTGCGCTGTCATGCTATACGAGACGGTGCGAGTCCGACTGATATTGTTGAACTATCACAAGCTAACCCATTTAATTGGCTGTGACATTTCAAAACCCTGATTATTAGCATTTGGTGTGCAGTCTGAGGGAGGTCAGGCCTTATTCATACAGCTCTGGAAAGACTCCAGGGTTAACTTCAAATTCCATGAAGCTCTGTTCAATATCCGTCTCAGTAGGCAGACTGATAGAACATCAGGATTTGTGAATAAAAGTCACGGTAACAGAAGTTTTATTGTAACAGGATGACCGGGATTTAGTTTGTCCTATGAAACTTGAGCTTAAACACACTTTATCACTGAAATTCTCCATAATCTGAAAATAAAAGGATCTGAGATGTTTCACGTTTTGCGGTCTAAAGATAATATGCTTGCCCCCAAATACCAAAGACAAGTGACTGATCCAACGAAAGTAAAGAATTCTTATTCTTTTCCACTCTTTTTTCATCACTTGTGGTATTCCCAACAACTCCAACTCCTAAAAAATGTTCATTTTACACACCGCAAACTTTCTTTTGACATCCACTCTTGTTGATTCCTTTGAAATTCTGCCATTAAGACCACGAATAGTTGATCATAAGGGAGGATAGGTGTTGAAATGCTCCAAAAGGCGGCAGGAACTGATTTAAAAAAATTCCAAGTCTTCCATACAGTAAGAAGTAAGGTAAGACGTGTCCTTTTGAGAGGAACCAGACTTGTTTTTCTGTCCAATAAGCAGGTGATAAAGGGGAAGTTTCATGTCAAGGCCAGATGTCCAGCGCTAGCGTTTTGTAATGACGCAATGCGGCCTTGAAGACGAGAGCTCCCAGACCTCTCACCGCTGAGAGTCCTCCAAGGCTTGCAGGCAGAATCCCTGAGGTTTCTCATCACCGAGACACACACATACACACGCCATGTGTGACAACATGCCAGCCCACCCAGATATTACCCACAGGAAAACAAAATAATGCATGTGGATGGAATGCTGTGGACGGAGTGCCGAAAAACGTTTGGATACGGCAAATAGCTACACAAACTGAAGGTATCAAGTTCCTATTTCTTTTTCAGCAAAACCCAATCAAACCCAGAAAAATTGCATGGAAAATGTGTTATATCTTCACTTTCCTTGAACTAACGAAATCAGAAGAGTTTGTGTTCCTTCTGTCTGTTTTGTTAAACATTTCTTGACATGTTTGATCCAATTCCATTTTTTAAGATTCCTTCGATGGTGAGCAAGAGGAACTAGCAGGTGGGCTCAGGGTTTCTTGGGAACTATCTCGCCTCACACATTTAATGCATTATCTCTCACAACAAATGGAAAGGGTTTGTGACATAATTTCATCCAGCAAGTGAAGAACTTGTCGTCATTATCAATAATATAGGCCACATAGCTTTTTAATTCAGTTTGTCTGCATTTGTGAGGCTGTTTATTATGGAGGCCTTGTTTTGGTAACTTCAAGACCGATGTGAATTCTTTCTATATCTTGACTCAAAGGCATTTAATTACAGATAACTGAGGCATTTCTGCATTCATTTTAATGTGTTAAATGTCTCATGCATCATGTTCATATACACATATACACACTCTTAGTCAATGAAAAGCACAATGTTCTGTTATGCAACTGTTTGTGATGTAACCCTTTGAAATCAGAATGTGCTGACTAACTTTAAGGACGGTTGGTTACATAAAATCTATTAAGAAATCTTTCAGTTGCATATCAAGCATTGCGTTAGTTCTGGCAGGTCACGTTAGTCAAGGTTGCATCAGCTGACTCTCAGCTGATCCCCATCTACCTATAGGGATACGACACCTATCTAAGCATCCATATATAAGGTCCCTTAGTTTATCAGCAGTTTTCACATTGCTCAATAGCTAATTACCCTCCTCCATCCCCAACTCCTCCTCTGTCAGTCAGGATCCAGCTTTCTGATTCTCCTTTGAATCAGACGAATTCTAAAATGTACAAAAATTACTGAACTTTAACGATATCTGCATACTTTCGTTGGTTCTGTTCTGTTTACCCTGGGGGGTTATCACTGCTCTCCCTGCTCTCATCCATGCTAGGCTTCATGGATGCGCAGGGAGTTCTTGCCCAGAACAGAACCATACTGCCAATCCAAATTGTATGCTAATTGTCAATCATCTTTGACGATAGTGGTCCTGACAGAAAACAAGTCCTTGAACATCTAGTCTTTGGTCTACTGTACATACTGTAGCTGTCAATTCAAATCAGCCCAACTTTCCATAAAGACTAAACCAGAGCTGTCCGTGGTTCTGAAGCGACTGTTGATTGTACAGTGGCAAAGTTTGATGACTTCAGATTCACAGGTCAATGGAAAGTTAAATTCGTTGGGATTTGCTTAATTCTCGGTAGGCCACAAAACTTTAGAAGGGATGAAACTGAAATACAAGATTAGTTATTGACTTTTATGCTTAAAAGTAATGCAACTATATTGAAAGAAAGAAAATGGTCTATAAAACCTCATGTTTTTCAAGCCTAAATCAAACTCTTAAAACAGATCACAGTTGTCTTTAATCATGCTCATTTGCTGTTCTAGAAAGCAATGTTATTGGATAAAGTGCATTAATGTTTTGACAGACCAAATAAACACCAACTTTATTAGCAGCATGTTTCCCAAACCCCACATGAACATTACACACACTTTAGTTTGGGCAAGAAAGGCCCGTCTGTGAAGGATCTCATACTATCTTGCCATCTCAATTGGATACTTTCATGTTTTCAAATCACATTTGACAAGTAATGTTGGTCTTATTCCAGTACAGATGAAAAAAGCTAGGAAAATACACCCCCGCTTTGGTTGTATTAACTTACATTCAAATGCAGAGTATGGCTTCGTATTAGTTTGTAAATTCAGTTCTCTGTTCTCCTGAAGGGTCGGCATCGCCTAGAGTTGGCAGGCGCCTGGTCTCTCTGTTTCTCTCACTCATTCGAGCTGAATTGATAAACACATGCTTCATCTCAGCCAAAGCCAAGGCAAATGTTTGACACACCTGCTGAACAGAAATTGGAAACCTCGAGAGATCATAACAGATCCAAATCTCAGCCTGAACTGGCCCTGTGTTTAACACGTGCTGTAAGTGCAGTCTGAAAACCACTATATTTAGCACTTTTGCTCTTTTATGTTAGCTGACATAAGGTTTCGGAGACCTGTTGATCGCTAATGATAGGACAGCACCTCTGTTACTGGAACTCCGTGGGCTTGGCTCAATGTCACCACATCTAGGTCCAAAAATACGCAGCGGTGCCGCTACCCTCGGGGCTGTTAAAATCGGCCCTGTCTATTGCTGCGCTCCAAGCAACCTTTCTGGAATGAAATATTCACAGCTGCTCCTGTGGTTTGGTCAACAAGCCGCAGATTCCTTTGGGGAAAGAGTGAAGTTGTGAAGCTGTGAAGGTCACAATATATATTTCAGCTAAAACCAACAAATGGGAATTCCTTCAGCGCTGTGCACTGAATATGTATGATGCATCTGAATCGGTTTCTCCCTGCGAGAGCCAAATGACTCTGTGGCTCTTTCATGAGTCAACAGGGGATTGCAGACTTATACAACAGGTATTTGTATTTATCTTCCTTGTTTATGTCTTTATTGATGTCTTAATATAATAAGTTTGTTGGCTTGGTAGTTATCAAGGAAATCTCTATGTAGGCCTTTTTTCTTATTAAACTGTACTTTGTAGATTAAGCACCATTTACAAAAACAGTTGGGAATGGCAAAGAATTATGCTAATGGTTCCATTAAAAAATATTTTAAGGAATAAATATTCGAAAGAAATACTTGGGGAAAAAGAAACGTTCCATTGAATAATTGTGAGCTAATTTCAATAACAATTATGTTTAAATTTATTCTTGCAAAAGTGAATTTTAGAGTATTTTTAGAGGCCGCATAAATACATTCAAATAATTGGCCTTATATTAGGCCTGTCTTTCATTTTATTTTTATAAAATACTATTGACAAAATGTATAATGTTAAGATACTAGCCATATGAGCAACCAGTTTTCTCCACAATTAACTGTGAGATTAGTTGTTTAATTCATTGAAAACAACCGAATCATTCTTACGGCAATCGCACTGGTTGCGTTGTGTTTTTGATTCACTAAAAAGAACCTACTCAATCGAATGACTCATTCAGTAATCAAATGTGCTGCTAGTTTCTGATTCACTGCAAAAGAAACGGCTCATAATAGTCATTCGTTCGGGAATCGTACATTGTTTCGTGCTACAGATTCACTCGCAGTGTTTTGTCTTTGAATAACTAGGCTATTGCTGGAAACTTGAAGTATTTTAATACGGTTCTCCGTGCTAAAGTACATTAACGAACCGAACATCATACGACTCAAAAAATGAAACTGGTTCTCGGTTCCCAGACCTAGTCTTGAATCCATTTCGATGTAATTGTACATGAATAGTTGTTTACGAAACACCCAAAAGACCTTCTAAACAAACACATCAATACTCTAACTCGAAACAATGAGAACTGCCTGGGAAAGTCCATGAGTCAACGTCATGTTCCCACGTGAAAGCAAAAAGCAAGAGACTATGATAAAAAGGTGAGACTTCAACCCAAAGCTTCAAAGCTTTTATTTGCTAATTGCTGGAACTGCGCCGAAGGTTTGACAGGGGGAAAAGCGTTAGGCCTACAGTAGAGATAATCAGAATCAGCCCATAATCTACTGCCAATATTTACATACACACCACATGCCCTTCACATTGTCTTTTTGAAGTGAGTGGGCTAGTAGAGCAGAGTTTGATGATTGAAAGTTGCAGGAAAAGTTGGAAATGAGGCAAAAGGGCATTGAGTGTGGATATAGATTTATATGTGGGTTTTGATAACAGCTGAAATATAAACAAAGATGAATGTTTTCAATTCAGAGTACCAGACTTTTTGTGGCACAAGTGAACTTAGCTTTAAAAGAATCTCGAAGCACAATCCTTCCACAATTGATACTAGGACAATATGTGTGGCAGTGACCGAAGACTGTGTGTTCTGAATTCTTGAATGCTTTTAGAGATGAGCTCATATAGTTATCGCTGGGATTTTTTTATTGCTTTCTTTATGAAACAGTGATGTGTGCTTTCAATTATGGTATTTTAAAATGTAAACAGTGACTGAGAAAATCAATGAAGCTGGTAGTTTTTAAAGGTACAGAAAATAAATGAACCATATCACCCCTAAAAGTGCAGCAAAATCATTTGTTTTACAGATGCATTTAACCTCTGAGAAGTGAATAAAAGAAGAAAATGAGCTTTTCTCAGCATCACGGACGCAACTTCTGCTAGGTAAGGAGAAATATATTTATTTATTCATGTGTAACCGATAGAATAGCTTTTTAAAAGAGGAGCATAAATGATAAAAAATGTCCATTCCATGTTTTTTTGCCTTTGTTTTTCTTTAAATATTACATAAAATAAATAATTTATTCCAAAGCAGTCAGGTAAAGAATGGAGATATCAAATACAGTGGCTTTTGCATGTTAATAATGTTAGAGTTCTTTACGCTATGGTGCTAGCTTGACTAAATTCGGATGAAGGATGCGGGGTCTCCGTCTCGGCCTCTCAGTCTTGCACCTTGAGCAAGTGCTTCCAGTAAGTGTTTGCATAACTTTCAGTCCACTGAGTCACAGAGTTTGAGAGTCTGTTGGAGTGTCTCGTATGAGTTAGTACAGCATAAATAACTGCATCCAAAGGTCACACACACAAATACACACAAGCAATACACTCTGTGAAAGGTCTCTTCAGTTCATTCTGGGAGGTTGCAATGTCCGATTCCTCTCCGTAGGTTTTGGTCCAACCTTTCCTTTGCTAGAAAAGGGTTTGGCATAAAAAAATGTCCCATATTTTCCCTGGTGCCAATAACTTAAAAACAAATATGTGACAACAATCGGACTCAGTGAAAAGGAGTTCTCTTAGTTCCTTTACATAGTGCCTTCTCCAAACTGTCGAAAAAAAAATCCAAGTCTTTCCTCAGTGCAGTTAAATGTTCCCTTTTGGTGGGGTTGTAGCTACACGATAGGAATGGGGAGAAAGTGTGTGGCTGTGTTTTTTCTCCGGGTCTTTTTGGCTCTCATCGGCTTCCCGTTGGCCATCAGGCCCACGAACATGGGCTTCTTCCTGTTCCTCCACTCTGCCGAGGCGTAGGTGTTGTACCTGTTCTCCTCTATCCGCTCTATCAGCTTGCAGTCAACGCCAAAATCTTTCTGAAAGAAGAGGACATACTTGAGTCAGTTCGAGATATCGTCTTTGGTCATGCAGTGCAGTTTGTTGATTTATTTAAAAATTAATGATCTGAATGCAAACCATATCAGTATTAGAGTAAAGAAAATGCATTTCATGAAATGGATATAATATTATACTATAATGTTGTATTATTATATGTACAAAATATTGTTATAATATAATATTACATTTAATATTGACCCATTAAAAGGATCAATCCTTACATATTAATATCAAAAATATTTGTATACTTTTTATTTCGTATTTATTTTAGAATGGAATGATTGTATTATTAGACTTATTAGACTCTTCACCTTCACTCATCTTAACATGATCAAAATTGATTCCACTACTTTCAGAAAAAAATTCTTAAAATTAATATGATATAATATTGTATATATTTTAAATACAAAATATTGTTATAAATATTATCATATAATATTGACACATTATTAAATGATCCATCTGTTTTTCAAACTTTTTAAAAAATAATTTGTTTTAAAATTATTATTATTTTTTTTTTCAGAATGAATATATATTATAGGTGACCTGTATCCACCACTCTTTTCCCCTTCACTCGTAGCATCATCGTAAGAATGGTTTTTATTCCACATTTCCACATTTTACCCTTTGAAATCACAAAAAAAAAAATATATATATATATATTTTCTGAATTTTCCCATAATATAAATGATAGCATACGTCACTTTACTGATATTTCCGCAGTAAGGTCAACAGACCCGAGGGATTGCATTTTAGGACTTTCCCCTTCCATTCTGTTGATTTCACTTTTGGGAAAAGTACAGCACTATTTTTGCCTGTTTCAGGTAACATTTGCCATTCGTGAGAGCGGATGAATGAGAGGCGATGGGGCTGGAGAGAACTCGGAACAAAGAGCAAGCAGGGGATTGTATGGCTGGATTGTGAATGGAGGAGAACGCATGCATGGAGCAGTATTGGAGGAGAGACTACAGTGTAAGGAAGAGGGCCTTCTCGGCTTACTTTTTCAAAGATGACAGAACTCTTTTGCTCAAGCCGACTTTTGCTGGGGGATTATTTACAGGCAACGGAGTGGAACTGTCCTTTAAAACAACCCCAGGCTTTTTAAGTGCCCCAAGACATGAGAAATAGAGCAGGCTCTCTGACATCAAAGCCTCTGAGAGGGACTCGAAGGCTGACGGATCTTTCTGGAAGCTTGTAAAGAGCTGAATTTCTATAAATAGTTTAGAAATTCTGAATGTTGTTTAACAATTCCCGATAAGAAGGACGTCTTCGGTTTGGATGGGATCATGAAACGTTATCATTATTTGTTGTGGAGTCCAGTCATTAACTATAATTAAAAGAGAAATGAAGAGAAAATGATGCTCACCGCCCCGTAGACCACCCCTTTCTTGTTAATTGCAAGGTAGTAATTGCTTTGAATCCCCTTGATGGCAACGATGCCCACATCCACAGACTTGATTTCGAGTGTACCTAGAAAACAAACGTAAACGTATAATTTACATAATGTCCACATTAAAACATTGCAGGTTTATTATGCAAATACTTATTTTACATTAAACAAGGTGCACTGCTGTCATATGAAACATGTAATTGCATAATGACATAGATTAAATGCAAGCCTAAAATGATAGAACGGGTAACAAATATCAACATGTAAATATAGTTAAAAGCATCACAGAAATGACCTCCTCGAACTTTACCCACAATCCACCTCATAACCCCAGCGCTACAGTCAGAAAATCCTCCCATGCAGGAGTACTTATGTTCAAAAGTGCTCATATATGACATGAAAAGTCATATTTTGCTGTCTTTGTTGGAGTTTTGGGAGCTGAAAGGCATGCTGGCAGAGGTTTGTAGCCATTAGTGACTCAAGTTGTGGTAACCATTACTGCTTTGCCTTTTAAAAGGCAATTATGTAAACCCATAAAGCCATCATGCTTTAGATGGGATTAGTCCCAGACCAAAGCATGTCCTAGTAGCAAACAGGGCTATATGATCCTATGTTGTTTGTGTATGGGGTTAAAAGAGCTTTTGCCTGCAGCTTCTGGCCTTTGACGAACACGAGCAGTTCAGTTTACCTCGCTGCTTAAGTGAATTCAGTGCTTTTATCTGCAACTATTCAACAACACTGTAAAAAACCAAGCTTCTAAAGCAAGTGAGCAGCCTACCAATCCTGCTGAAAAGACCAGTATCAACCTCCTTACTAGTTTAGGGTAATTAGTGCTGGTCTAGCTGGTGATCCAACACAGTTATGCCGGCTGACCTAGGAAGTCATGCAGGTTAAGTTATTTATATTGAACATTGACTTAATGATAGTTTAAACTAGATGTCCAAGAACATATTCCACTTGTTACTTTTGGATGGTCAGAAATTCTAATCACAGAATCTGTATACATTTTTATTTTTCCATAGTTTTTGGAGACCAATAATTACATTTATTTTAGCAATGTTTCAATAATTATTTAGATCGCTTAATTTGATGCTATTCCTATCACTGTGATATAATCTATTTCAAATAGCCTAAAGCAATGTTATTTTGGAGTTATTTATAGAATTTTTACATTCAGATTTTATTTTAGTTTTAGTCATTTTGTTATGTGCTTTTGTCATTTTTTATTTTTGAATATGTTATATACCTTAATTTATTTATTTTTATGATTTATAATTCATTATACTTTGTTTTCATTTCAGGAATTTTAGTACATCCGCATTGCAAAGCAATATTTCTAACCTTAATTTCAAGTTTAAGGTTTTTTTGAAAGATTTTGATCAAATTAGTTTTTTGACCAAAAACCTTTTAAATAGTTTCCATTTAAGCTGTACAACAAGTTCTACAACACTGGCCTAAACAGCAATCAATCAATCAATTTAAAAAAATATATACAGTGTATATATATATATATATATATATATATATAATTGTGGATTTACTTGTCAGTCAGAAAGCCTACTCCAGCAAAAAGTCAATATCTATATAAAAGTCAATATCTAAAGTCAAAGTTGCATATCTACTTTCAGAGCTATGTAAAACCCTCTGTGTATTGGATGGTTTGTAAATGCCTAACATTGGCATCAGAGTTTTGTAATGCAGAAGAATTGAATCCACTGGATCAGGAGCGCAAGCGCTGCTACAACAGGAGGATTAAGTGGATCTGAAGGCAGTTGCTCCACATGGGCTCAGGTTGCAATCACCAAGAGAAGATGTAAGGAGACCTAGACTTCTATCCTCTCTCCTCCCTCGCCTCAGGTTCATGAGCAAGAGCGACAGAATAAAAGGAGGGGGCTCAGAGATGGGATCACAGACTTGGTAGGATTAAGGGGGAATAATCCATGATCAAAGAGTAATAGAGTGGACAAAAGCAATGGAACGACTGCCCAAAATGACATATAAATTTTTACCAGAAATCTCAAACACCTATCATGCAGTTGTACCCATCCCTATGCGAGTGATGTCATGTCATGTGTGCAAACAACATGTCATGTCTACAGTAAATTTGGTGGCTGCTCTTTAAAGCGTGCTATGTCAAAATAAAGCCTGAATCGTCTGGCAGAAAGCACCTGTTTGCTTTCGGCTATTTGATGTGGTCTGTCAAACCAAAACACTCTGGAGTCTTTTTTTTTTTTACGATTCCCTCACGAGTCCCAGGAGTGTTTCTCCTGTCTGCATTGAAGCTGAAATGCAGGTCTGCAACAAAAGGCTGGATTTACAAAACCAAAACATCTCTGAGGCATCTAAGCAACAGGTCTCTCTACATGCTTTCTTCTTCCACACCATAAACATTTAAGATCTGCCTCTCTTTCATTTCAGATTTCTGCCAAATACAAGTTATTTAATGTGAGATTTGACCAAAAAGTACAGTGAAATGTTTTAAGTGCAGTAAGCTCTCAAGCACATATTATCTAATCAACATTTTTAAGACATTACCAAAAACAACAGCTGTGCGTGCAACAAGTCTATTACAGTTTTATTTGGCTCATTAAAGTGCGTACGTGCAGTCATGTAAGAGTTAAACCTCAACAAACCTCTACAGTAGTGGTTCTCAAGCTTAATCAGTAACTGCAGACCACCTAACACCTCAAGTCTGAGAGAAACCCTCAACGACATGAAAACAATTACTTGCAGTTTTGAACAGCATACAAATTGTCCTTAGTTTCAAAAAATAGCGGAAGCCCTTTATCACAAATTTGAAATTATTTTTAAATGATTTTTAAGATGTGTTTTTTACTTTATTTATTTTTATTTGAGTTTTAATAACTTTAGTAATTCAGTTTAAACTTATTTTATTTGCCAAGGCAACATTTAACTTTCATTGAAGCTTTTAATCTAATATTTATATTTTATTTTATTGCAGCTTTTTTAGATATATTATTTATATTATTTGTATTTTTTATTATAAACGTGTTTTAAAAAATAATTAATAATATTTTAAATAATTATAAAGGGCTACTACGATAATGTACTTGATGGTTATTAGTTATAAGCTATTTATTAGTTATAAAGCTATGTATTTTTTATTCTTTATTTATTATGTCAGCCTTTATTTTTTATATTCTATATATGTATTATTTATTTTATATTATCAGCCAGAAAATCTCGCCGGCCACTTGGAATCTCTAACACAGCACAGTTTGAGAACGGCCGCTCTACAGACAGCAAAGTCTTGACTCATAAGAGCGTGATTACTTTTAAACAGTTTTCCTGGCAGACCCAATGTTTTGTTACATCTATATCACTGCGCTCCGGAATTCTGACAAACACGATTTCACTGCCTGCATTATTCAAAGCACTAGCCAAGGCATTCTCTTGAAAAAAAGCGAGAGAATTTTCTTTTTTTTTTTTGCAGTGCAACCTAATCCTCCAAGTATTCTTGTTTTACTCCCCGTTAGGGCTCGGATTACAAAGACTTAAAAGCCTCGGCGTTTTAACAAGCCCGGCCCCACCTTACTCAAACCCTGCCTGTGAGCGGCCATGTGTCTGTGACATTACACTGCCCATGGCCCAACGGTGGTCCAGAGAGTCCCACCCGTAGCCTAGCGTGATCTTCCCTCAGTAGATTTGGCTCTTGCCCAAGGCTCTGTAGGTGGCCGCCCCCCCTTCCCGCTTAACGGCGTTCAATGTTTTCTTGGCAGGGTGACAGAACTCAGGTTATCGCATCTTGTGGTAATTACAAAAAACCCCACAGCCTCGTATTTGTAGCCTCGTGCAACCTGCATCACCACCAAAGCCTGCGAGAGAGTGAAAGAGACCCCCATCCACTTCAAACGTGTTTGAAAACAACAATTTTTTATCAGGCAGACGGACTTTTCCCTAGCAACGTTCAGAATGGATCATTTCCAGACTCAAAATAATAATCTTACTTGCACTCGGGAACCCTCAACTACTTGTCAGCTCTCTGCAAAGACTGAAAAAGTCAAGTTGTATATTACACCAGGGTGCTTAATTGTCCTGGGAACCTCGGACCGCCACGCCTCTGACACGCACACCTTTTCAATTAACCCCCTACCTACAGGACCATAAAGGGAAAAGGGTCCCCATTAAAAGGCATCTTTGCTGCTGACCCATCATTGGCTTCTGATGACAGTGACTTGGACCTTTGATCTGGGCTCTGCGGGCCCCTGGCTCCCAGGCTTAGGGAGATCAGTGGACGGGTCTGGGGGGCCGGTCTCATTATCCCGTCCTGGCTCTGCTGAAATACACTGCGAAAAATAATTTTTGTCCTAGTACAAATATCTAAACATTCTTAAATCAAGATACTTTTACTTGACAGGCAAAATGACATCAGGTGAAAAAGCTGAAAAAACTTCAAAGGGAAAACAAGTTTATTTTTCTTGCCCCACTGGCCATTTGTTCTTGTTTTAATCATGAAGTCACCTAATTTTATGATATTAAATCTTAGTTTTCTGGAAGTAAATGTTTCTCAAGTAAATGCTATCTTGATTTAAGAATGTTCAGAAATTTTACTTTTACAGAAATTTTAAAAACGAAAACAAATAAGAATGTATTTTTTTGCAGTGTAGAGCAACTTTGGATGAACTCAGACTAGAAGGACTGTAAAAGTGTTTGTATGCAGTGCTTTTGAAGATTTTAGCACCTCCGCTCCACCTATTGTTTGTTGGATTGTATGGAGAAATGCAACGTATTTATGTTAAAAGCTACAAAACAGATCAGATGATGATAACCTGATGTTCTTGATCATGTAAAAAGAAAATTCATGAAGATTTTTTTTTTAAATGAACCTTTCAAGATGGTTTACAGAGAGCATATGTGGCCTCTGAAGACAGATTCGGAATAACATCTATACTTTTTTCAGAGCTGTGTTAAAAGCTTTGTGAAGAATGATGATTTTTCTTAAAACAATTTTGTTCATTTTGTCAGCACCTCATAAACAGGCTTTCATTACTGATTTTCCTACTGAAATTTGCTAATAGAGCACAATGCAAACTCACTGGTAAAGAGAGTTATGCGATCTGTTCTCCCTCACATCCACCAGTTCTTACAGTAACTCCATTGCACTTCTGCCTCTAAATATCTGTCTTTAGGGCTTTATGACCAGCCTGCTAAACCAAGCACACACTAAAAGGTGCGAGAGTGCGAAGCAAAAGTCAAATGTTGCATTTTTGGTTTACAATTGTAACAAAGTCTGTGACTGTGCATACAAGAAACAGTAACTCTTTAAGTGTGTGCATGCAGTCTTCAGTCCTATATTGTGTGCTTGGCCAAAAAACAAAAAAAAAAAAAACCATTGGATTGTTAAGGGTTTAAAAAGCTAAAAGGGACACATGATTTAAGGCCCGTGACTTGCCCTATGGATGATATGTATTTGAATACATGATAAAAATTACAGTTCTCAGGGGCATATGGTTCAAATGTGCATGTCTTCAGTCTGAGCTTAAGACACAAGAACCAGCTCTATTTCATATTACGTAATGCGTCCTCGGACAGTAGTGAAAACAGTAGTGCTGTTCTCCTGCTATAAATCTGCTAAAATGTGACTCATTGAAACAGCACATAAAGAAGAGAAAGTCCGAATATGAGTTGAATTCTTCTTTCTCGCTTCCAGTTGCTAGGCTCCATACTCAGAGCCCCTATATAATGGTTTGTTTTGAGATTTACATTTACACACATATTTTGTTTCACAGCATAAAAAATGTTTTTGGAACATCATGAGGGTAAATGATGACAGAATTTTCATTTTTGGATGAATTATTATCCCTAAACTCTTCACATATTTCATGTTATTCCAGACCATCAGAGCATGTTAAGTATCATGTTTTTGTTTGACTAACTGTCCAGGCATTTGTTAACCACCCTGCACACTGTCAGAGGACTGAAGATTTTGTGCTCAACTAATTTTTGATGATAGACAGATTTGTTCAGTGTTTGCATTGACTGGGCAATGAAACCACTGAAACACTTTGCGCACATGCAACCATGCATGCATCATCCCAAACACACACATAACATACCCTCACATCCAGACAACCTTCTGTGGCGGCAAACAGTTTCCAACCTCCTCCTAAATGTCAGAGCAAACACCCATCTTAATGGGAACCAATGCAAGACCACTCAAACTTCCTGCTCACTTCTTTGACAGGCCAGATGCATCTCTGCTCACACTGGTCCTCGTCTCTCTTCAGTGCTTTGATGCGCCAACCGCCGCCATCTGTTCAAGCACACATCACTTAGGAATTCCCCTTGGAGCTTGTGAGAAGATGTGTTTGAGGAAAGCTTCACCCTGCTCTCATTTGTCCAGTACTGTAGCATATCAAACACTTAAAAGATTTATAGGACACCGAAAGACCTTGCAAAGTCATTCCCTCAATCTTTCCTGTTCAATGACTTGATAAACATAAAAAGAACAACATGTGTTTGTAGATATCACAGTTATCATTCATAACTAAACTCCCTGTACCTGGCTTAAAACTTGTCTGTCTTACTCTGTAAACTGCTCAATGATCACCTCAAAGCTTATAGTTTCCTGAAAACAATTGCAAAACAATTGTTGTCTCACTGGTTTGTGGGCAAGTGTGCTTTTAGTCACCGTCTGTTGGCAATCAGACAGACCACAGCAGAAAAGAGACAGTGCTGTTTCTCCCCAGAACATCTCATGGCACAAATGGTGCTCTGCTTTAAGTAATGGGGTCAGAGGTTAGGCATACATCTGGTCTTCCACTCCTCCAAGTTGAACTTTCAGAAGGGAAAAACTGCATGTATTAACTAGATGAAGATGTTGAGCTGCTACTACAGAATATACACATGTTGTGAGTATAACAGTCTAAAGTGTACTTTTACATGATTTTGAAAACAAGGACTTTTACCTAATTTTACCTCATTTTACATGTTAAAATGATAAAATACAAATTATGGCACATGAATTTTTAAAAGCATGCTCCTTTAAGCATGAAGTGCTAAAAACAACTTTCACAATAACTCATATATAATAATTGTAGATCAGTGTAGGCATCTGTTCAAACATATTAGCTATTAAAATAAATGATACACTATTTTTAATAAAATATTTAGAACATAAATTACCGTTCAAAGGTTTGGTGTCTAGAAGATGTCTTTGAAAGAAGTTTCTTATCTCCTCACTAAGGCTGCATTTATTTAATCACAAACACTGTTGAAAATAACTATTTTAATATATTTTAATATGCAATATATTCTAGTGATGGCAAAGTCGAATTTCCAGCAGCCATTACCCAAGTCTTCAGTGTCTTCAGAAATCATTCTAACATGCTGATTTATTATAATTATTAATTTTAAAAACAGTTGTGCTGCTTAATATTTTGTGGAAACTGTTTTTTTCCCATCAGGATACTCTGATGAATAAAAGATTCATAAGAACAGCATTGATACAGTAACTTTTGGTAAATTTATTAAGTAATTGCTGAATAAAAGTATTAATTTCTTAAAGAAAAAAAAAACTTATTGACCCCAAACTTTTGAACATTATTGTAGATGGAACTAACTAAATGGAACAATGGACAGCTTATAAATAAACATGTCAAAACTATCAGCATGTTGCATTTTTGAGGGCCGTGTATCTTGTGGTGGTCTCAAAATGTCTTGTAAAAACCAGCTCTGTTATTTATGAATCAGAAAGGAGAAAGTCTATGAGGACGTCAAGGTCAAAGAGAATGAAACACTGACACTAACCTTTTGCACATCAGCTCAATCCTCATAAGTCATTTTTATTACTTGTGTGGTTGGGATTTCCCACGGGAGCTATAAACGGGCACCGTAACCACAGAGAGCACACACACACACACACACACACACTTCTGTGTGCCAGGGCTGGCAACATGTCATTTAAATTCACACATTGCACATGTTCATTCACACCAGTGAGTCATTTTACAACTACATTTGTGACCCTAGACCACAAAACCAGTCATACTGTAAGTGTCAATTTTTCAAAAATGTTTACATTTACACATTTTTCCATTGATGTATGGTTTGTTAGGATATGACAATATTTGGCCGAGATACAACTATTTGAAAATCTGGAATCTGAGAATCTAAGGTTGGTCAAATGAAGTTCTTAGCAATGCATATTACTAATCAAAAATTAAGTTTTGATATATTTACAGTAGGACATTTACAAAATATCTTCATGGAACATGATCTTTACTTAATGTCCTAATGATTTTTGGCATTAAAAAAATAAATAAATCATTTTGACCCATACAATGTATTTTTGGCTATTGCTACAAATATAGCCCAGCAACTTAAGACTGGTTTTGTGGTCCAGGGTCACATTTGAGCTGTAAAGCAGGAGGTAACTGAATAAACCAACGTTATGATGAACATGCAGTCATATAGATTATAAATCTGTTATCAGATATCATATGAAAATGACCACTAATTAGTAAGGCTGCACAATTAATCGCTGTCTCAAAATGTTTCATTTGCAACATGCTTTTTTTCAAGGGTTTGGGCACTAAGACCAATCACAGATATGTTTACTATGTGCATGAATCCAATGATGAAACAAAGGCATTTAATGAGTCTATAGGCCAATCAGTAACAAAAACCGGTCATAGTGAGTGAGAATACTTCAATTCGGTTCATGGTTGCACCAAAAATGATGTTGATGCTCAAAAAGAAGGTGAAGTACCAAAGTCAAAAGCATTGTGGGTCATTTAGTCTTTTTGATGTTAGAATTTACTAGATGTAATTTGTAAATAAAAGACTGAATAATGCATGGTTTATTAAAAATACATATTTTTAAATATATATATATATATTAATAATAATAAATTCACACGTAATTATTTTAATGCAAGTTTATTTTTTAATCGAAATTAATAATAGCATTTTCAAATATAAGGGACATTTATGATTTTGTCATGATCATGTCCTACTAACTAGCATCAGTTGATTGTTTTCCATTTTGTCTCAGCAGACATGCTGAGAGCTGCTTGCAGTTATCATTTTTTGTTCCTGATGAAAGATTTAATGTCACACCAGGCCTTGTAATGTCATAACAACAATGCAGCCCAGCAGGCTGTGTCCTTCCATGCTAGTTTCTGAGAAACACTTGACAGAATAGGCTTATTCATCTTTCTTTCTCATTAAAATGGCAAAACAACTTTTATAAAAGGTAAACTGACAGAAGCTGATGGAACGCTGGAGGAAAGACGAGTTATGAACATTAAAATTCATTCGGCAAAAAAAAAAGCGAGGGTTTGTTTGCTATACAGTCGATAAGGTTCAGCCTAACACATACAAAGAAACTCAACACCTGAAATAAACTGAGTAATTTATATTCTCTCGTGAAGAAAAACAGCCTTCAAGTGTGCCACTCTGACAAAAGCTAATGGAGTTTGGCCTGGAAACACCTCATTAGACTAGCAATAATCTGTATTCTTAATTGAGCCCTATTAGATTAAACTGACCCCAAATGGAGTGAGAGACGTATAATGACCGCTGGCCTGACCCTTGTTTGATCTGCTGCCCAAGAGCTGACACGATGATTGGAAAGACCCCTGCACTTTAGACCTTACGATTCAACCAGTAGTTGAACTCTGATCGGACAAATCCCCTCAATCAAAGCTGTCAAAGACTAATGATCCTCATTAACAATTTCCTCCGGCCATGCCAAGACCAGAGGTTTTGCGCTCGTGTCGATACTGACATTTTCATCAGCGCCGTGTGATAAACACAAAACAATTGCGCAGAAGAAAGAGAAGACACACAAGATCAAAACAGGAAAAGAAAGATTAAACTCCGGCCGGTCCGTGTGAGAGCTTTTGCATCACAGTGAGCTTGTTGTTAGGCTCGCTCAATACACCGAGGACAGCTCCGAGTTCCAGCATAGGGTGCCGTTTCCAAAAATGTCTTGGGGGAGACACAATGTGACAAAAGTGATACTGAGCTGATGGATTCTGAAAGGAAATCAAACAATATGGGTGGGATAGGATTTCAAGCTGCACATAGACAGGTCTTTTGTGGACTTGAAAACTAAAGAAGGCTGGACTTGAAAACTCAAACATGGACAAAGAGACTCTCTGACTAGGAGTTTGAATCTGGGAAATGTAACAATCTATCATACTTAGGCTCTCTGCAAATATTTTTCCACATCAAATATGCAAAACAAATATTGGCCCACTCATAAAATACGGACTTTTGATTTACTGCAAGTGTTTACGGGGGTGTAAATGTAAATTTTGCATCAAGATGTGACATTTTATATGTGCATTGCTGGTAAATAGGCTATATTAATGTCTCATTAAAATAAAATACGTCATTTCTTCTACTTAACTCTGGCTAAAGTTAGGCTCATCCAAAACAGAAAAACTACTGACCTTGAGTTCATTCGACCGTTACGTTCAGTGTAATACAAAGTGTGCTTTTCATGAACATTAAACGTGGAAGTTAAAAATATGTTTTTAAAAATTGAGTTTGACAGCTCAGATCTGTGCACGGTCTTCAAAATTCAGCTCTATTCAAACACAAAGATAATTGTCGACATGACGTCAATCTATATACAATAACATGCCGTGCTGTTCATGGGAATATTCTTTTTGTTAACTTGAGAGAAATATTATACCGCAAAGGGACTGGTTCCTTTTAAAATGCCAGTGGCTCCAACTGGAGTAAAATCATTTGAGGATGTTTTGATGTTTCAAGTACATGATGATACATAACATAGCAAGCCACTCATTTCAGCCCTTTTTACGGGCATTTGCGGCAACAACAATGGTCTCTGATTACAGAATAAATCAAGCAAACACGCTTGTCGTAAACGCCGCACACTAACATTTCACCGTGCCGCTGTTTTAAAGCGAGGGACTCAGGGAGCACTGCTGCTACCTTGTGGGCACCAGAGGCCCTTCGAATTCAATTATAGCTCCCGCAAAAAAGCGCAGGGAAAGCGGAGGGATGGCAGAGGTCCAATCTGTTTTGGAGAAATGATCCATTCACCAACAAGTGGTTCCCCTTCGCTATGCCTCCCGCAGACATTCCAGGCCATATCCACACTTCAGATATATCAGCACTGAAACGAGAAGTGAATCCCCACTGAAACTCAGTGCATCTGGCCGGAACATTATAACCAGTATGCTTCATGCCTAAGGGTCATTGTGGGAGCTAACAAGGACGATGCAATTTTTTACATGTGGTAAGCGAGTGGCAGGAATCTTTTAACATGTACAGAGATCACTGGCATAGGAAAAGTACAAAAACATGGCATAAGATATGTATATGTTTTCACTTTAACATGCAGGATAGACATAAATGTATAATTTTTTCTATTTAATTTACTTTTTTTTTTTTAAAAGCAGGCTCACATTTATTGTATTTATTTATTTTCCAACATGCATTAATAAATATAACTGTAAATGTTTAATGTCTACAACACTGGACTTAACAGTGTCCAGCTTTCTGGACAAACTCTTTGATGGTAGTTGAAAGCCTTCCAGAACTCTTCAAGCCTGGTCTTGGATTTATTAAGAGACTTTCTGTGCAACACATTTAAGAGGCAGTTCGGCTAATTGAAATACCCACAGCCATGTCTTGCGGAGTTCCAGCACACCCTAGTCTAAAAAAGCCGAGCAGCACGCACATGGGACCCATATGTCAAAGACTTTTTTATTAGTGGCAATGTGTGTGCAACCCACTAACGAAAAAGTGCAGAGGGAGATTTGGGAGTGTGGTGGCCAGGTGCATCGAGCTCCCTGCCGGGTGCCTGGACATGCCACGAACTGTTAAGTTAAAATTCTTCTGATTATTCATAAATGAACACGATAAGTTCAACAGAAAAAAGAACCACCTGACATGTGCTTGAAATTAATGAAGGCTTAAAAGTAAGCCATTTGTTGCAGCGACAAGGGAGTTACGGCAGCAGTAATAAAGATAACTGATGGACTGCGTGATGTTCGGGAGTAACTTCCAACAGTTTGCGCATTTTACAGAAAGGAAAGACTCCCCTGGTAATTTCAAATTGGTTCCAGGAAACCTGCTACGAATAAATCTGCACTCAGAAACCTAAGGACCAACATTAGAGCCGACTACCTCTCAGCAACACATGCAAAGCCCAACTCAACGCACAGCAGCTCGCGCCCACCAACATCAGGTAAGGTTTATATTATCTGCTGGATGTTTGACTGCAAAATCAAAGGAGGCAGGAAATAAGCAGTGCCATTTCTTCTATGGGACCCACATGTGAAAGGAAAAAGGAGAAAAACGGGCGTTACTCACTGTACGGATCATCCTTGCTTTTGGTGCCGTTGACTTTTCCGTTCTTATCGATCCTGAGAAAGAACTTCTGGTAGGAGAAGAGTTTCCTCTTGCGCACGTCCCCTGTGAGGTGGTTGTAGCTGCGCACATGCCGCCCCACCACGGCAGACGACGAGGAGTTGGCGCCCCTCGGGGCACGTACGGCCCTGTGGGTGTCATGGCAGGCCACAGGCAGAGCCGAACACAGGAGCAGGAGCAGCAGCGGCAGGGAAAGGCAGGACAGACGGAACCAGGCTGAGGCACTCTTAATCACTTTCCATTTGCACATTGTCCTGGAGCTCGGAAGACTGGGAAGAGCCTCACAGAAAGGTACATGCTGAAGAGCTGGCCGGGAGAAAGGGTGATACCAGGAGGTGAAGCCCAGCGAAGCGTCCGTGGCGGTAGCGTCTGCTTGCGCTGCTCAGGCTGGATCCGGTTCTCCTCGTGTCCAGAAGGAATGTGTCAACATCCATAACTCAAAACACCTCCGCAGGGAACCGCTTCACCTCCTCCTGCTCTCCCACGTACAATCCAGTGAAGAACCCCTGTTCTGTTGGACGGGGGGAAAATGAGGACAGCAAGAGGCAAGGAAAATGTTCTGGAGAAGAATGGCAAAACGACCCCAATGCAACAGGCCAGCGAATCTGTTCTCGATGAAACGAGAGGAATCCACAGTAGGAAAAAAACCTGTAATCCCTGCTGTGTCCAGCTCTCTCAATGTCCCTCTGATTGAGAGTGGGTTTCCTTTCTGCTCACCACTGAAGTGCTGAGAGGATCCTGAGGTGGAGCAGACTGAGCTCTGACACTCCTCTCACCTTATTTATTTGGTTCAGGGCCCCAGATGTAATCTCTTTAGCTAATAGGGAGACTATGAAAAGCAGTCGGCTTTGAAGATCCGCGTGTGCGCGTGCATGTTTTGCTTGCATGTGTGCGTCAGAATGAGAGGCGATGAGGGGCATTTTTCCTCGCCCCTCTCCTATCTGTCTCACTCTGTTTCTCCCAATTGCCTCACCCACTCTCAGTGTCTCCCTCTCTCTCACTGCCCCTCCCACCCCGTTCCCTCCCATCTGGGCTGGGAGCCCCATGCGTCGGCCCATACAGGTCTCCTCCGGCTAACTGCTGCAGCACCCCCCTGGCATGTGAGCCTTATCAGAGACACCTGGAGCTGATTGCCGCTTTTCCCCTCATTTACCGCCGTCCTCATCAGACTTCTGTCCTACAGTGGGAACAACAAGACTCGGATGTACCTGAACTGTTTGTACCTTCAATACACATTCGGAATAAGTTTATAGCAGCCATATAAAGCCTTATAGCCATTAAACTACATTTAATGGGCATTTACGACAACGAAAAGAGACATCAGTGCTGTCATGGGATAGAGCTCACCCTGAAAACAATCTTTATCTCGAGACTGGTTTGTGTGTTGTTTAATTTCCTTTTCATATTATCCAACAGAATCCGTATCTCCGGTTTTCTCCTCTCGTTCGACATCCCTCTCTGTTTTTCGGTGGAAAAACCGAGCCAAGTTTAACTTCTGCCAAGTAAATATCATTCATATCATATTTGGGCACATCTTCAGTCCTGAATTCCAACCTGTAGTGCAGCCCAGAGCCAAGTCAGTTAGTACTTTAAACAAGGTGTGAGAAGCACATTTCTGGAATTAGGTGAGGGGGTGTCCTGTCCTGAAGGGAAAAGTTCATTTATTGAAATTCTCAGGTCATCTTGCGTAACCATTTCATGACAGGCTTACCTTACGTCAAAAGAGCTGTTGGAGTCGTGAAGAAGCGAGGAAGTCGACCACTAACCGGGGGAGACGTTTACTCATTACGGGTGGGGGGAAGGGCTGCAAAAAAAGAGGGAAAAGAAACATGTGTTAGTGCAACTAAACTGTGCTCAAGGCATTTGAATGCATTCATAAAACAATATCATTTTCTGTTAATATAATGTCAAGAAGTGTAGGAAGTCTCTTCAAAGTTTTGTTAACAAACATTTCCAATGTGCTCAGAGAAACAATTCATTTATAGTTTACTTAGTAATTGATATTGTTTAGCACAAAGCATTGCTGGGCAAATCATTGTCATTATTTTCTATAGCACAAAGTTCAAAGTACTATTTCTCACATTTTCATCATTGCAAAGATGTGGGATGCTGTGTCTGGGGTTAAAACAAAACTTCACTGGCACTGGTTCCCTCTAGTGAGACAAACTTTAACAACAGGAGAAAACCTGAAACTCTAGACTAATCCTCTCAAAAGCTCATGTTTGAAGATGAATGGCTGTTTTCAATCTAAGGTGTCTTTCCTCTCCCCATAACCCTCATGAGCTCCATCTACCCAGTGCTGGTCTAACCCAGTGCCCGGGGTCCTCAGAAGTGTTGGTTCAGCACTTAATCTCACGTCTCCCTGCAAACACCTTGGTCTTATCACACACTTCCTCTGTCAGACATTTCCTGCCAACACTAGGGACAAGGAACCAATCAGGAGAATGGGATCTCTGGGAACTCTGGTTATTACAACACACTTAATTGATTTTTAAAGAGCAACTCAGTGTTCTTCTGGTTTCTAGTGAATGTCGGACCACCTTGGAACAGCTGATAGATGATAAAAATATGTTTGTATAAATGTTTTTGATAGAAGTACACTGTAATATTTGCTAATTAACCTGGTAAAACATATGAATGCCTGTGAAATATATCTCAAAATTATTATCAACATTATATTCTATTTTCTAATACACCAAATTTTCTTCAAACATTTGTTTTTATTTTCAAATTTTTACAATTATGTATTTCCTGGGATATTATCGTCATCATTATTTGCTATTTTCTAATACACAGTTTGTTTTACTTCATAATATTGCTGTAATTTTTTATTTTACAATTACGTATTTCCTCAAATATTATTATTATCAGCATTCATGTTTTTTCCCCCCTTCAAATTATTGCAATTATTTTCACTTTTACAGTTATGCATCTCATGGGATACATTGCCTATTAAGAGTATACATTTATGAACAATAATAATAATTAAATGTTGCTAAATAATAATGTTTGGCTGTGCTTCTTAGATTTAACTTATTAGAAAAATATACTGATTTATAACTGATATTGTCACATGCAAAAGTACATTTAACAAAAATAAAAGCGAGAGAACACATAATTCACATGGAACACTTTTGGATAAATCCTAGATAATTCACAGCAAGGTAGAACAACTGCAAGTACAGTTTGAAAGCATTTCCATAAAAACATGGTTATCCCACTTATTTGATTCATAGATTATATTTTGATTTTATATTTTGGAAAAATCTGCTGACCAAGTTTTCCTTTTTTGTCCTTTCAAATAATCATTATCATATTAAAGCAGAGACTGCGGGGCTACAGACTGCCATTCACAGAGATAACCTATCTATGGAGGGATTTGTGAAAGGAGCGAATATGAGACAGCCAGAGGATTTTTCCCAGCCAGCCTCTGCCACTGAATGTCCTGCAGTGTTTCTCATTGTTTGCTGCCTCATAAGAGATAGCCAAGAGAGCCTGAGAAAACTAAAAAACAGCACTATTTAACGGAATTCAATCTGTCCCAATAGATTTGAATCGCTAACTTACATGTCTGAGTGTAGATTCTATCTGGCTAATGAGGGGCCTGAATCCTTCTCTGTTACTTCAAAGGGGGTGAAATTCTACCTTTCTTGCAGCGAGGACCTTTGCCTGGGCTCTCTCTCTCTCTCTCTCTCAGGTGTGTCACTGTGCAAGCTAAAAGAGAGGGTTTCAGGCAGAGAACTTCCAAAGGACTGTTTGTTCCTAAGTTCTATGTTGAAAGCTAAATATGGGTAAATATACTGGCCAGTTTCAAAGCCTACATTTATCTTGCTCTCATTTAATCCAAGATTTTCTTAATGATTAATTTACAAGCCAACCACAATATTTAAGAGGAAACTCCAATACCGCTCCTGCATTTCTATGCAGGAATGGCATTGGGCCCCTAAGCTTGCTACCAATAAGGTAATACGGTATCTCGCTTCTAAGTAGTATGTACTACAAAAAAATGTGTAATTCACATCTGCTACAAGTAACGCCACCACAACGGGAAGTATTTAACACCTCCGACAGCCTTCAATGTGAGAGTAGTTTGCCCTAATTTCCTAACCCTTTCCCACTTTCCAAACAAAAACAAGACTTCTTTTGCATGCTATACGCTACTGAATGTGCAGCAACTTCATATTTGACTAAAGTAGTGATTTTATTAACACAATGCGTTTGATTTTACATTTATCTGAATCTGAATCATTTCCAACCAGGTCAGTGACCGTTAAAGTTTCTGCAAGGACTTTAACATGAAGGATCAAGACCCTCAATTGTCATTGTGCTTATATGTGTGTGACATTGACCTCTGGGCATTTGAACCTGTGACCTGCCACAATCTCCAAGCTCATTCAATAGCACTAAGTGATCAGCACCTCCAAGACAAAGACTCCAGCTGCCTGGTGTTGAAATATGCATTAGGTAAGTGTTCACTAATGGTAAATAATGCATTGGTTAGATTAGTTCTAGTTTCAGGGAAAGCGAAGCGGAATGAATAAATGATAACACAATCTATCTGAATCGCTCTAGCGGCAGCTCATGGGTGTAAGGTCCTCAGCGCTGGACAATGCAATGTTTAAGAAAATGCTACGCTGAGGGAAAAAAGTAAAAAGTAGAAAAGAAAAATAGGGCATGGGTTTTGCTCAAATTGGGTCATACAAAACATCTTATTTTAAATAAATGTTGTATATATTGCAAATAGGTATTTACTGAAATGATAATCTTTCTTGAAGTAATGTGTTGTACCTGTATACTTTGATAAAGCCCCTCAGGGATTTTTCATTCAGAAATGAATCTTTCGGTTGGCCCCAGGTGTCAGTAGGGCGTTTTATCAGGTGTTTTAACTCTCAGTGAAAGATATGAAGTGTATGGAGAGGAAGTGAGGAAATGAGGCCCAGGTGGCTTTAAGTAGGAGGAGACTATGGATGAAAATATTCCCAGGCCCTTTAGAACAAAGCAGTCTACCCAACTGAGACTGAAAAACTCAAGAGTGTGTAAGTGAATTTAGATTCTTTATCTTATTTTTACAGTCTTGCTAATGGGTTTTTGCTTCTAGCATGTATAACCAATGTATAACCGATATTTCTGAAATACTGTTAGGAGTTGTTGGAGGAGGGTGAGCAATCCACAGTCATCCAGAGGTCACAAAAAGTAGAGCCAAGTAATGACACAGGCGGCTAATCGACGGGATGACACCAGAAGTACCTTTGCCCTCCCCAAGCAGGAGGTGGAGGTTGAATGTCACACTTGAACTGGTGTCAGTGTGTGCAGGATCACTCTATCAATGACTGCCTCAGGTTACTGAGCATTACTACAGACAGAAACATATGTTCTTACCCTTGTACTAAACCAAACACACACACACACACACACACACACACACACACACACAACCAACAACAACTTTGTAACTTTGTGAATCAGGTGTTAAAAAATGCCAATGAATAATAATAAAAAACATTTAAACCAAATTTTCAATATAACATTATATAGACTAAATGTATTATTATTATTATTAAAGAAATAATATAAAAACTTTTTCCATATTCCAAATTTTCCAAACATTAAAACTAAGTCATAGAGACATATTTATTGTTATTGGTATTGTTATTATTATTATAGAAAGAAATAACATAACCATTTCCCCATATTTTTCCAAAAGTATTTATTTATTATTATTATTGGTTGACAGTTAATAAAAGTGATATATCAAATAAATATAAAACATTCAGTGATGATGATATTATTATTAATATTGTTGTTGTTGTTATTCATAATTAACAAAATGATAAAATACAATATTATATTTGTATTACTAAAATATATTTATTATTACGTTGTTATTGCTACTATTGTTATTATTATTAATAAAATTAATAAAAATGTTAAATAAATATAAAACATGCAATGATAATAATAACAATAATGTTTATAATTAATTATGAAAAATAACAACCACAACAATAATAATGATAATAATAATAATATTTGCAATTAATAGAATAATAATTGATATTATATTTGTTATGTAATTTATATTAAATATATATTTTATATTTATTACATATCATTATTATTATTAAATCTATAATAAACCCACATTACAAATAATAAAACTAAGATGGAAATGATCACAGCACTAGCATATTAGTGGAGTACATCAGTAAGAACTGCTCCACAATGACAGACTGAAGAAACTGGAGTCAATGCTATCCATATGTAGTCCCTGATAAACACTCATTAACAGAGACTAGAGCAGCTGCAAGAGACACTGTTGGTCAGTTTGCTTTCACGTCATGGTGTGAGTTGTCTAAGAAAATAAAACAGTTGGAGCTTGAATGTAATAAAGTTCGCACTGCAGTTCTCTTTCCTGTTCTGCTTGTTAGTCTAACTATCTGTAAATGTCAAAAATATAAACAATGTACACAGAGGAGTTTAATGAGGGTGAGGGTTCCTTCTTTTCCCTAAAACAAATAATTCCCTGCAGCTTTGATTAAACCACTTCAACAAACATCATAATAAAGTTACTTGCTGTATAATATTCAAACCATTGATTTTCAACTCCTAATCAGAATGTACTTCGTTACCAAATACATACATGCACATTTCATTCTTGACATTTTTATGCAGTAATAGTTGCCATAACTTGGCTTGACCCAAAAACATTGATCACTTGAGTGTCTAACTCCAAAAACACCTGATGAAACAACATACGAAATATCAGACATTCCACTGTTTTCATACCAGACATGTCCAACAAACATATCCTGTCCAGTACACATATTGCTGTGCATATATACTCTGTTCCCCCCTTAATATATCAAAGAGTGCCTTCCATCTGTTGCTCCAGTTTGAACTCTCAGCCCTCTCTAGTTCAGCAATTACACTGCAGCAATGCAAAGCTAGCAGACCACATGTCCCTCAACAGTTTCTGTGCCCATTGAGGCAAAAAGAAAGATGCTCTGAACATTGTAATCATGCAGAGAGCACAACAGAGGGAGAACGTGTGTCCAGTTTACCCTCCGGCCGCTGGGAAACACAATACTCTGTATATTCCGTTACAACAGCATTCTTTTTTCAGTTACTCTTAAATGCTGAGGCCAGGTGACAGTGTGCTTACACTGGTCCAGAGCATGTGTGCCAGTGTTGTGTTTTTTAGTTAATTGGACTCCACTGGATTGGATTGGATACACTTTATTAATATAATATAATATAATATAATATAATATAATAATATAATATAATATAATATAATATAATATAATATAATATAATATAATATAATATAATATAATATAATATAATATAATATAATATAATATAATATAATTAATATAATTAATATAATATAATTAATATAATTAATATAATATAAATATATATTAGAAGAAAACTTTATCTCGACAACAAACTAAAAAAGTTACATTTGCAGTACTTTAAAACTAAAACTGAAATAAAATTGTTAACTAAAGCTAAATAGAAATATTAAAAATAATAAAAATAACAAAAGCACATAAATTAAAACTGTAAATGTAAGTTTTAGAAATTTTGCTGTGTATTTTTGTCTTTAGTTTTTATTATTTTTATTTTAGTTTTAGTTATTTTAGTGCATCAAGTTGAACTAAATAAAAATAAGAAATGTTACTATGGCATCTAGCTGAAAATAAATAACTGTAAAAATTTTTAAATATATTTTTCAAGTAACGGAAATATTTTTAGATTTAGTTAACTATAACAACTCTGGAAACCTGGATATAAAATGTTGTGAGAATTGGCCACAGTTTCATATGCTGCTATTAATGAATTTTTGCTTAGTTCTCAGAAACCTGGTTTTCTTTTTTTCTTTTTTCAAGGACAAAATGGGAAAAAAAAGGAAAACATACATTTTCAAACTCCACTTGTTCATCAAATCTGTGTTATATATTATAGTGCTAAAGTTGTGTGAAAACTGTGCAGCTGTAATCAAGGAAGTTATAATTTACCATCGAAACAACCGTAACCGCAGCATTCAAACGTGTGCTACATTTTCCCAATCTGCTTGGACCTCAATGATCGTGGCTTGCAGCTATATTTTGATACTGATTTAGACCATATAACACATATATCATTCACTAAATATATCTTCTCGTGATGAGCGAGATAAGAAGAGGACAAGTTCTCCATATGGCGCAAATATCCTTTGATGGTCATACGTATGCCACATGTCACTCCTCTATGGAATGAACCGACAGACACGAGCCACGCAGGACTGAACTGAGGGCCGCTTCCACGAAACCATAATGAGCTTAAGGAGGCATCAACACGTGTTAATTACTAAAGCAAGTTCCTCATCTCTAATGTGGGAAGGGGGTTGATCCTACTAAGCCACCAAAAAACAATAAGACCTAGTCATAAAGTTGATAACTTCCTTATTAATTTAGCATTAAACTGACAAGTTCCTCATGAGATGAATTATGAGTCAAGAACATCTGATATCAGATGTTGTGCACCCTTATTGATATCGATGAGTGATTGTAGCAAAGCTTGAGTCAGAAGGTCTCCTGCGGTGTTTTCGCCCAAAACTTCCTCTTAACTGAGAGACGTGCTTGACAAACACACTCACTATTCTGCTAATAAACTGTAATTAACCTGTTTGCTCATGTCTTGGTTTAGTCCGTCTTAGTCATACGTTCTCATCCAGGTAGTACGGTCTCAAATGAGCCTCTACTGGTCACCAGAATCAAAGCGTGCCTGACTCTTAAAGAATGTGAACGAAGATGAAAGCAGCTGTAAAGTTTTATGATTCTCACCAAGTGCATGCACGTTTTCAACACCACGTGACGCGTACAGCCAACGCAGATTTCAGATTCACAGCTTTGCAGCAGTAGAAAAAATTATTATGTGATATATCTGTCCTTTAAACGCAAAAAATATTAATCAATATCATTTAATCAATATTTGAAAATAAAACATGTGAGTGTGCAGATATTCCTGACTTAGCTTTTTGCAAACCATGGCAGAAAATCTTGCAAACTATATTGTCTAATTAATATAGCCTATTTTATTAATATATTTTTACAATTTAAAATAACTGCTTTCTATTGTTATATATTTTAAAATGTAATTTATTCCTGTGATGGAAATGCTGAATTTTCAGCATTATTACTCCAGCCTTCAGTGTCACATGATTCTTCAGACATTTGAAAACAGATGTACTGATTAATTTTTGTGTAAACTGAAGTTTTCGGTATGTACACATCTTATTTTTCCTCAATTTAATGCACCCTTGCTGAATAAAATTATTATATATATGTTTAAATGGCTTCACACTAATAAATGAGACAGTGGCCTCTCCGGATGAGAATAACTCATGTTTTATAGACAATAAATGTTAACCCACTTGGAGTGCATGATCTAAAGCCATGGGAAAGGACTGATGCTGAAGCAGAGAAGGTCTGATGTTATGACATGCTATTACAGCACACTTGTAAGACTCAGTAATCATAACCACAAGCAGAGCTGCTTTCATACCTATAAATGGTGAGAGTGCCAGCTGCTTTCACCTACACAGAAACCGTAAAGCACAGACCTCTATTTCTGGAGGAAAACAGCATTCTGGCTGTTGATAGAGGGGCTGCTGGACTGTCTCAGACAGACAGGATTGTTACTCATCTAGACAGGCCTTTACTCCCCGAGCGCTGTGAACATTACTCTAGAGAGGCTCTCTCAATCTCATCTCGCCCCAGTGTTGACATTCTCTGCCTGGTACTGTCAAAGAAGAGCCTTCAGCGCAACCGGCCACTCATATGCTGAAGTATAATGAACCACTGTGTGTGAGAACTTCACGAGAGCATCAGGAGATAGAAGCTGTAGCTAGATTTCCATTGCTGCGCATCTGTGACTCCCTTTCCTGACCTTCACCTCCTCACCGTGCATTTGTTCTGTCACTTTACAATGCTGGGGGTTTATGGCTCCTGTGACCTGTGCTCATCATGTCGATAAATCCACAGAGATTCACTGGTGGGCGACCACACTGGTGTTATCGTTGGTAACACTTTACAATAAAGGCTCATTTGTTAGCACTAGTTACTAGCTAACATGTACCAGCAATGAGCAATATACTTTTTTTTTTTTTTTTACAGCATTTTGTAATCTTTGTTAATGTTTGTTAATAAAAATACAGTTGTTTACTGTTTGTTCACAGGGCATTAACTAAGGTTAACTTGTTGAAATGAAAAATGCTCTAGAAGTATTTTTTCCATTGTTAGTTAATGTTAATGGTAACAAATGGTAGTTCACTAATGGTAACAAATGAAACATTATTGGAAAGTGTTGCATTATCGTTATACCCCTGTACTAAAACTATTAAAAATCATTTTTGTTCATATATATATAATCAGATGAAAAAAAGTAAACTAAAATTAGAACGCTGCCTTGGCAATGAACTGAAATATAATAAGTTGAAGTGCTAAAATGACTAAACTAAAACTGAAAAAAAAACCAAAGGTAAATATATAAAAAATATTTAAAAACAAAAAAGAATAAAAATGACAAGCACATAAAATTACTAAAAGTAAAAATGAAAACAAAATTAAAAGCTAATTCAAAATATGAATAAACATTAATATATAAATAACAGTGGACCACAAATGTATAGTACTGTTATGGCTATGTTCTCTGTTTAAAGGGCTTAAAATATCATATTTTGGTAGGCTTCTTCATTTGCTCCATTTGTTTCTACATCAAGGTGGTTGAAATGGTTAAAATAAACTCAGTAGCAGATATTAAAGGGATATTTCACCCAAAGATCTGTCATCACCATCATAATGTTCCAAAAATGACTTCCTCTCTTCCTTCCAGCAAGATTTTCAGTGAATGACTTACATTTCAAACTGTTCCTCTGGCATAACATTATGGTGAATAAATAATGACAGAATCCTAATTTTGGGGTGAACTATTCCTAACATGCAAAAGATTAATGTGTTGAATCCAACCATTTGCTTTCAGTTAAACTATATTTCATTTGTTGTTGATTTCTCACACAACAAATATGCAACAAATTGTCCCTATAAAAGTGAGGTTAGACCTTTTCCTGCTGTGAGAAACACAAACAAGAAACCAGCAAACCTCAAAACCACTTAGTGGAGAACGAACCAAGATCACTGTCATTTAGAAATGAGTGTTTGGTTGGACACTTGATTGTGGACTTACACTGGGGGTGGGGGGTGTTGGTATTATAATGTATAATACTAATACATTATAGTAATATGATTTACAAATCCCTGCACAGAGCTGAAAGCTCAAAAATGCCCAAAAGTCCAAAAGAGTGATGAACTGCCTCATTATCTTAAAAACTAACGGGCTGTTCACTAAGGGAAATTGGAACAAGATGAACAAAGCATGGCATACTTACAGAGTGGAAAGACATTGAGCATCGGCATGAATATTTCAGAGCCATAAAGGTTGGATTTCATCAGTCTGGAAGTGCTGTCAGAAAACATTAAACGAACACAGCCTGTAAGACACAACACTGCAATAAATAACAGCCAATGGACATCTACATTACTGTATGATATATCAGCTTTGTTACGCGCTGTACTTTAAAATTATATTTAGATTTTTTAATTTTTTTTAAAATGACAGCTATTGTTGCCAGAAAGTAACTCTTAAAAATAGAATAGAATAGAATGTTCATTTCAGGAAGTATGGGATATATTTGACAGTTAATTAACTGATAATGTTAACCTAGCAGCCATAAATAAATAAAAGAATACACATAAATGGTAAAACAAGGCATCATGCTGACTTGAAGTTAATCAAAACTAACCTATACTTGACCTATGACTAATAAACATAAACAGTTTGCATTTCCCACATAATTACTAAACACCATCAGGGTAAAACACATGACATTAAAAAGACCTAATAAACTAAAAAACATAAAAGGTAACATAATTCACCATAATGAACTAACCAACAGAAATATATATAATTTATTATTTTAAATGACAATTAAATGCGATCTTCTGGGAACGCTCTTTCACTGTAAATTACAAAAAGTATAATTTTAACACACACACACACACACACACACACACACATATATATATAAATCAAATAAAACAAATGGTAGAACCTTTTAAAAAATAATAATTAACATCTTTTATGTTTTTTTGCACTGCTACAGTTTAATTTTGAAACATGAATAAAATCTGCTCAATAAATAAACAGAAGCAAAAGAAGGAAAAGAAATAAAGAAGCATCATTAATGCTATTTGATATCTGAACCAAGTAATCTGTGATACCCTTCTCTTGTTTTAATGCTTAAAAGCTGCATGCTGCATCCATGACATCTTATTGTGAGCAGACACCACAGAAGGTTATTTATTAGGCCCTGATGAGATCTTTATCTTCAGCTTTCAAATACTTCTGAAGCATTATTTTCTTCCCGCCGGTAGTTTGGCCGTATACCCATTTAAAATGACATAGTGGGCACGTGGTGCTTTGAAGTGTTCGGTTTGTATTCTTCCCTTCGGGTTATCTCACCTCCCATAACCTCCAATGAAACGTCACTGGCACCCAGCGTCATCCAGAACAGTTTACTGCAGGAAACTTCCTCAAGACTGTATCTAAATGTTTGAAGCTTACTGTGGCTTCGGTGTGAGTCGGTCACGATCATGAGACTCTAATGCTGTGGAATGGGAGAGCGTGAAATATGCAGGAAGGGTTAGAAGAGTCATCAGTATCAGTTTTCCGAGAGAGATATGTTGTCAGGTTTAAGGTAGAAGTCATGGATGAGCTCTGGGAAAGATGTTTGACTCTTTGTCAACATGCTAGACACCTCTAGACTTAAGCAAATAGATTTTGCAAATGAGAAAGACCTAATGGACAAACCTCACAGTGGAATTTAAGGCGTCTAATGCAGAACTAAAACCTACTTTGTCTAAATTCTAATGAGAAAAACAGAAGCTAAAAGCATTAAGAAATGTCATTACATTTAGTCCTGTCTATCTTTGGTCCGTTTCTACCCAGACGCCAGTGGGAGGTCTTCACCTCCCTGACGGATCCTAAGGTGAAGCCTGACCACTTGTAGGAAACTCCACCGCAGGGCTCTCAAGTGTAATAAAGGCTCAGGATGATCCGTTTACATGAGCAGCTGTGTAAATGATGTCAAGATTTTCCAGGAAACCGCTCCGGGTCGTATTTGCAAAATATTCGACCTGATTCATCATTTACTAACGAGACTTGACGTTGCTTCACTTGATTTATCTTTGCACAAAAACATCCAGGGCCCACAGATTAGTCATCTTGCTTTGACTTTTCTTCTTCTTGAGTTTCTACAACAGACATCACATCCAAAATCCATTTCTGCTTGCGGTCTCAGCTGCACAAGATCTCAGACGTTCTGGGTTGTTAGAGTGTTTTTTGCGGTGTCTCACATGTTCAATTATGAGCACGGTCCAATGGACCTGATAATTCCCTCTGTTTATTTCTCCTGTGTGGTATCATCTGCTCATATTTAATTGCACTGTATATTTAAGACTTTTCATTTTTTTCTTGACCCTAAATGCATTCATTTAAAGCCTGCAAATGTAACTGTGAGGCATATCTAACAGGTAATAAACAGGACTTTTTGTAAGAATTTGCATGGCAAGTAAATCAATTTAAAACTTTTATATGAGAAAGAGGGACTCATAAATCAATGGTGAAACTCGCAAGAGACTGCCAATGAAATTACTAATAATAACATGCTAAATGCGAATGGGAAATATAATGTGGTGTCAAATATTGCACTTTTCAAAGACATGCAATAAGTCATGATTCCATTCCCCTTTTCTTCTTCTTCTTCAAAAAAAGCTATTTTTTTCAGGCCAAAACATTTAAAATATGTGACCCTGGACCACAAAACCAGTCTTAAGTCGCTGGGGTATATTTGTAGCAATAGCCAAAAATACATTGTATGGGTCAAAATTATTGATTTTTTTAATGCCAAAAATCATTAGGATATTAAGTTAAGAACATGTTCCATGAAGATATTTTGTAAATTTCTTACCGTAAATGTATCAACACGTAATTTTTAATTAGTAATATGCATTGCTAAGAACTTCATTTGGACAACTTTAAAGGCGATTTTCTCAATATTTAGATTTTTTTGCACCCTCAGATTCCAGATTTTCAAATAGTTGTGTCTCAGCTAAATATTGTCCGATCCTAACAAACCATACATCAATGGAAAGCTTATTTATTCAGCTTTCAGAAGATGTATACATCTCAGTTTCGAAAAATGTACACTTGAGACTGGTTTTGTCATCCAGGGTCACATATATGCTAAATATAGATGTTGTAAACAGTGATATTAAAAAAAAAGGAAAATATATTTAGTTTCAAACTTCATATACCAAAATATATTTCAGGTAAAAATATTTACAATCTTATAGTAGCCTACATTTGCCTATATATTAAATGTAGTTTTTTTCTGTTCAAATGTAACATGCAGTATATGCTTATGAATTGTCTTGAAATATACAAAGATTTATATATATACACACACACACACATTCATATGTTACATTTGAAAAAAAAAAAAAAATTAAATACTAAATACTTTTTAGTGTTTAAAGTTTTCCTTCAAATTTAACAGATAGATAGATGGATAGATAGATAGATAGATAGATAGATAGATAGATAGATAGATAGATAGATAGATAGACAGACAGACAGACAGACAAACAGACAGATAGATTATATATTTTTTATGTATTTTAAGTGGTTCCTCTACAGTATAAATGGTTGTGGATTGCACAGCATGTGTTATCTATTGTGAGCTCCGGTGAACACATCAGGGGTTCTTACCTTTGTCTTATGGGAAGCAGGATGTGGGATTTCCTACAAAAATCAATGGCTGCTCATAAACACTCAGCAGCACCTATGTGGAAGAGTATGAGAATAAACAATTCCATGTTTTGTTAAACAATAATTCAAGGCGACATGGAAATATAAAAATGATGACTGGTATTAAAAAGTTTCCAAACTACCATCAAAAAAGTATATTTGTGGCATTGGTAATTTGTACAGATGGTATCTGAATCACTCCAGTGAGAGAAAAAAGAAAAGCAAGACAAAGCAAACTGCAGCTGAAAGGACTGAGATTCCAGATTCAAAATAACACATTCACACTCATGAGAAACACATGGGTCTGGTGCAGTGTGATGGAACCAGCCTTATTACTTAGACTTACAAAATAAATAAATAAAAAAATATCCTAAAATAAGACATTTGCTAGTTAAAAAAAACATGCCTTGACATTTGGCAAGACAGCAAAGGCGTATCGGTTTAGTAACGTTGCTGTTGAAATTTGAGCTAAGCAGTAAATTATTTTTTATATTAGCCATAAAAATATCTTGAGTGAGATATTTGAAATGAAAAATGAGTAACATTTATTATACAAATTCATAATGTTTATATAACGTGTTATTTTGGTCTACTATTAAGTGTCAGAGCATGCAGAGAAGGCTGAAATACTTGCATGCTAAAAGAACCATTCATTTTTTTCTCTCTAATCATTATCAGATCCCTGTCAAAGACTCAAAAGCTGAAAGACCTCAATTAATAAAAAACAAAAGGCCTTCAGGTGTTGAGTAAGTAGCCAGACTTGGCCAATAGAGAAAAAGCCTTTGGAGTAATAAGACTTGACTATGATGAGGTGCTAAGTGACAATTTGTAATCAATCTCAGCAGTTCTAGAGGATTTCTAATGCTCCGAGAGATTTTATAACTAGAAAAAAACACTTTCTGCCCTTGGTGTGCTGTTTTTATGGGGGAATCACCTCGTTTCTTTTAAAACTTTGTTTTATTTATTTATTTATTTATTTAAGTTGACAGTAGCCACTGACTACCACAGTGTGAAAAAAAATACTATGGAAGTCAATGGCTACCGTCGACTGTTAGGTTACCAACATTCTTCAAAATACCTTCTTATGTGTTCAACAGAAGACAGAAATTCATACAGATTTGGAACAACTTGAGAGTGAGTAAATAATGACAGAATCTTTATTTTTGGATGAACTATCCCTTTAACGTTTTTACATGAAGAAATTAATATAGGGTAGGCTACTTGTTACAGATATGTTGAAAAGAAAAAAAAGAAAAGAAAAAAACAAATATTAAAAAATGTTTTTTGTCTGTACAATAAAAGTCAGTGAGGTCCAAGAATATCATACGGGTTCTCAGAATTGATCTCAGAATTTTCATGTTTGGGTGAACTGTCCCTTTAAGGCTTTTCTGTATTCAGTGTCCCATGATAAACCACATCTGGAGTAGTTGGAATTAAATCAATGAAGACCATAATTTTGATATCATTGCCTAATCCAGTGAGGTTTTTCAGTAAAACCCCTGATACTTGTCTCTTTACTTTCATTATCCTCCAAGGGACCATTTGTAAGCCACTGAATCTACATCACCATTTTATAATACCATGAATAAACTTGCAGAGAACATCTAATCCCCACTGCAATGGAGAACCAGCAAGGGAAGGAAGCTTGGTTGTTTGCCAGCCTGTGCAGAACAGACCTCGCAGCATTTTCTGCTGTAATAACGAAACTGTATATTACCCTGAAATCAAGAACAAACTGCTGGTAATAGCCAAAAACATATTGTGCAGACTGTGATTATTATGCATGCTACAGATGTGATTACACAGCAAACACAAAATATTTTTACAACTTTACAGTGTGGTATTCTGGTTGCATTGAGTATCTAAACAATTTTTTAAAATTGATTTATCGGCAGTGCAGGTCATAACCAACCCTACTGCAGCACATTAGCACGTTTCATGGAACATAACAACAGGGAGACAAATGTGGTTTCACAAAATGATGGACAAGAAGACAGTTGGGCATATGGTGTCTGCCGTTCCTCCGCCCCAGACGGTTTGATCCACCACATGCCGATAGCACGGCAGACCCTCGTGAGCCATTTCCTTCACATGTTGCTAACGGTTTTCCAACGACACGACTGGCCTTTTGAAGTCTTTTTTAAGAGCACAATTATTCCCCCTTCCAGACAGTACACTCACTTCTCACCTTTTTAATAAGCCACTCATAGACAAGTGTTTGCCTCTTTTGCTCGCACTCTCTTTCTTACTTATTTCCCTAGAAGCCTAAGTGCTCCCATAAATTCCCTGTCACTTGGCTGCAAACACGGTCCCCCCCTCACCAGGTTGATTCTCCTGCTAGTTTTGAGTCACTAGAAGGGGCCTCCACACTTTGATTTTCAATGAGTCAGGTGTGACTGAATATAAAAGAAGCCATTAGAGGGAACGAGACTCAAGAGGCTCGAAAGTCCAAAAGCTGCATTAAGAGTGTTCACTATACTCACCAGTTCATAGTGTTCTTCTATTTACAGTCTGCTCAATAAAGAGAGTGACAGCAGATCTGGGAATGATGTCATTAATACTATTATCCCATCTGTTTTGATATGCAATTTACTACATCTGGTTCCATTTAGGCGTATCAGATTTTGATGGAGATGAAGGTTTGGAGAACGCATGCAGTCGTTCTGAAGGCAAAATGCATCTACAAATGCAGAGCAATGTAATGCAAGTTATTGCGCACTGCAAAAAAATGCTTTTCTTACTTAGATTTTTTTTGTCTTGTTTCCAGCCAAAATATAAAAAATTCAAAGTAAAAATTATTGTCTTGTTTTCAGCAAAAACAAGTCAAAATTAAGTGAGTTTTTGGGCGAAACAAGCAAGATAATCTTACTTGTCTAGAAAATCCTTCTTGATTTAAGAATTTTTTGATATTTTGGATACAAAAAATCTAAGTAAGAAAAGCATTTATTTATTTTTTTTGCAGTGCATGCCGTATTCATCATTATCATCATACAGTTCACAAATGGCAAAGAGTCCAAATTTAGCTGAATTCACATCTACTGCATTGCATTTATTACATACATACAATATCTCACAGAAGTGAGTACATGCCTCACATTTTTGTAAATATTTTATTATATCTTTTCATGTGACCTTGTAACACTAACGAGTCACATGACACCGGGGAGAGAAAATGGCTAATTGGGCCCAATTTGGACATTTTCACTTAGGGGTGTACTCACTTTTGTGGCCAGCAGTTTAGACCTTAATGGCTGTGTGTTGAGTTATTTTGAGGGGACAGCAAATTTACACTGTTATACAAGCTGTACACTCACTACTTTACATTGTAGCAAAGTGTCATTTCTATAATAGAATATTTACAAAAATGTGAGGGGTGTACTCACTTCTGTGAGATATTGTATATAGGCCTGTTGCATGGTCACTTCTCGTATTTAAGCTTTTGAAGGCATTTTTAAACATGAACATATTTAAACTTTTTTCATTCCGCGTAATGTAGTCCTAATGCAGCATGAAAATCTCAGGATAAAATGGAACAATGCAACTAGATATAATTTTACTTTTAACCCGAATTATATTTGAAGAGTTCAAATCTGTTCCATCTCAAAAAGATCCATCTGAAAGTTTCTTCTAAAATGAGCATTTTCTCTGGCTCCTATGTTTATGTTAAATTATTTTGCTTTAATAGCAATGAAATTAATGTGAAATTACTGAACCAACACATAGGAGCCTGAGAAAAATATACATTTTAGAAGAAAAATTCAAACAGTGTTTAGTTGCTTTTGCATCTGAACTCTTTCATTTTATTAACTGAATATAATTTGTTGTATAGCTCAACAGCACCATCTAGCTGAGACAACACTTACTTTGGTGCACAACAGTAAGGGTCCAGAGCAGAGGTGGGATGCGGAGGGATTATTCAAGCTCATTTCTTGACAGGAAAAGAATAACAGCTGAAAGTCTTAAAATTAATTTGCATCAAAGTAAAAAAAATTTGCACCACAGAGTTCTAAACCTATAAAACCGCTACTGGTATTTCTGCCATGGCAGGCATTTCAGTGTTTAGTGCTCTAATGTAGTGTCTATTTGGTTGAATTAGATGGTATTCTCTATTAACAAAGTTAGAAAGTGACATTTTAAAGTGGTCATCCCACAGGGTAAAATGGTGACATTACCCAGAATTCAGTTGGCATGACATCTAAGAACATTCTGCTGCTGTGTGCTCAGAGTGAGATGGACTATTGTCTCTGGATCGGCCTTCAGGCGCTGACAGTTGTTCTCCTTGCCAAAATGGCATCTAGAAACATTGACAGCAGCCTTCTTCATCAAAGCAGCAATTTTTTTAAATTACTCACAGGAAATGGAACTCACATGCTGGCCTGTGTTGTTTCTGTGTTTGTTTTCTCTGAGAGAACTATAAAATGGAGACATATCAAATATGAAATTCTTCAGTTTGTACAGCATTACTTTTACAGCTTCAGGAGATGTTTTCAAATAGTTTTATAAAGCATGACATGCAAGGCCAAATCAACATTGATAAGAATCCTACACTTTACAATAATGCCTCATTTATAAACATTAGTTAACACATTAGCTAACATTACCTAGCAATATCTTTTTACAGCTTTTATTAATCTTTGTTAATATTAGTTGATACAAATACAGTTGTTCGTTGCTCAAGTACATCTTATTGTAAAAATGTATTAGTCGATTTTAAACATAAGAAATAACGTATTGTTAACTGAGTTCATGTAAATAATTTAGTTAACTAATGAAATTGTATTTTAAAGTGTTGCCACAGAACTGTTAGTCATAAGGTTTAAAGGCTAATTTGAATTCACAGCAAGTTTATTGATGTCGCACAAGAAGCTTGAGCGTCAAGGTACAGTGATCCAGCAGATTATAAAATAAAATCAAATAATAATAAAAACTCAATACAGAATCGCCATTTGCCATGAAATTGAAGCCAGGGCTGAGCTCTTCCTGCCTCTGGGAAACTGTATTCACATTTGTAGAATACAAATTATGAATCAATAGCTGGAAAGCATTTTGTTCCCCAAAATGTTCTTATATAAGCATAGAACAACCTGTAATAATTCTACATTATTTAAACTACGCTACAGTGACATAACTCGTTCCTAATCCCAATATTATTTAGATTTTTTTTTGTGCTTCATTGAAGACAAATAAGAACCAATTCATAAGTTTATTAACTATGCAAAAAATACAACAGCCAACAGCACGTTGTCTGACTCAATAACATTGATACAAATACATTACGAAAAACAATTCAGTTGACTATGAACTGATCATGAAATATGACAAGAGCTCAATAACAATATCATGGGCATTCAACAGGGCAGTTATTTTTGCATAAAAATTTTCACTTCAGAAACTTAAGTTATCAGATATTTATTGAACATTTTGAGATGTAATTCGGGCTATATGACAAATGTGTTTTGTATTTTTTGAACTTGTTTAGTAATGCAATGGCACTGTAAGCAACTGTAATGGATAAAAAAAACAAAAAGCAAACATGGCACACAATAGTGTTATTTCTAGGTAATGGACACTCAATACTTAATACAAAACTCCGCTATATTTTTTATATGAAAGCAATTTACTCCTTATAAACAAGTTTATATCATATGCATCCCTCAAATTACATTCAAAAGCTACAACACCGCACTAAACCAGGTAACGAGCAAGGCTTCAGTGCATGGATAAAATGACATCTACACCATGCTCTACAGGTGAACAGCATGTTTTCAAGTGCTATTATATATTTCTTAACACTAACAACTGTTTAGATGTCAAAAATCCTTCATATGGCCCACATTTCAGCAACTCCTAAAGTGGGGAAGTGTGTTTATCCCTACACTGATGTAGTACATGTATGCTGAATGTTTAACAAATTCCATCTCATCCTTTCCAATCCTTCTTTGTTGTAAAAACCACAACTACACTGAAGTGCTGGGGCTAACTCACCCCTCACTGTGTCACTGGAGTCTTTAGTACACTACTAACTACAGTAATTGTTTAACATGCAGTGACTTCATTACTATTACAGACAACATATTTAGGATGCGCAACTCTAAAACTAAAATGTTTTAGTGCAGAAAACTGGTTGGACCAAGCATAATGCAAAAGAAATGTAGTGCTGCTTCATATGTTATGGCCTCCAAAATATTAGCAGGGGCTTTAAAAATGAGTAGAGGCACATGGACACAACCCATCAGGTGTCCTAGAAATGGCAGGTTAATGCTGGCATCAAAGAAAGAGCGACTACTGACTAAGAAAAGTGCATTTGCGCATGGACATTTTGTCAAAGCACCTACCCTGAAAAACTGGAGAATTCAACACTACTGAAAAAGGTCGCAATGTCCTAGAACAAACATCGAGCCACTTGACTTTTCACAGCATGCAGATACTACAGGTGGCTGCACTACACTACAACTGAAAAAGACAGAAAACTGGTTGTAAAAGGTGCATTGCAATGGACTGCTATTCAGGAAAACACACATTGTGCATGGTTTTTGCATTCTACCCCAAAGCAAATTGACAAAATAATTATAATTGCCTCACAACAGGATCAAATACTGATTATTTTTTTAACAATGTACAAAAATAGAACAATTTTCAAAACAGATTTCAGAAGATCATTGACTGTAGATTGTGTTTCTTTGTCTGGCACTGTGTGAGCTGAGAAATTGTTGCGCACATCAATTGTTTTCCCCTTTTCGTAAATTACTCAAGTTCACTATACATTTCCAAAATATCAGGGGTAAGCCAATGGTGATTTCAATTGCGGTGCTTGACTACATGTGTCATTCTGATTGATGGTTTCTGGACTTTAGTTCTCAGATGAATATCCTTTGATCACTGTTTTTTGGCAGTTCATGAACAACTGCAATACTGGCTCGTTCACTTGGCCTCGGATGGCATTTTGCACATTACAAGTATCTGCTTCAAAGCCTTTTGCACATCTTCATCCATCTGGCCCTAAAAAGAAAGGTTAGAGAGTTTAAAAGTGATATTCTGAACTAAGAGAAAAAACACAAATAATAAGTTAATAGTATACGGATGAAAGCAAACTCGAAAGAATGTGTACACTGTAATACTAAACTGACTGTAAATAAATACAGACCTGGACAGCATAAAGAAGGTGCATCCGGTAGACTGAGACAATTTCATGGTGACGTTTATTCGACTCCTATTGTGAAAAGAAAGCAACTACTCTGAATATGTTTGGAAAGCTATTTTGAAGGTACGTATGGTGCATGTGTTACGCTCATGCAATTCCACTTTTCATTTTCTCTGTTTATTACACAATACTGTTCAAAGTTTTGGGGTCTGTAACATTCCTTTGAAACAAATGAATACTTTTATTTAGCAAGGATGCATTAAAATGAACAAAAGTAACAGAGATGACATTTATGTTTCTGTTATCTTATACACAATCTGGTTTGAACTTTCTATTTATAGAAAATCCTAAAAAACGTATCGTGGTTTTCACAGAAAAATATTAAGCAGCACAACTGTTATCAACATGGACAATAAAAAGAAATATTACAATTGCATGATATTACGGTTTTTACTGTATTTTTAAATAGATGAGGCCTTGGTGAGCATAAGAGTCTTCTTAACAATCCTTACAAAATTGTACCATCCCCAAACTTTTGAACAGTTCACTTGCTATATTACTTATAAAGAAACAGAAGTTTAGATGCCTTGCTAATTTAAAGCAGAACAAGGTTTGAAACATACAGCAAGTTGATATTGCAGTTGTTTGATCTGCTGTTGGAGTGAGTCCACCTGCTGGCTTTGCTGTCTCTTAGGGGTGCTAGTGGTGTACGACAGCTGTGAAAGGCTGTTCAGAGCATCCTTTAACTTCATAACTTCCTTTGAGAGCTCGTCAATCTGTAGATAATTAAACATGACAGTAGTTGTTAACATGACACATCCACATCAGTTGGAAAGAAATGTGAGCTGGAGAATCAAAATCACCTTTTTATTCTTCTCTCGCTCGGATATCACATGGTTTTCCACCTGCTTCTTCAGCTGGACAACAACCTCCTGAGCCTCCCTGTACTTGGTATTCAATGCACTGCACTCCTGCTTCCTGCTCCCTGCCAGCTCCTGTGCTGCTTCTCTCTCATTTCTGGCGTCCTTCGCCTCCTGCCAAGTGGCGGTCACCTCCAGAGCCATCTCATCCTGTTTCCTGAGAGCATCCTTCAGTAGGTGGTTCAGGTGACTTATCTCACCCTCCAGCTTCTCTCTCATCTGCTCGTATTCCAGTCGGGATAATGAATCATCTGGAGTTACATCCTTCTTAACTGTCAGTCTGTTCTGCAAAGAGTCCACCTGCAAGGTCTTCTGGTCGAGCTGCTCTTTAAGAACGTTAACTTCTGACTCCAGGTTCTTGATGGCGTTCCCCAAGGATGCCACAACCTGGGTGTGGTCTGCAATAGCTACGGACGATTGAACCTGGTTTTCGGCATCTTGTTTAACCTGGGCTATTTCTTTAAGTGCCGCTTGATGCTTAGCCTCAGTGTCCTTCAATGCCTTCTGCATGTCCTTCATCTTGAACGCCAGCTCTTGAATTTTCTGCTCATGCTCCTCCTTGGTGATACAGGCCCCATCTGCCTTGTCCTTAGGCTCTGAAGCTTTGGACTGCAGCTGGTTGCGGGTGATGCTAAGCTCGCTTTTGGCCTCACTGTATGATTTTGAGAGCTCCAAAAGCCGCCGCTGCAGCCCATCGATAATCTCGCCGAGCTCTGCCTTCATCTCCTCAAAGTCTTTGGCAGCAGCCTCCACCGGCACAGTGCCTCGAAGGGCCTCCTGGAGCATCCTGATCTCCTCTTGAGACTCCTTGTACTTCTCGATCAACAGTGCCTTCTCCTGGTTGATGTTCTCCACCAAAGTGTTGTAGGTGTTCTTCAGTTCTTGACGCTCTTCCTCGGATAGATGGCCAATTTTGAGCTGAGTCTGAAGATCCCTTATCAAACAAGCATCTCGCTTTTGCTCCTCGTGCGATATGGCCAATTTTCCCTTCAGTTCTTTGACCTCCTGCTCCAGGCAGCTCTTCAAATACTGAAACTTCTGCACCACATTGTCCTCTTGTGTACTCACAGAATCTCCCCTCATCTGTAACTCTTGCAAAGCTTCCTGGCATTTTGGGGTATTCTCACCCATGCTTTTAGATGCAACTTCAATTTTCTCAAAGTCAGTGCTGAGTTTGGCCTGAAGGGTGCGGTTCTCCATTCTGGACTCTAGAAGTTTAGCCTGCAGATTCTCCAGTGCGTCCCGTAGCAGTCCGATTTCTTTATCCGCACTCAGCCTTGTGTCCTCCTCAATCTCATGTTTGTTTGAGGAACCACTGATGTCCAGAATAGACAACTCTGAAAGATCCTCTTCGTCACCAGTATGGATATGCACGTCGCTGGAGAGCTCGAAATCAGCACGGGTGGAGTGGTACGAGGCATTAGACTCAATGCTGTTTGGACGGGAACCTCCCTGGCCTTCCTCTCCTTGTGGAGCTGGACGTTTCTGCTCGGTGAGAAAAGATAATGACTTGCGATGCACTTCCTTATTTCCAAATGCTCTTTGCTTAAAAGTGCTGTGTGCAATTTTCACCAACCAAACAAATTTGTAAAAATTTCCAAACACGTTTCCCGGTGTTTACACAGGCCGTCTTAACTCAGAACACTCACTGTTTGAATGGCCTGACATAGCATTATTTTCACGAAAAGAAGTCATGCTACAAAGATTAAACTGAAAACTAATTTAACTGAAAAATCATGTAGTCTATAAGGCGTTTTTGAAAATCACAATTTTTATGGTGAGTTACCTTTATTATTTGGGCAAGTTGCTGGTTTTCCAGGGAGAGAGAGGCTATCTTTGCTTGCAGTGCTGCAATCAACGTTGAATCTGTGTTCCCAGAGTGCTCCAACTGTTTCAAAACAGGAGGACAACAAGATATTATTTTCCAACATATTCTTTTTTGTTGGGCCTTGGACACCAAAAATTCTACAAACTGATCTGTTACTACACAAAATGTCCCTAACATAAGTGGCTGTTTTGAAGATCATTAATGAACACAAGAATAAGTGTCTCTGGGCTTCAATGCTTACCCAGGACGCACATAAAAAAAAAAAAAAAAACAAATTTTGTGTCACCAGTTAAAATTCAAACATGATGTGCAAACTTAAACAAAACTCATCCACAAGTTCGAGTCCAAAACCGGTGGTATGGAGGAGAGGTCTGCTTTTGTGTCCCCTAAAGCAAGGTCCTTCACCTGGCCAGGGCCAGTAAAAATGCAGCTGTTAAAATGGGTTCCAGAGAGCAAAAGTGGCTGAAGATCAAAGCAGCTGCCACATGAAGGAATATTAAAGGGCTGTGCAGTACTCGCCTTGGGCTCAGTCTGCTCCACAATCTGCTTCAGATCTTCAATGGTCTCGAGTAGCATGCTTTTTTCCTCATGCAATTTTTCGATCTCTTCCTTCAGTACAGCACTTTTCAGATCCTCCTCCCCCTCAACAAACAGGAAGTGAAGAATACCCAGTTAATCATGTCATTGAATGATGAACAAAAAATAACAGCAACATGGCTATGGATTAGCTGACACAAAACCTAAAATGCTGTCTACCTAGACGGCAAGTATGAATGTTTGGTAGACAGAATTTTTTATATTATCTATCTATCTATCTATCTATCTATCTCTCACATAATTACTTATTAATTAATGATTAATAAATAATACTTTAATCTTTTTACAATGTTTTCAGCTATAATTATATTTTTTTTAATTTTCATTTAAAATGTAACTAAGCTTTATTTTTGGTAGTTACCAAAATTTTATTTTTATATTCTTGTTATTTACATTAGTATAACAATCAATATTATAATTAATTAATGATAATAATAATAACAACAAATATACTTATTACACTCAATGTTAAATACTTCATTTATACTTACTTTTTTTTAGCACACCTTACTAATACTAATACTCCTTAACACTTCTTCACTATTTTACCTGGTAATTGAATCTTTTGGATGAATCGCTTTTGCTGGACAAAGGAGTTTCGGTTGGAGTAAAATATGGTGGTGAGATGATACCAGCTGACTGAAAAATAAGACGAAGGAAAGCTTTAACGCAAGGTAAAGCTTAAGGACAGTATGAACACAGAAAAATGGTTAATTATCAGCTGTACATTCAGATGTCATCAAATGAATAATTGCATCTAAGTCTTATAGAAAGTGCAGAGATCACAGATTCAGCACTATGTGCCTTTACCTGGATTGGGCTAATGGGAGGAGGAGGTGCTTTTCTCTTTTTGGGAGTGGAGCTTCTGTCCTCATTTAACTTTTGACCATGCTGAGATTGTGTGCGTGATAAGGAGAGTGGCAAAAAGAGAGAGGAAGACGAAGTAAAGTGTTTAAGTGGTTAGTGAAATAAACACTGTATACTTAGTTTGGAAAAAGAAAACAATTATCACATTCACTACAGCGTGAGGCAAATGCCAGTGCGTATTTCTAACAGTGCATTGCGGGAATGTTTGCCAAATGTGAGAAAGGAATATTCAATCAAAAATCCTGGCTTGAGGTTAACACTACTGTTACTAGTGAACTAAGCATTCAGTTAAAATGTGAATTTTAAGCATCTACAGAGAACCTTTGCAGGTTCTGTGAATCAGAAAATAAGGAAAACCATCAAGTCTGAGGGGATAAAAATAAATGAAATGAAATGAAAATGAAATGAACTTGCTTACCTGAGGGGTTCTCGCTGAACTCTTATCTGCTCAAACAAAGATACAGGAGGGGAAAACATGGAGTGGGGGGGTTATGATGGGAAAAACAAAAATGGCATGTCATTGCTGGTGCAAACATTAGTCATGCTGTCCTAATCTTTCCTTGTTTCATTATTTCACAAACACATCTGAGAAATTCTGCAAAAATATCTCTTTCACTCCCTGGACATGTGTGGAAGCAAGAGGCGTTTTTAAAAACGCCACTAGATGGCAATGTTGAGCTAAAAAGCTCTGAAGGAAAGGAAAACATTCAAGATGACAATCCACAAACAAATAATATCAACTGGTTTCTTTTATTTAATACCACTGGAAGGAAAACAATGATGTTGCAAATCCAAGACTTTCCTCAGTGTATCCCAGTGAATATTTTACATTGAACAACAACTGGCATGTGGTTACAGTCAAATTGCAGTTGTGCTGATTTGATATTCGGTACAACAGCACTACTTCTTGCAAAATAGGTTAAACTACAGATCTGGCAATAGTATGTGAAGAAATGTTACTGTTGTTATTGCTCAGTTTTGAGTGGAGTGTCATTTGGCTATTATAGAACAGCAATACATTATATATAATGTCCATGCTACATAACAATAACAATAACTATATGGAATTGCATAATGACCAATGGTATTTTAATCATAATTTGGAATTTGAGTTTTACAACCAAATTGTGTTAATTGGCATCACATTGGCATTCATGAGTTTACCTGACTCAGACTGCTGTCTGTGAACGGCCGTGTTGAGAGCGGTTCGGACCTCGCTGCTGCCTGACAGTTTGGCGTAATGGAGCACGTCGTGGCCCAACGAGTCCACCATTTGCAGGTCAGCTCCCCTCTGCACCAGCAGCTCGACAGCGGCCGGACAGCTGCTCTCACTGGCCAACATCACTGCGGTTCTGCACGTATAACAGCATGTCACTTCCACTTTCATTCAAAAGGTTGGTGTCAGAAATTAATGCTTTAATTCGCCAAGGATGCATTACCATTATACAATTTTTTTCAGAAACAAATACAAATAAAACGGGCAGCATGGTTTCCACAATAAATCCATAAATAAGGACCAAATCAGTATATTAGAATGATTTCTGAAGGATCATGTGACACTAAAGACTGGAGTTATTACTGCTGAAAATCCAGTTTTGGCTTCACAAAATTTAGAAATATTTTAGAATAGAAACTGTTTTTAAATTGTAATAACATTCCACAATATGGTAAGCATAAGAGACTTCTTTCAAAAACTTTTGAATGGTAGCATCCTGTATGTTCTGCCTTAAGATGGATTACTTTATACCGCAGTTCAGTTACACTGTTGCAATCCCAGTTTATTCAGCTCACTTGGCACTTTATGATAGCAGGAGGTAATGTTTAAACTGAGAAACTTTTCTTATCAGCAGTCTCAATATTAAGACTGATGTCCAGAACCATACCTGCCATTTTTGTCTCTAGCGTTGATGTCAGCGCCCCAGTCCAATAAACTCTGGCAGACCTCTGCGTGTGCATGCCTAGCTGACAAAAGCAGGGGCGTGAAGCCATCCTAAAATGAAAAAGAGCTCAGAGTCAACATCGTTTTTCTCAGAATACCATCTTCTGCATGTTAAGAGGCCACTTTATAGTAATAGTACATTAGACAGAACTGGCATTAAACAGCGAGACATTTATCACCAAACTGTATTACAGCTTTAGACAACTAATGTCAGCAGAGGTATAACCTGATAATTTCCCCTTTTCATTTCTAAATTTCCTTGGGCAAACAATACTCTGACAGAAAAAGGAAGAGCTCAACGCTCCCCACCGGTGAGCCCAAAGGTCACAGTGGTTCTGCCAATAATTCCAGAGTGAGAGAATCTGACACCTCATCAAAAGCACATTTAGGGTGACAGGGCTGAATTTGATCTGCAACCTGAAAATTACACCATGATTCTGTACAGTTTTGCACGCAGTTAAAACCACAACAACAATAGAGGCTGTGCATGCAAAACACTGTGAGCTATAAGCTAATGTCTTACTTTAATTTGAATATTTGAACAATTTATAAAGAAAAACAATAGTATTTTTTTTTTCTTCAGGAAGCAAGAGATGCATATCCAGACTTTCTATGTAGGCTCACAACATGGTGCGGTTTTTCCCCGGAACGTGTGAGAAATCTGACACTGTGTTGGTGCTAATTTATGGTACAGACACAACCATTATTTCATAAGCTTATTTTTAAGCTTGTGCGTGTTTGAGGTACACCAAAAAGATTTAAAGACCTTTTAGATGCTTTTCATTTTGTATCTTAACAGGCAAATGCTTAGTCATTGCAGTCCAGGAGCTGGTTTGTGTTCATATGGCATTAAGAAGAGAAAATGAAATCATTAAGTACAATCCCATTCGCTGGCTGGTTTGCACCCTGGCATGTACTGAAGAGCCAGAACGAGATTAAATTTAACAAGCTAACATTTAAGACATCTGGAAGGTCAGCGCTCAGCCCAACGGGTCGGGGAATAATATAATTGCAATTTGAACTAAGAGGAACATTTGTACGCCCAATATTTTGGTGATAAAACATTAAATAATTACCTGTTTTGTAGATATTACACATCACATCAAGGTGTTTTAAGTCACATTTTTTGTACATTCTAAGAGCAACCTTTAAGTCAATTGACATTTTGTAGACCAATTGTTGTGAAAACATAAGTTCAACATTTTTTCACAAGCCCAAGCCACTTCTCTCCACACAGCAAACCACATCAATCCCAATTAATTAGTTTATAAGAAACAATTGGTTTGTTTACATAATGAGGAATAAACATTCATCAGTCTCTTAAAACAGGTTTTCAGACAACATTGTATCCAACAAAACATTTTATAAGGTGTTGCCATGCTATTGTGCTCAAAGAAAGTAAACACCCTAAATGCTAAGTAGAAGTTCTTCCTGGCATGATATTTTAAACTATTCATATGAACTTACACGCTCAGAAAAAAACAAAACACCTTTTTTGTACCTTATTTGCAGAGCTGGGTAGTAATTTATTACATGTAATCTGGATTACGTAATCAGATTCCAAAAATTAAATTCTTGTAATTAGATTAAATTACATTTTGAAAATACCTGGAATCAGGCTACAGTTACTTTATTACTGATTATATATTCACACAATAAAAATAAATTATTCATAATTGATTGATTCTCCATAATTTTTCCTTTAATCTTTAAAATTTTCTTTTTTTAAATAACCTACCACTAATACACATTCAGAAAGTCTTCTACTTTCGTGTGCTTTCACACAAAGACCAGTCACTGATTATCATTACACAGAAAATTGACAGGCCACACAGCATTTGACCACTGGAATTAAATTTTTTTTTCTCCTCAGGGTTTCAACATTGCATCAACTACTGATGAACATTCATTTTTATTTGAATTATCACTAAGTAGGTTATTTGACCATGCGTGTCTTTGGAAGGCTTTTGTCTTTCAAACACATTAAAATCCAAATATTCACTTTATTTCTTACAAATATAATGCAGGGATTCACAATTTTTTTTTTCTTCAGCCAAACCTCAACCAATATATTTATTTGAAGTACCCCTGAGATTTTAATGTAATAAGTTCATAATTAAGCATCACATTTGCATGTTCCCAATTCTCCGGCGTTGGTTAGTGGTCACATGACATGCAGGTAAACAAACAGAATTTCATTTTTTTGACTGATGTTATTTCAAAGTGATTTAATAATACATTATGATTTAATTAATTATTTGGGTCCCACTTTATATTAGGTGGCCTTAACTACTATGTACTTACATTTAAATTAATTATTTGCTACAATGCACTTATTGTGTACATACATGTTTTTCATTGTACTTATATTTTTAAAAATACCTATATGTAGTTACATCTGTAATTAATTTCTGTAATTACATTTATAATTACACTGTTGACCCATCCCTTACACCTTAACCCACCCTTAAACCTACCCATACCACCAAACCTGTCCCTAACTTTACCCCTATCCCACCTCAATAGCAGCAAAAGTGTTTTGCAATACAATATGAACACAATAAGTACATTGTACTTATTTTTTATGTAAGTACATAGTAGTTAAGGCCACCTAATATAAAGTGTGACCACTATTTGCTTTTCATTAAACTCATAAACCCCCTGCAGCTCCTTCAAAAAACCCCAGTTTGGGAAATCTTGACAATGTAATGTTTAATGCACTTCATATGGTCAGTAACAATGAATGGAATATTTTCTCTTTTTCTGCATTTTTATATAAATTTGGTAAGATTATTTTATTTAAAATCAATGTGATAAACATGTTAGGTGAAAAGTAATCAAAAAGTAATCGTCTGATCATATGACCTAAAATGTGTAACGTAATGGATTAAGTTACATACTGTATGTGTCCCTCCAAGTGACTGCCCCATAGGTTCTCTCTAAACGTACAATTTTGGCACATTTTGGCTGACAGTGTATAAATTCACCCTCATTCACCCACACAATATGATTTTTCTTTTTCTTTTTTCCAGGTACGTCATTTGCTATTCATTGAAACTGCATGAAAAAGAGAAAATAACACCCTTTCTGTTCAATGGAAAAAAATTAAAGTCACAGTGCGAGTTTGCAATGACATGAGCAACAGAAAATGATGACAGAATTGTCATTTTTGGGTGAATTATTCCTTTTTAGATATATCCACATTTTTGCAGTGTAAATTAGAAATCTATGCACACACTGCATGCCTTATACTCCTGAGGGGTATAAGCATCCCATATGCTGCAAGGGAAAATAAGAGGAAAAGTAGCAGGTGTGAGTTTTCTAAATTAGACCCAGTGGCTTTTGCTAAACTTTCAGTTCAAGTTTTCCATCCATTTTCCAGCTCAAAAGGCAAACTCCAAGATGAGTTTTAATCGGAAAAGGAACACATCAGTGGATTTGTCTATTGCTAACAGCCTGGTTTTTGAAAATAAGGCCCAGTGTTTTCTAAAGCATCCATCAAAAGACCATTATTTGTTCTCGAGCCCAGAATGCTATTGCAACATTAGTTGGGCTACGTTTAATAATTTAGCAGTGAAAGCAGGTATTTCCGCATTTTCAAAGCAATGGGCTGAGTGGGCAAGAATCATCAGAAACGTGCCAAGCTTGCCTCGGAGGATGACGATGGTGGATAATCAGTGACCGAAAGCAGAAGCAGCCTCTGATGCACATCTACTCTGACACTCTCTCTCATTCTCGTTTTTGTCTGCTGAAGCTCTTCAGTCATGGTTGTCTAAATTAGAGAGCCACAGCTTGAGGGTTCGTTGCCTCCCACACCGACCCTCTGTCTCTGAGTAATTTACAGCTTGAGAAGAGAAAAATGCTTTATTTCATTGAAGCTGCTGACATTATGACAATTGAAATGTGCGAATTAGAGAATAGGTGATAATGTTAAACTGAAGACAAAGGCTGTTAAAGTAACAAACAAGCACAGCGGTTCAAGGAATAGTTGACGCAAAAATTAACAAATTAATATTTTGTTCAAATTTTGCTCACCCTCATGCCAACTAAAATCGTAATTGGGACTTGTCACAACACATCTATTGTTGCTCTTTTGTTGTTTTGTTTTCTTCTATGTCCTCATTTGTAAGTCGCTTTGGATAAAAGCATCTGCTAAATGATTAAATGTAAAGGAAATGGAACAGATTTTGAGAAATTTAGCAAGACATCATTTGTTCATTATTGTGTCCTCTGCAGTGAATGCAGTAAACTTTTCACTTCACAAGATGTTAACTAATGAAATTAAATCTTGTGGATTACTTGTGGACAGGGGCGGACTTAGTGATTTGGGGGCCCTAAGCAAATTTCAAGTACGGGGCCCCAACAAAATAACTATAATTCTCTTTTACGCGTAACCCTTATTTTGCTCGCTAGCTCTCTCTCATTATAGCTATAGCTATTATTTATTGTATTACCCCTTCACAACTTAAGTAGCCTAAATAATTAGTCAACCTGATGTTGTTCTGAAGCCATATGCTACCTTATTTTTTTCGGATCACAAAAGAAGACATTATATATAAAAAAAAAAAAAAAAAAATGCTTGCACTTGTCAATTTAATGAATTGTAAACTTCTTCAATCGTTTTCCAAAAAGGATTAAAACGTCAGAAATTATCCCATGAAACTCGTTCCATATTCCAAGTGTTCTTAAGGCATATAATAGGGTTTGCCGAGAAACAAATCGAAAATGTAATCTATTAAGCGAAAATCTCCAGTCATTGCATTCGCGCATTTATACAAGTTTTTAGTTTATAGTTCATTTGCAATTATTGTCCGCGCTGGCGCGCCTAGGAAAAGCACAAGGGAGTCATTTTGAAACATCAAGACAAATAAAATTGTCTCAGAACGGTTATATTCACCTCAGTAAAGAAATTATTGCGTTTTAAGTCAGTCAAAACAGCGTGGAATGCGCGCAAAGAGTGCTCCGTCTATAAATCACTAAAATCACTCACTTCAGTTCATCGCGACCTCACAACATTCCGTTAATAAGCTCTCTGCACAATGAATCTCTTATTTACATCTTATCTACACGTTGTTATGAGATGATCACAAGCTTGCAGAACTCCGCACCTGACAAAAACTCGCCGTTTTGAGTAGTGAGTGAACATTTGACGCTCTCCATAACACAAATACATACTGGTGCATTTGCCAAATATGTTTCGCGAATATCAGACAGGGCCCTAAGCGGCCTCTTACCTCGCCTATTGGTTAAGTCCGCCCCTGCTTGTGGATTATTGTGATGTTTTTATCAGCTGTTTTGACTAATTCTGACGGCACCCATTCACTGCAGAGGATCCATTGGTGGGCAATGATGTAATGCTAAATTTCTCCAAATCTGTTCCAATGATGTAAACTCATCTACGTCTTGGAAGGCCTGACGGAGAGTAAATTTTTAGCAGATTTTCATTTCTGAGTGAACTATTCTTTTAAGTCAAAATTTATATAAAAAATATATGAGTAAAAGAGGCAGGGGAAATTCTTCATGCAAAATGCAAAACTGCATTTTGTTCTGCTACCTGCAAAAATGGATTAAAAGTAACTTGACTTTAAAGGAAGTTATGCTTCTGTTTTCTAGATAAAGTGGCTCGTTATAAATCATTCACGTCTCAAGCCATCTTTCTCTACCATACATTTTAGAAAGGATGACTTAATGAACGTTGTTTAGCTGTTGCCTCTTTCTTCAAGCAGTCCTCCCTGACGAAACATTGCTATTTGATGCATTATTAGCATGAAATATTTCTCTGGAGTTGCATCAGAGTCATTCACCCTTCCCCGCAGTCAGTCTAATCTCTGGGATAAAAGCACTGTGGGTCTTAACAGAAAACACTACTATTAAAGGATAACTGTGAATAATTGTGGAATTATTTCACAATTAAAATATACACTGCAGGGAAAGCTCCAACCATCCAAAGAATGTTGAATAAGAATAATGTGTGTACTTCTTATAGATGCCCAGATAAGGCAGATGCATATTCATGAATTCCTGACATAGAGGGGTAAATAAGGTCAGTACGATGGGCAATAGATTAAAAAACACTTGTGATTGTGATTGTTTAACTTTACAAGAAACTTTTTAACAAAACACTGAGGTATTAAAAAGTCTGGATGTGCCTGAATGCCAATATTTTTCTTTTGTTTCTTCTGTTGTTTTGAAGTATTTTAGTTACTTAAAACTATATATATATATATATATATATATATATATATATATATATATATATATATATATATATATATATATATATATATATATATATATATATATATATATATATATATATATATATATATATATATATATATATATATATATATATATATATATATATATATATATATATATATATATATATATAACTACATATGTGGAATGATTGTTAAAAGTTAAAATGAATGGCAAATGCTAACACTAACCAACCACAAATTTTTATGCAAAATTTGGGACATTGAAAAAAAAAAGCTGGATGTAAACAAGATTTACATATTCTAAGAGAACAGATAGGAATGCATTTAATGTATAACAGATATAATTTCTTTTAAATATGTATACATATTATACATTTTAAATCCTTAATAAATAATTACTTTATAACAAATTATTAAATATTCATTGATATTTATAAATAATTTATAAAAGTTATTAACACTCTCAATATACATTTTTATGGTAATACAAATGTTTCTTTTTACCAAAATATGCTAGATAGTTTTTGTTGTTGTCTGAGTTAAAAAAATGGTCTGAAATAAAATCCCTACTACCTGTAAATAAAGAAAACAAATGATTTTTGTAGTACTAGTCAGTGCTCTTGTCATTACCAAGACAGAAGCCATTTAAAAGCAGCACTGTGAGACTCTCAGAGGAATAAAAGAAAACACATTGTAGAAGAAAAACTGAAAGACAAGAGCAGAGCAGAAAAACAACCTCGGACAAGCAATCTCCAAGTAACAGGGACCTCAAGTGTGCCGTGGGGATTTTAATCAATGTAGCCGAACACGGATTCAAACCCGCAGAGAACAGAGTCTTTGAGGAGTTGTGTTTGACAATGCACATGTTTGAGGTAGACCACAAACAGTTCTGAGATGCAGCAAAACACGTGCAGAGAAAGACGGGAAAGCCATTTTCTCAGCAGTTCAGATAGCATAAGACTTATACATACCGAATCGTTAAGATTGACGTGACACTTGTGCCCGCACAGAAGCTGAACTATCACAGTGTCTCCGCTGGCAGCTATAGAAAAAAAGAAAGAGTACAGATAATCAGAAGCAGTTCTTTATCCCCACAGAGACACAAACAAGAGTTTAACAGCTGGCCAACAAACTCCTTAAAGAGTAATTACAGTGAACACTTCAAGCTTTCCCACTGAGACCAAAACCAGGCTCATAGTGTGTGACAGCACTTATTTCCTAACAATTATTAGCGACCCCTTTAAAAATTACACCATGTCCCATTTCTCAACCAATCACGGCCATTATTCTCATGCGGCAGACAGGCATTAATGCATACTACCATCATCTGAAGGATTGCTCTGCTTTTTAGTCTGTATGAAACCATGTTTTGCTTCTTCTTTCTCATTGTGGGATAAATGACATCCTGCCAACAGACTTCTGACCTACAGGTGGCTGAAAGCTGCTCGCTCTTCGTGGCCTATACCACCCCGTTCAATCCATAACAGCTGACAAAAGGCTCAATTATCAACAAACACGCTGTCAATTTTTCCCCCCTACACCACACTTTTTCTATAGAGAGTGAAATGGGAGCAATTTTCTGAATGAAGGGTCTCTCCATAAATAAAAACATGTTTTTTTGTGTGTGTGTTTGCCCTCTACACCTGACAATTTGGTGCAAATGGTCCACAATAGCATTCTGTGCTTGGGAGTAGAGTGGCGGCAGCAAAGTCGTGGGGTTAATGTTTGGAAGTGCGCATTTACAGCACGATACCACTCCGAGTAAACAATAAATCCTCAAAGAGGTCTATTAAACCAAAATAATAAAAGAGAACAAGTCATACTGAAGATAAAGCCTGTTGCTTGTCCTTGAATGGCTCCTCTCAGTTTTCTGATAAGTGTTAAAGTAAACCTCACCTGCATGATGAAGAGCTGTCCTCCCTGAGCTGTCCGGCGTATCCACCACACACTTAGTCTGTAGAAGGAAGCACATTAAATTATTTCTTCAAACACTTCATCTAAAACCACCATGATATGCTCTACCCAGAAGGAACAGCTAGACACCAATTACGACCTTTCAATCAAAACAGCTACACTTTTTTTTTTTATACGAGTTAATGATGTGCGTTCCTATTAAACATTTAACGGCATGTCATGCTGGTGTTCATGGATGAACAGGCACAAGGCATTTATTTGACAGGCATTATCAGAGGAGAGGTGTAATATATTAAATCTGAGTGCAGCAGCCAATCAGACCTAAAATTGTGCCTAATGTGGACATCCCATTATATGTGGTTACTGACTCAAAGGAATTAACCCTCTAGTCCATACTGCCACTATTATGTAAACGAGATTCCATATGTCCTCTTAAATCCCTCAAAAAAGCTTAATTTAACCAGAAAAGGGACTCTTTTATTGTCATTAGAAATGACTAGCCTTTCAATCTACTCTATGGGAAAATTAGCCTAGAAAGTATTTTCATATTCATGGAAAATTTCAGCAGAATCTCAAGGCATTGGGGACATTAGAGCATTTGTTGTGCTTAGGAATCCAAGTAAGGAGTTTAGGTTTATGACTGCTGGATGAAACTGAATTACAACTGTCAGACCCTTTCATTAACGCAGCAGTTAATTTGTCTGTTTCATAGGATCTCCAGGGAAAAAAGGCTAATGAATTCAACGCCGGCCGGGCTGTGTGAAGGGAAATATATTTCCAAGGCTTTCCTCAATAAAATTACACCATTCAAAACTTCTCATTTTTCACTTGAGGAACACTTTTAAGGGTGGAAGTTTAACACCGGCAAAAAGAGTACTGTACATTACCATTCAAAAGTTTGGGGTCAGTTTTGTTTAATGTCTTGAAAGAAATCTGTGATGCTCTTCATGGTTGCATTTATTTGATCAAAAGAGTTTTCTATTTTAATATATTTTACAATTTAATTTATTCCTGTGTAAAATGTAATTTATGGTCATACCTTATGTTAAGGTCCAATTGTCACCATTAACAAACCATTAACTATGAGTTTTGCTTATTAATAGTTAGGAAGGTAGTTGTTAAATTTAGGTATTGGGTAGGATTAGGGATGTAGAATATGGTCATGCAGAACATGTGCTTTACAAGTAGTAATAAACAGCCAATATGGTAATAAGCAACTAGTTAATAATGAGAATTGGTCCCTATACTAAAGTGTTACCTAATTTATAAATGTGAAACCACAGATTTGATGTTCAGAAGAAAGAAAAAAAATATTACTTGAAATTCTTAAAATGTATTCACTGAATTAGATTTAAAAAAAAAAAAAAAAAGTGGCATTTATGTTTTTAAAAAAGATAACCCAGATCACACTTCTCATGCAAAACATTTGACAAAAAAAAGTTTTATAGATGTTAAAAATTAGATAGCCTGTTCAAAAAATGAGAAAGTATTTTGGATATTTTCTGGATTTTGTTGTCAAAAAATTATATTCAAACATTTTAAGTGTCTCTTACTCTGTCCAAACACTTTTTTGGGGGGAGATTTATGAGTCATACTGTGTGAATACAACTTCTGGTGCAGTGTTAAATTGCTAATATCGATGCCTCTTTTAATCCATACTGGCAAAGCCAATACTGGCACCCATTAGTGAACAGAGATGACAGGCCGTGGATATTTCAGATCTGTGCAGCTCTGGTAGAATCACAAGGAGCGGAGAATGAGTCGCCCATGATGATAAAAGAGACGCTAGATAAGGTAACCGGCGCTTCACCAGACCAAGCTGAGTCTTCGAACATGCCAGCCTGCCCACACACATTCAAACATGCAACACTCTCCAAGTTCACAGAGGGAGGCCGTGGGATTTGCTAGTTTACGAAACTGCAGAACAAAATCTGCTTCCTTTGTTTAGCTGGCACACATTGCATGGCAACAGACATGGCTGTTGTTCCCATTTGAATTGGCTCCATCTGTGTGCGTACATCGAACTCTCAGTCTATGATTCACAATCAATCAAAAACATTACCTGAAGCAACTTTTTGGCACACTCAGAATGGTTATTTTTGGCAGCAAGGTGTAAAGCAGTAAACCCTGATGTGAAGAGGAGAAGACAAGACAAGACTTGTTATTTACATTTTATTAATTTTGTGCTACTGATGTAACAAAAGTAATGCAAGAAAACACATTGATCTAGCTGTAACTGACCTGAAGCGTCCTGCAGAGAAACATCAGCCCCGTGAGCCAGGATAACAGCAAGGCACTCAGCTTGACCTCGTGTGGCTGCTACATGCAGACTGAGAAAGAAAGGAGGGGGGAGTGTCATGAACACTTACTTTTAGTTGCAGATTAGCCATGCCACTCATATTTAGTCAGTTTGTACATCTTGTCTGTATCCTACATCCAGTAAATAGAGGGCTCTTTGATTTCAAAGGTAGGTCAATGACATGCTCTACATATATGCTTGTCCTGAGGCAATTGTAAAGCATTCTAGTGTGAATGAGTGACATTAGATCAATGCTTTTCATTCTGTGTAGCAAGTCGAGCACAAAGCAGCAATTAACATTGTTGTCAAAATACATTAAGACCTTCAGAATTTGAAAGAAAGCTGCATTTATTTGACCAAAAATAGTTAATAATATGAAATGTAATATCTAAAAAAAGTACAAAAAGTGCATTCCTGTGATGGCAAAGCTGAATTTTAGCTGCTCAGGTATTCACTGTTACATGTTCAAACAGTTGTGCTGCCTAATATTCATGTGTAAACCATGATATATTTTTTCAGTATTCTTAGTGTTGGGGAAAGTTACTTTTAAAAGTAATGCATTACAATATTGCGTTACTCCCTAAAAAAGTAACTAATTACGTTACTTAGTTACTTTTTATGTGAAGTAATGTGTTAAGTTACTTTTGTGTTACTTTTTAAATATGAGCAGGGCTTGATTGTTTTTAATATAAGAGGTTCTATTTATAGCAAATGTAAAAGCCCTTTCACACCAAAAAGTGTAATGAACAAACCTCAGGCTGAAGGAAAAGTAAATTCATGTCTGTACAGTAGAACGCAGGAGAAGAAGGTTCAACACTCTTCAGCAATAAAAAAAACAAATGAAGCACAATTGTTAGTTTATCTAAAGTAATTTTTGCTTATTAGTATGGTTGAACTGGATCATCAAAGGTCAGCAGCAAAGACATAGGTTAATAAAATGGGATTAGATACATGTGTGTTATTTAACATATTTAATTATTGCAGGTTTGCGTCATATTCTGATTTTGGATTTCACTGTTTTAATTCATTTTGATGAATACTAAATCTGTTTGTTTGCGAGTGGGATGAATTAATGCACATTCACATTTAGTCTAGAACTACAGTAACATCATGTTCACACAGCGCACAACTCCTCTGCTCTTCCGATTTCTTCCAATATGGGGACAGGAGACTTGTTAGTCAATAAATGGGAAAAAGTAACTGTTGTTACTTTTTTGAAAAAGTAACTCGGATATTTTCTTGTAAATTAAAAAGTAATGCGTTACTTTACTAGTTACTTGAAAAAAGTAATCTGATTACGTAACTCACATTACTTGTAATGCATTACCCCCAACACTGTTCTTAGATGAATATAAAGTTCAAAAGAACAGCATTTATTTGAAAATGAATCAATTTTATGCATCCCAACTAAAAAAAAAAAAAAATGAATACATTTCTTTCAGTAAACAGACTTTTAAACAGTAGTATACAGTATGTTTTTAATGCACGTTTTGGAGGTTTTATTTAAATCTTAAAGGTTTCCCTCCAATATTAACCTAAATTTACTAAAAATAAAATTAACACCCCAAAATTCACATGAAAATACATGGCTGGAAACCCAGCTAATGAGGAAAAATATTCATGTGTGGGTGAACGATTCCTTAAAATCTTTCATTAGTCATGAAATCTCTGACCTGAGGGCACAGAAAAAAAATGGAGACGTTGAATCGCTCCTTGTGATTAAAAAGTTCAGTGTTCTCTATCATTTAATAAATACAGTAGCTTCCACTGAACCACGCTGGTGTGATATCTACCATCTCTTCATTAATTGGCTCTTTGGAGGACAAACTTGAGAAAACACAAATTAATCTACATGAAATTGATTACAACCTATCTAGAAGATAAGGATCAAGATGCACTGGGATCTCTCTTTTGGGCAGTAATAAAGCTAACTGCAAAAGCTACACAAGATGTCCTGATAATGACCTCGATAATTATGTCACTCACGACAGCTACCTGGGTCTGACCTTTAAATGAACAAGCCAAGAACTTTAAATATTCAAATATGGCAATTTAAGTATAATATACATCACTCTAATGCCATTAAAGGTCAGTCCAGGAACAACTACACTATTTTTGGAAGAATTAAAGCAACATATCATTGGTGCTTTTAAATTGGCCAGAAACGCAATATTTTAAGAGATAATTTACACAAAATTGAAAACTGTCACCTGTTTTGATATTTTTCTGCTGAACACTAAAGGCAACCAAACATTCTGGTTATCATGGACTTCTATTGTGTGGGAAAAAACTGATTGGGTTACACAGATTTGAAACAATATGAGGGTGAATATATGATGGCAAAATTTTCATTTTTGAGTAAACTCTTGGTAAAGTTTAAGATTCATAATTTTAAAATCACAGGCATCCTTAGATTTAATTAAATGTTCAAGTCAATTAAACGTTTAATCACTCTGCGTTCTCCACAAGCTATAGAGCAGATTCTTTTTTTAACACTGAAAGGTAGTGCTAACACATTTGCTGTAGCATTTGCCTTGTGTTTTTGTAATTAATATGATCAAGAGCTCTTTCGCAGTCCTTTTCAAGGTAAATAACATGATCACCAGAGCATATGATTATCAAATCACACAGGGTCTCGTGTCCGACTCCTTCATTATCAAGAAATGATATCTCCATGGCGACTGTGACTGTTTGGAAATACAGCAAAGCTCTGTGTTCTGAATGTGCCTCTCTAGCTCGTGAACCCTCTGGAGCGCAAGCACTCAAACACAATGAACTCCTCAAACAGGCAGATAAGGATTTATTGTGAGCCTATGAGAGAGCTTCGGCTCAAGCCATCGTAACGCAGGACACTGGAGACTCATTCAGGTCAGCAGTGTCTGAGTTCATTACTTACAGAGTGAAGAGAGCAAGCTCGTCTCTCTGCATTCACTGGAGCTCGCTCATCGATTCATCTCTGCTGTGCTGCCTATAGGAATGATTCTATTCTTTCTTTATAGCTGATGTTTTGAAGGTACATGTCAATAGTCCATCTAACATGCATTACATGAGACATTCTGTTAGACAATTTGACAGAATAGGAAAAATCACTCAAATATTGAGGCCAAATTACGCCGTCCAAATTTAGGTTAAACCTAAGATCAGCAAGAATTCACTCAGAACATCCTAGCAATGCCCTAGCAACCAGACTGAGTTCATCATGAGAAAATTAAACTTTCTTGCTAAAATATCACAATCTTATGATGTCAGACTCTAAAAATGTGGAGAACAAATTTCTTTATGATGGATTTAAATTTCCTGTTATTCTCACAAACACAATAAATCCGTCCACAACATTTCAAAACATGTATATTTTCCCCCAAAATGTAGATGCAAACATGTAATTATCCAGGTTGAGACTCCAATAAAACAAAATCCCATTCATCTCTGCCAAAACAAAGAAACAAAGCATTCAAACTTCTTTGAACTAGTATAACATATATTTAAGTGCCCTTCCTATGACTTCTAAGCAAAACGACAGAAAATTGCTAAACGAGAAAGTCAGAAAAGCTAAGCTCATTTTTTGTAGGATTTCAAGTGTTTAAGTCATTGTTGGTTAAAATGCGTGTCATGCGTGATTTTAAATCTGGATGACTTTCATAAACAAATCGAGCATTCACTTCTGAACATCTGTGTGCCTGTTATGGTAAATAAGAGAAAATGAAGGCTGATGTAAATGCAATGAAAGAAAATGCTGATGGGGTGGAATGAAGGACTAAATTTGTTTGACTGGGGTTTAGATTATCATTTCTACAGCTAAATAAACACAATGATGAATGGGTGCAAAAAAAGCATAACTCGCATCTCTCTTTCAGCTGGAGTGTAAACACACACATGCAAATTAATTTTTATGCACTTCTTAAGTGGACTGCAGAAAATTCTGTTAAAACACTGCTGTAGTTACAATTAGAGCAGTCAAAGTCTATTTAAAATAAGAATGAGAGCAATATCAGTTGCAGTACTCACGCAGACTTTCCCTCGCTATCAAGCTTGGTGGGACAGGCTCCTTTCTTCGACAGGAGAGAGGTGACTTTATCTGCTTCTCCATGCTCTACTGCACTGAGGAGACGCTCATCGTTCTTGTTCCATTCATGAGCCTAAAGAAGAAAAAGTGGGAAAAGATTTAAAAACATGCACACAGCTCATAGATATGGGACAGACCTCACAAGTAACAAAGCACATAGCTATTTACATTACTGGATGAGAGGAGTGCAACAAATATTGTTTAGTGACATTATGTTCAGAAAACAGCATAGACTAAATGATCTTTCTTGGGCTTAAGATTCAGTATTGGTCCATCAAAAAGACTGATTAAAATTGAGAAATCTATACCGTCAACCCAATTTGAATAATTTGTAACGACAAAAAAAAAAAAAAAAAAAAAGTATGTTAAAACACTCAAAAGGAGGGGGAAATTTATTTATTTTTTTAAATCACTGGTGGCCTCAGACGATTTGCCCACATTGTGTCTAGCCTAAATGATCAAGACTTGAACATTAGCAGTAAAAAGCGACTTACAATAACAAACAAAAATGTGTGGTTTGTGTTCCCATAAAGTGATTTCTTCAACCCAGAAACAAGGCCTACAGAAGCTGTTAAAACACCATTTCATTGTCCTTTAACAGAAGGAGCAAATCCGGTCTTAGGCAGTTAAAAATTGTCTGTGAACTGGACATAAAAACTTTCATTGTTTTAAAAGAGCCAATATTTCAAGTTCATGATTGATATCAGCTAACAACAGTTTTTCCTCTCTTTAGCAGACCCTAATGGAAATCAACCAGCTTTCCCCATTTGTCTTCACCCATGACCTTTGAAAAATGTATACATACGAGTCAAACTCAAAGAACATGAGTTACTAGACTTTGAACAAATGAGCGAGCATGTTGATAGAGCTTTTACACACTCAAAGAGAGGTTGAGGAGAGAAAGACGAAAGAGTTCAGATCAATCACAGAAGCCGCTCTTAGTATGACTAAAAGGAGAATAAAAGATACGTCTCCTTCAAACTTCCAGCATGAAAGAATGATGCAATGACACCAAAAGCCACTGCATCAGTCTTTGCATCTCAAGCTGTCTGATTCAAATAATGGTTGGCAATGCATTAAATATAACAAGAAATATACATTGGAAATTATTTACAGGAGGCGCTAAAGTCTGTACACGTTACTGCCTGCTTGATCTGTGAGTTAATAACCTATACCAGTCACAATTGCTCATATACTTTTTCATTGCATTGTGGTATGGCATAACAACCTTTTGTAAAAGTGAAGACTGATTGCTATTGACACTTGTGGATGCATACAAACAAACAATTTCCATCAAAAGCAGTGAGGTCAAATGGAAAGCAATCATGTGAAACAACGGATGAAGTCACCTGAATTTCACCTATAATTTACAGGCATCTCAAAGGGAAAGAAACGCCTGTGGCATGAATCATATTATTTCCTTCCAGTTCTTGAAAGCTCTCAGGCACCACAGGAACGGATGAAACTTTCCTAACAAGGTCTTATTCACAGCTGAGATTCAAATACAGACAAATCTAGTCTTTGTAGCTGTGCATAACAGTGAAAAAAAATGCCCATTGTTGAACATAGTAAATCAGAGCAACTGTTTGAAGACCTCCTTTGAAGTTGTCAATGCAGGAAATCATTTTGAGAAGTCCATAGATACTAAAACGTTGAAGAGTTCTGAACAAGCTAGAATGCAATTGCTCTAAATGTAGTCTAGGCAGTGAGCTGAAAGCAGACTACAGAGGTCAGCGGGCAAAACGCAGAGGCCACCGCTTAAATCGGTCACTATTTTTGAAATGCAGTGTAACATTACACGAGCCACAGTATACCAAGCACTATTTTTGGGAGATATTTGACCTACAATCTGCAATCAGCTGAAGCTATTTAAAGTCAACTAATGAAACGAATGAAGATCATTTGTAAAAGAAACAGAAGACATTTGTAAAGAAACAAAGTCTGAATTAGGCTCCTGGCATTCTCAGGCACTCAAACATCGTTAACAGTGTACTTCAGAACACATTGACTGACTGAGACTACATTTCAAAACAGACATACTGAAAAATCAATCTGGGTAATATTCCCTCAAATGTAGGAGGAAAAACCAGGATCATAAGTAAATTTTGTTCTGAGGTGCGTTCATCATGTTCAACAACATTTTAAGGGAGTTGAAGCATAACATTTTGTGACCTAAACTAACTTTATGACCTAAAATTTTTAGTTTTTAAATAAATAATAAAATGTAATATAGATAGGATAAAAAAAAAATAGTGTTAAGTCATTGACCTTGTTACAACTAGAATACAAGTGGACTAATACTAGAATAGATCATATCAGCCTTGTCTCTTTTTATTGTACAAGTTTTTGAAATTAAGTAAAAAATATTAACTTAAAAGAAGCACAAGACAATGTTAAATATTATGTCGAAATATTGACAAATCTGCTATGTATGGCAATGATATTCCGGTAGGCATCTTTCTTACTGATATAGAGGATACATGAATTGCATGTTTTGGATTAATATCCTTAATCTGAAAACAAAACAGCTTCTGGAGAGGGAGAATAATGGTGCACAAATTAAAAATAAATAAAAATATAATGCTTGATCAGGATGCATAGCATGTAGAATAAAAATACAAGCAGCAATGTAAGATTACATGACTGGCATTATATATTGTGAAGGGCTGTTCAGAACAAACATCACTGTCAGCCTATCGCCAAAACTGATATGATAAACTTTTAATCCTCGGCTAATGAAAGAACACGGAGAAGGAAAGAGCAAACATTAGACTTTTAGCTATAAAAAGTTGTGAAAATCTACATAAACCGCCAAAAGAAACTTTAAACAACTAGCAACAGCCTGGAGATCTCCTTTTTGTCATGGTGGGCCTTTGCAAAAACAGGAAACACTTAACATTATCTCAAAAAGGCCTGTTGGACTAAATAACCACTGGAGAACAGCGACATGTGGCACAAACATAACCTCCACCCATCGCTCAGTGTAAGCATTTAACTTTTATCTGATAAAGGTCCTCTTCAGCCGTGCAATATTTAGAGCCAGAGGCAAGACAAATGGTTTAGATCAAACGGTTTTCATGTTGAATTTGCGTTATCTGCTCATAAACATAAGCAGTTAACTAAGTAGGAAAGAACATGGCAATTTTGTTATTTAGACGTTAAGAATCAATGGCCATAAGGCACATTTCTCTAGCACATTGTATAATCTCCTTGTCTTTGAGTGCTCAAACACCGATATACCTCCTGTCAGTAAAATACGGTAGATAATTTTAGTTCCTTGCCCACTGTGAAAACAATGTAGGCGTGTTGCCAAGTTGTGACCCATGTACTTGATGTGTCATGCTGAATATTTTCAGTACACTAGTAGGCCCTAAGGCTAAATCAAACACGAGACATTTTATTTGGTTTGCATGAAAAAGAAGTGTAACAATGTGCTAAATAGAAAACTGACCTGGTGATGAATGGATTCATACTGCCAGTACTTGTACATAAGGCCAATTGGATCAAAAACTCATGTACTACGTCAGGCCATGTGAACCAGCCGTTGGCTTTCAAACTAATGGCTTCTCAAATTCGAAAGCGGCAGCCGAGCACCTTGAGAACAGGCTGGACTATGACCTCTTATCACACGCGTCTCTGTTCAAGCCTGGCACTAGCCGTGTTCTCTGTTTGAACGATTACACTCACACTGCTAACATTTGGACTGCTTCTCTTTCTTGGATTCCTGAGATGATAAGCTCAGAGCAGCATGGTAAATGCTTGGAAAAGCACATTCCAGTGTGAGAATGTTCAAACCTCAGAATCACTCCTTCACATTATTATTATTACATAATTGATAATCACATGACACAAAAAAAGCTTCAATGTCCACATACAGTATGCTTAAAGTAATAAGATAAAAAGTTAAAAGTGCATGCAGGAAATATGGCAATTTTCCATCGCTTTCCTCTTTGGCAATGTTTATTGCACTTGGTTGAACTTTTACACCTTCTTACTTACACACAGATACCAAAAAGATCACAGCCATTCAAAAGTTTGGGGTCAGTTCAAAGTTTTTTAACAAAGTCTTTTATGCTCCCCAAGGCTGCATTTATTTGATCAAAAATGCTGTAGAAAAAAATATTGTGAAAGATTATTATTATTGAAAATGTTTTCTTTAATATATTTTAACATTTAATTTATCCATGTGATGACAAAGCTGAAATTTTACCAACTATTACGTTCTGTGTCACAATCTTTCAGAATTCATTCTAAAATACTGATTTAGTGCTCAAGAAACTTCTCTATTATTATCATCAATATTGAAAACAGTTGTGCTGCTTAATATTTTTGAGGAAACCATTATGCATTTTGTGGTGGTGGTGGTGGTTGGGGGTCTTTGATGAATCTATAGAGTTAACATTGTGGAAAAAGATCTTTCTCAAAACCGCTAGTCCAAAAAGACCATTAAAGCTGCTTGCTCTGAAATCTGAAAGATGATGTGAATGAAATATGATGGCTTTAATATTTGTCCATTCAACCAGCTATACCAGTTCAGGAGGGTGAAAGTACACTAAAGACATAATCTCCCTCTTAATCTCATTATTAGATTTTCAGCCATGTGGCATATTGATAAAACCCCAGTGAATAGGGAAGAGCTTCAGGGGTTGAAATGGAAGGCTCTGGATATCCATTCAGGGCTTTACCATTAGCATGGTCTGAATGCAAATCTTTGCAGAGCTTCACTGTACAAAATACATCCCTATAGAACTGCTGAAATGTCTGAGAGAAAATCCTTGGTTAAGATTCATGCAAATGGTCTGTGCAGATAAACAACAGCTGTTAAAGCCACTCTGTTATTCCCTAAAGCTTGTTTTCACACATATTGAGATGTTCTCAAAACCTGGTTTTTGAACCGTCCCCCAACCCCCAACTCACTAAAAGCATACTCTACTCATATAACCAACCGTCTCTGCCATAAAGAGCAAAAAGTCTTTTTGTGGGAAACTTTTATTACATGGTGTACAAATGCCTCCCTTTGTTTAACAAAGTTCAGAAGTGAACGTACCATGGAAGTTCAGAGATTTGAGTAATAACTGCATCTATTTTGCCAGAAACTGTTCATCTGTGGATTAACCTCTAAATAAATCCCAGAGATGTTGTCTAGGTCCAATCTGAAGCAGACCCGAGTAAAATTAGGGGCAAGTATCTGTAGCACTGGGAAATAATTGTGATGTTATGACTTCCAGTACTTTCTAATGCCAACCATATGAAAGTACCTTTTGCGAAAAACAATGCATCTTTTCTACTAAACTACATCTGCAACTGCTTAAACAATTGCACAATGTGGGGTAGTTTACATTGGTCTGAATATATATGAGGATTAAAAAGACAAAAACCACATGACTTGTTTGAGGTTCTGCGAACAGGACTTAAAATAGACCTTCTGTACGTAACCTTGCACATTCATTATCACATTCCACCAAACTCATCCGCTCAAAAGGAATGTGCTTTTTAATCCCTTGAACTTGAATTCCGTCCCATGCCAAATCTCTTGGAGGAACTCTAGAGATAATTTGCCTCTGAAAAGAGATGAAACAAAGGGTTGGAAGATGTTGTAGAAAGTAAAGTTTAGAGGGCATGATAACTGAAAGTTCAGAAAGTCTGGACTGGTAGCGATTAGAGATCAGTGAGGTTTGTCTGCAAAAGTATAAAGCCTATGAATAGATTTTTCTTTTCTTTTTTGAAGAGCAGCCAATTGACAAAAAAGTAAAAATGTCCTGAATTCAATATAAAACGTCATTTATTTAATTAAGAAAAGAGCCTCAAAAAGATGATAATTCAAAAACATTACATTATTGTGAGTGACATAATTCTGATGGTGACACTGCTACTCATTACAGCTTTACTGCATGTTCGCTGTGGCTGTCAACAGTCGCTGCTCCCATTATAGAACAACACTGTACAGCCCCCATCCACATATCATACACCATTGCAGTGATACACTACAATAGAATGCATACAAACACACCCCAACTCCTGACATACATCCACTGACATACAGATGCAGTTTTTATATCATAAAAAAGTTTTGCTTCACATTGCTTCACATTATACAGGATTCGATTCTCGATACTCCTCGCAAGTCAACTTGTAGACCAACAACCAATGCTTCATAACTAGCTCTTGGCTGCCATGTATTTGAGTGAATTATTTTGCATGGTGAAGGTAGCATTTGTATATTTACAATAGTGACATTTGTTCCTACTATAATTTTATTTGAACTTTATGCCTTTTATCTCCTTGACATTCATTCCCTACTAAAGCTATCCAAGTAATGCCACTAGAATCTGGCCTGACAAAAACATGAAAGATGTACCTCTTTAGGAAGACTCTTCATTACAGAATTTGTTCAGTCATCCTGTTTAATTGCATAGACATTTTAATTGCATTTTTTATAATTAATGTGATTGATAATAAATCTCATTAAATTAACAGCCCTACTATTTCCACCAGGTAGCACCCACAGTCTTCTGTATTAAGATAACGTACAAAAAAAAAAAAAGGAAAGAGCATAGCTGAAATAAATTGCATTGTTGCAAGCAATCAACACAAACTCAAAAACTTATCTGGGATGAGCTTCCTGAAGCAACAGTTGCTTCCACAGCCAGATGTGTTTGATTCATCCTGACGGCTAATTTCTCAACCTGGAAAGCCCATCATTACTTCACCACCAACAACTGTTACTGAGATGAGTCATGACTAAACCAATTTGAAAGCTCACAGAATGTCACGGAGAAGATACAGATGGGCCATCTTATACTATCAGGGCTGCACTATATCAAACCACAATTACATGCAGGGAAAACAAGGCAAATGAAAACTGGAGTCTGGGATAGCTGTATTAAGCCAGAGGATGTAATATGTAGACCAGAAGCGATGTGAACGGAAAAGCCTGAGGTTAAGGGGAGGGGGCATTGAGGCTAGATTTGCTAATCTCAAAGAGCTGGGCAGCAGGGTCTGGCCTAATACAGAAACCATCTTCTTAGTGCGGATACCTGCTGTGCCCATTCTCATCCGCTTTACTGCCAGATTCACGCTGATTGGTCGTCAGGGGCTTTATCTGATTGGTCCTGAGAGCTGTAAACATTTGATTGGTAAATTGAAAGTTGAACTGAAAACAGAAATGGTATGGGGGTCAGTTGTTTGACTACACAATGACCAGACATGTGAAAATAAAGCTCACTTTTACTGATGTTATTTTTAGTAATCACTTCAATGTTTGGCTGGCATGACCAAAGATATGAAATTAATACACACCTGGCACTGTCAATAGAAGGTGCTATTTATAAGGCAACCTACTTTTGGAAAGGCTACGGGACTGTTACACGGGCAGCCTAGACCGTGATCCACTCCCTTTAAGGTTTGAATTAAGCAGCGACTGACTGTGCATATGAGAGGTGTCAGAGGATAGAAAGGAATTAGTGTCTGGACAGTCTGCTACGGGCGAGCAAATACAGTTAAACGCTGAGGGGGGAGGGATGCTACATGTGTGTTCACTACGAATACTTTAACAGGCCCTGTGAAATAGCATAGACTCCGATTCAACCCACAAAATAAATACTGCACAGGAGACATTCGTCTCTGCCATTTGAGGTTATACAATGTAATGAAGGGTTGTGTGTTTTACCCTCACATGGCAGAGACCCCGTTTCTAAATCCCCTGGCAGCCATATCTAACTGATGAGGTAATTCCACAAAGCACAGCAAGCCTTATCACTAGCCAGACTACCCTGCCTCCCTCCTCAACCTTTTTAACTCGACACTGGGTACATCGGATTCTTCCCAGAATGGACGCACTGACCTAAAGTGAAAGCACAATTCCATTAACAACATTATGATGCCATTAATCCATGTTTTCTGTTGACTAAAGTTTTATGGGAGAGTAAAAATTAGTCCTTAGCTCCTCGGACAGCTCAGGATAGATTCACTGAGGGTTTCATCATGTTGAAGGTTGCAGTTAATGTGGAAAAGGGCTGGGCTAAGGACACTAATTAAGCACTGTGGACATGACTACATTCCAGATGAGATAAATCCAGTCTGCTGGGAGTCTTGTCATGACTTCCTTACAGGAAAAGGCTTGGAAGAGAAAAAGAAATTAACAGCTATTTGGTTTCATAACACGTTTAGCTTTACATTAACATCTCGCCCTGATCATTAGATGCAAGACCACACCTGAAGCAGGCTAAATGTCACATCAACACTAGAAAATAAAACCCAAAACAGTCTTGTGAAAATGAGAAATAATTTGTACAAGATGGTGATATAATGATATGGATATATGGAGATATAATTCACCCAAAAAATGAAAACCCTTATGAGTTTCTTTTGCAGAACGCAAAAGATGCTGTTTTAAAGAAAGTTGGTAACCATACAGTTTTGTTGACTATTAAATATTTTGCATGAAATGAAAAATCTATACAGGTTTGGCATGGCATGAGGGTGAGTAAATGATGACAATTTTCATAACTGGGTGAGCCATCCGTTTAAGACTTTGGTAAGGGGTTGGACTTTATGGTTCAGTTTAGGTTCAGCAAATCAGCGCTATTCGTTTTTGAACAACTTGATTTCCTATGCTTTCTCAATCTCGTACAAATTATTATTACTTCTCATAAGACTGGCTTGGAAAATCATGCTTGAAAGTTCATCTGATCTAAAGCGTAAACGACACAGCTCTGCTAAATAAGGATAATCTCTAGGCCATTTCCCTTTTATTCATTTCATTCAACTTCCTCTGAAAAACAAGAAGTACAAATCAGGACAACTAGATACATCAGTGTTGTAGTAAACAGATAAAAGCCCATTTAACATCAGTGGATAGCAAATTACAAGTGAAATGCTCAAAACACATTTTCTTGCATACTGCAAAAACTTTTTTAAGCAGTAAACAGTGCTCTCAGACAACAATGTGCAATTTAATGTTATCCAACAATTCATGATACAATATTTCCATTGCATCATCGAAATTAAGGTAACTAAATGAGCTCAAATAAGAAAATTAGGGACCCTATTAATTACATTACATAATATTAACTGTTAATTTATTAAAAAGCTTGTTAAGATACAAGCTAGTAAATAAAGAGACTGGACTATAACATCAGCAGCCTGCAAAACATCAGCTAACATCTAGTCTCTTACATGGTAAAAGAATCCCAAGCAGGAGTGGAGGTTTTCCAAATGTTTCCTCAATGACTTAAACAGACCCCGTGTGACTCCACGAGCAGATAAAAGACAGCTCTCATCATGTCAACATAGCAAAATGTGTCTGCAACTGATTTGTGTATACAAAAGGTCTATTCTTGCAAGTGAATGACAGAAGTCAAATAGAGCCGCTGTCCTCCTGAGATACCATGAACCTGGTCTACACCAAGCTGTTTTAATGTCTTATAACTTACACATAAGGAGTGGAATTTCGTGCCATCCTGAGAAAAGTTTTTTGTTTCTCTCAAACATGCCACAAATGCCAACAAATGTAATAATAGCACAATCTCTCTCTTTGTTATGCAATATGTTACGGGTAAATCAGGACTGTACAAATGGGACTACAAACACATGAAGTGCTGGTCGAGTAACATCACATATATTACAAGAACTTGGCCATCAGCTGCTATTATAAAAGTATTTATCCTGGCAGTTCTAATCTCCTGTTTTGCTCAAGAATGAAAGCCTGGCCTTACATGAAAATTCCTGTATGGTTCTGGACTGACACACAAAACCCAAAATAGAACCAGGAGGATATTTTGTTTCTCTTATTCTTGATTTACCTCTTTTTCTAGAAAACACCCTGTATGGCAAAGAACTGAAACAAGATTTTGATTGGTGAGTGTAGAGGTTACAACTGATACTAAAAGCAGAAGTGATGATAAAATACAACTGAAAGTAAAATCAAAAGCAAAAACTTAGAGGTAGTGTCTTTTTTTTCTTGTTTACTTTTCATTAATAAACCAAATGGACAAAGAAATACCCTCTCTCACACATATATACACACACACACACACGTACCGATTACCGCGATTTGAACAACTAAAGCTGCCTTTCCTGGCATTTCTCCCCCTAGTGGCAGTCGCACAGTACTTTCAAACTGGTCGTTCAGCAACCGTTACCTCGGCATATTCACCATGGTAAAATTAATGACTTGAATAATTAATGTATGAATGTATAGTCACAAATGACCTCCAAAATTAAAACATAGTAGGTTTTATGGGGTAATCATTGTAAATAAAACAATTATTTATGCCATAATTACTCTAAAGCACCATTTTACAGAAATAGTGTTTAAAGAACCAACGTTAAAGTGAACAAATATTGGTAATTCTAACCTTACGCTCATAGTTTTTAATAGAATACATCACATCAGTCTAGCCGCAGAAGTTCAAATATTTTAATGCATCTGAAGCTCATCGGAGATAGTGGAAAGGCGGCTTAAGGATAAATAAACTCAGTCCAGCATTAGGGATGCAGCGATTTACCGGTTTTACGATTAACCGCGCTTTAAAACGTCACGGTTAATTAATCGTAAAGGCTCCGCTACACCGAGTGTTTCTGTTGTATGGAATGGAACTGTTGAAACATGAGCAAAACGAAAACAAAGTTACACTAGCGGTGCACCAGCTTAAAATGCCGTGCTTATCAGAGACACGGAGGCTACTAGATTAACTATGACAGAGGAACCAAACAGCGATCCTTTATTTCCACCAGAGAAATGACTGAATTCGATAGTGTGGGACCATTTTAAATTTGGGTACATCAATATTGCCGTAAAAATCGCTGTTAAAGAGTGAATACATAAGGGATAATGCACAGCTAGCCAACCTGTTCTGGCTGTGCAATAAACGATTTTAATGCACGACGTGAAGGCAAGGACCACCTGACGCGACGTTCGTTAGCTCGAACATTCTGCCGCTTCAGAGATGAAATAGTGCAGTGAGAGAGAGCGCGGCGCGTGTGTGAAGCGCGCAGTCAGCGGAGGCTCGCGGAGCCAGGCGAGTATAAACGAGGCTTTAGCCTACCTGCATCTGCGTCACTACAAACAATGAAGATTTGAGTTTAGTTATTTAAACAGTCATTTTACCCCCTCTTTGCTGATTAATATAATGTAGCGATCCAGTATCTAAGCTATTTTATTAATGAAAGTCGCTGGGCAGCGTTGACAACACGTTTCTGTCCTCCTAAATGTTTGTGGGCAGCTCGATCTCGATCTCACAAACCAAAATAATAGACATGATTTTCTCAGGCCTTATGTAAAATCAGATGAATAAAGATTATTAAAATGAATAAGTATTGATGACAGTTGATTACAATAATAGTTTAGTTTATTCCCCTCATTAGTAACAGTGTCCTCTGTGGGATAAATAAAGTTAATATTAGTCATATATTAATAATACTTCATTAATATTGTGATTTATCATCCCTGTTATAGTATTATTCATAAGTCAATTTATTTTTCACCATCTTTCCATGTTCTGTACCTCATGTCCAAAAGAAATGAAGAATGAAAGAAATGAAAACACGAAATACATTTATTTTCAAAAGGGAAATACTGACATGGATATTTACAGAGCAGAGGTCACCTTTTTTAATTCCAATAGGAGAGATGGACTTTTTTTTTCTTTAGTATTATTATTTTGTGCTGTATTATTGGTTACTGTGTTATTTCTGTTTCAAAAGGCAGCAATAAATAACACTTTAATATCTAAAGAGTGTTTATGTGATTTTATGTTGTGAAATGAATAAATGCATAATAATCGTAATAATCGTGAAACCGTGATTATTCCTCAGACTATAATCGTACCAACAAAATCTATAATCGTTGCATCCCTATCCAGCATATAAAGCAAAGTTAAGTAACAGTCTTACGTGCATACAGAGTAGTTTCATTTTGCGTGAAAACTGCAAGGTTTTAAAAGAGTGCTAGGGGAATTACACAAATGAATATATGATTGAATGAATTATATGAATGTTCCTCTAAAGGCTCTGACTGTCTTCAGAAAACATTCAATGGTATTTTGCTTTCATCGTCGCTCCATGCATTACCTAAAAAACTACTGTACTTAATCGTAATGCTGCTTTGCCCACAGAGGTTACCGGAAACAGTTGTAATTCTGCTGTTCTGTAAGCGCCACCTAGTGTCAGAGAGTGGATTTACAAAGAGTTACATTTATATTGAGCCTGTGTGCAGTTTTTGACTGGCCAAAAACGTACTGAATTTGCATGCCCTGCTTTAAATTTTAACCGGTTGATGAAAAATAAGCTTATGTGCATTCTACACATTTAAACAATTTGGATAAGGTATCTATAATTATTTCTGGAGCAGATAAAATACATAATTTATTAATCAGTTACCATTTTGACAACGCTTTTATTTATTTAAAGGCTGGAATGTGAGGTTTACCATTTATTCAAACATTTTCAAAGTTTTATTTGAACATTTCGTACATGTTATTAGATAAATTGTTGTCTGTCATCTTGTCATTTAAAATCTGGACAGCATTGGTAATGTTATTGTATTAGTGTTTATGCAAACCATAAGTCATTTGTTGTTTGTTGATTTTAAATATAAAACTTGGTGAAACGATTTATGTTTCAGTACTTTTTGAACATTTCCAGCACATTTTAACAGTACCGTGATAATACTGATAACCGTGATAAGAAGTTTTCATACTGTTATGTCTCTAATATATATACATACATACAAACAAACACACACACACACACACAAGCTCTAACTATGGACTGAGTGAATTTTTAATAAAAAAAATGTCAACATTTTGTTCCTAGGCAACCACACTGTTGTGCAAGCAAACACCCACCATTTAGTAAAGATAAAAAACAGTAAAGCACGTCTTCTCCACCATACAAGGACAAAATTGATATTATGAGCTGTGAATGTGGCTATGGCAAACTTGCTCTTAACAACATTCCATGCGAATGTTCAAAATGCCACTGTGACCATGTGCTGGCAGAAAGTATATTAAAACTCAGCTTAGTTCTGCGGTTTGATGATCACATAGAATTTCACAGTAATCTCAATCCGCTGACTCAGCCCAAGTGGCAATGATTTGGCAAGCCAAAACATGCAATTATAAGCAATAACGTTTCGTTCGAGTACATTCCAATACTTCAGCCTGAGACTGATGAAGTTCTATTATAGGCTTAGAAATGATTGCTGAATCACATCTGGTGGCAGGAAGCTCCACTGAGGCTTTTTTTTTTTTTTCGTTCTTTCTTTGGGAGTGCAGAAATTCTCAGCCTTAAAATTATACTCCCAGTTATGACTCAGTCATCATAATAAAGCTGTAGACATGTCTGATTCTGAGTCATTCACCCCAGTCTAGAACATTCACACAAGCTGACTATGAAACTACACCTCAAATTCCAAATCAATGAAAACGTATGTCAGTTATAATTCACGTATTAAGTTGTTCAATTATCATCTTACTTCATAGAGGGACTGTTTATACAAGTCTTGATTTAAGTATATGAGACCTATACAACACCATTCAGTTCCTAAACCAGCTAAGTCATACTTACATCACTTTTCCTAAACTTTGCCTTCAGACTCTTCATATTAGTCCATGCAGATTCCAACAGATCCCAGGACACCTGAATAAAATCAAACGTTAGTTAGTCATACACACATACTCCAAACCAAACTGTCGCTTAATACGGCGGAAACTAAGGATCAGGTCAGCACTGTTATTAATGGCAAAACTAGGACCAAGCTCTTGGAGGCAAAGCACAGAGGTGGATCAAGTTACAGTGGCCCCAGTGGCAGGAGTACTGAATCTAATGTGTGGTCACTGTGCAAAGTTTACAATGTCAGAGCATTTTGTGTTCACTTCAAAGTTGTACCAAAAAACCATGTCAAGAGTCCAGACACTCTGTGAGCTCCATAAATACACATAAGCCGGGGTCACTGATATTCTTGGATCTTCCTGAGGAGTCTCCACGGGAAAGTGAAAAGTTTGGATGGAGTGTTCAGAAAGACTCACACAAGATAAGAAAAGCAAACAGGACTGACCGCGCGCTTCACTGAGGAACAATGGCAACATTGTGTTCAACTATAGCTGACAGGAATGATGATTGTAAACAGCATTGGCATGTAAATGTAACACCGAAGCGAAATTAACGTTACAGCTATTTTATTCGGTAGTGTTAAGTCTGAAACGCTCGCTTCTAAAGTTCTAATGGAAATAGCTTGAAATTGGAAGGAAAAATATACGGGAAAAGAGTGTTTAGATTTCTGCACTTACCCACTTTGCAAAAGTTAAGCCGCACACACAGACCTCGGGGGTTTGTTGCTAACACACTTTTCCGAGTGGTGTTAAGTGCTTCATATACCATTTAGTGCTATTTGGACTCGCAGATATTAGAAGAAAAACGGCAGAAAATGCGAGCGTTGGGCAAAAGGGGAGAAACCAGGAGCAAAGTTATTCACCGACAACAATCCATTCAAGTGGCGCTCGCGCTGCCTCTGATTGTTCCCCGGGCAGATCGAGTGACGTCACCACCCATGTGTCCTCGTGACCGATCTTGACTGTATACACTTATACAGCACACGAGACACGTTTAATTCCCCTGACAACATTTTACCATGGTAAGCAATAATGTTCACCAAATATCTGCGTGAGTCGTTTATTAGAGGAACTTTAATACCTGTAGGATTATTTTAAAAGGAAAACATTGACTTGTTGAACTTGAACTGTTCATGTATGAAAATGTATAAAAAAAATTAAAACAATTTTTTAAAAGTGTTAACATCAGGGTAAATTATACGAAGCATTAAAAAAAATAGTATTTTCTGTTCATCTGGTATTTGTACAATTTGTAATTAAATGTTTGTGTATTTGAGAATTTTAATTAGCCTAATAACCAACTGACTTATGTTTATAAATTAACTGACTGCCAACTAATTTGTTGTGTTAGGAAAAAGCTCCACTGAAATACCTACCGACAAACTCACATCACCAGTCATACTATTGCACATCAGTGAGACGCGAGTTTTGATTGATGAGCGAATTAAAATCTAATTAGGCATTAGTATATTAGGCTATATAATAATAATAATACATGTGTACTACATATAACTATTTATAAGCCTAACTATAACACACACACACACACACACACACATACACACACACACATACATACATATATAGTGTTTTCTGTTGCTACTCTTTAAAATTAATTAATTTTAATTAGGCTAGTAGGCTATTTTATCGTTGTAACAAACTATTCACGAGACCACTTTTATTCTGTCTGAGGAAAACATTTACTGCCGTAAGTAATAGCTCGAGAGCAGATATCTTTATGATTATGCATATAGGCAATAAATAGAAGTTGTGAGCGATATGCAACATCCTACTTTCCACTGGGACCATAAAAGTGTCGGGGTCTGAAGCCAAACGTGCGGAATCGACCTGACCTACTATCCGGTGCAGTAGTGGTGGGGAAGGGCGCCGCGAGGTGGACACGTCCAGCGACTTTAAACCCGTATTTGGCTACCAATATACCATATGCTCATTCAGAACACGTTTCTTGATAATATAGTACAACACATACGGCATCAAATAGAACCGTGTGGCCCACCGACTCACACTGAGGAAGAAAAACAGCTGCTGACAGAAAGAATTTTTGCTGTTTCTTTCCGAATAAACCACTAGGGACAAATAAAGGCTTATATTAGAATCACTGCTGTAACATCAAGCACATTCATGCTTCATTATGTAATTTTGGCTTTCATTGTACAATAAAATGCGCTGACAGTAGGACTAATATACTGACAAGCAGCCCGTCCTTGTAATTTTCTCAGAGCTGCAACACATCTGTGGTCATGCAGCAGCACCAGAGCAAAGAATAACACCAATACCACACTTGTCTCTTAGGTTAGTGTGGTGGGTCTGTGCCTTGGTGGCCCATTGCCACAGAGTAATCAACACAACAATAAGTTCAAACCACAGGTAACCTTATTTAGGTTACCTATCAAAAACCTTGTTAAGGAGAATATGAAAAGGGTGTACAAAAAGCAACAGGCTTCATAAACAAGTTGCAACACCAGTTCTGATTCTTTTTCTTTTTGGAAAAACTCAAATATATACAGTAAGGTCAGTAAGATTTTTTTTAAAAAGTAATTCTTTATTTAAAAAGGCTGCATTAAATTGAATTTTATGAACGTTTTAAATAAATGCTGTCACATTCATCAAATAATTCAGAAATATGTATCATGATTTCTACAAAAATATTAAGTAGCACAACTGTCCAACATTGATTAAAAAATGTTTCTTGTGCAGCAAATCATCATATTAAAATTATTTCTTAAAGATCACGTGACACTGAAGACCGGAGTAATGGCTGCTGAAAATTCAGTTTTGCCATCACCAAAATAAATGACATTTAAAAAAAAAAAAAAAATATATATATATATATATATATATATATATATATAAAGATTTTTATTGTAATAATATTTCAGAATATTGCTGTTTTACTGTATTTTTGTTCAAATAAATGCAGCCTTTGTGAGCAAAAGAGACTTCTTTCAAAAACCAAAAATCTTTATAAAACATATATAAAACACAATCAAACACAAAAATTGAATAAAAAAATATATATAATTTAATAAATTGAATAAAAAAGAAGAAGAAAAGAAGAAAAGTCAAACTTGATAAAATTTCACACAGAACTCAAAAATGGACTGGACAAAAAGGACCTTGTCAAAATTGTAAGAAATAATTGCTTTTCAAGCATGTGACGCTCCTGTAATTTGTATTTAGACACACCTGTGGCAAGTAATCACACTTGCAACCAGTTAAAATGGAGAAAAGTTGACTCAACCTTTGTGTTGTGTGTCACACTGAGCATGGAGAAAAGAAAGAAGTGTAAAGAGTTGTTTGAGGATTTGAGAGAAAAAATTGTGGAAAAACATGGACAATCTCAAGGCTACAAATCCATCTCCAGAGATCTTAATGTTCCTGTGTCCACTGTGCGCAATATCATCAAGAGGTTTACAGCCCATGGCACTGTAGCCAACCTCCCTGGACGTGGACGGAAGAGCAAAATGAATGAAAAATTACAACGAAGGATTGTTCGAATGGTGGATAAAGAACCCCGATTAACTTCCAAACAAATTCAAGCTGATCTGCAGACACAGGGTACAACAGTGTCAGCTCGCACTATCCGTCGCCATCTGAATGAAAAGGGACGCTATGGTAGCAGACCCAGGAGGACACCACTGCTGACACAAAGGCATAAAAAAGCAAGACTGGAGTTTGCCAAAACTTGTGTGACAAAACCACAATCCTTCTGGGAGAACGTACTGTGGACAGATGAGACAAAAGTAGAGCTTTTTGGTAAAGGACATCATGACACTGTTTACAGAAAAAGAAATGAGGCCTTCAAAGAAAAGAACACAGTCCCTACAGTCAAACATGGTGGAGGTTCAAAGATGTTTTGGGGTTGCTTTGCTGCTTCTGGCACTGGATGCCTTGACTGTGTGAACGGTATCATGAAATGTGATGATTACCAAAGAATTTTGGGGCGCAACATAGTGGCCAGTGTCAGAAAGCTGCGTCTCCACTAGAGGTCATGGGTCTTCCAGCAGGACAATGACCCGAAACACACTTCAAAAAACACTCAGAAATGGTTACAAACAAAGCGCTGGAGAGTTCTGAAATGGCCAGCAATTAGTCCAGATCTGAATCCCATAGAACACCTGTGGAGAGATCTCAAACCAGCAGCTGGAAGAAGGCATCCTTCAAATCTGAATGACCTGGAGCAGTCTGCAAAAGAAAAGTGGTCCAAAATTCCAGTAGAGAGGTGTAAGAAACTCATTCATGGTTACAGCAAGCAATTGATTTCAGTTATTTTTTCCAAATATTAAGTTAAGGGTGCCAATAATTTTGTCCAGTGCATTTTTTGGGTTCTGTGTGGAATTGTATCAGATTTTACTTTTCTTCTCTGCTTTTTTGTGTTGTTCCAATGCAAACAAAAAATAAAAATAAACATGTGAGTACCAAAACATTTGCAAATGCAACAATTTTCTGACAGAATTGCAAGGGTGCAGATATTTTTGGCCATGACTGTATGTAAGCAATAAGGTACAAGAGGCCGTGCTGTATCATGAATAAATCACAGCTGAAGGGCGTTGTTAGGCACGACGCGAAACTATCTTACTCCAGTCTTCAGTGTCATATGATCTTTAAGAAATAATTTTAATATGCTGATTTGCTGCTCAAGAAACATTTTTTAATCAATGTTGGACAGTTGTGCTACTTAATATTTTTGTAGAAATCATGATACATATTTCTGAATTATCTGATGAATGTGACAGCATTTATTTAAAACTCAATTTTAATAAAATTCAATTTAATGCAGCCTTTTTAAATAAAGAATTACTTTTAAAAAATCTTACTGATCTTACTGTATATACAGTATATATATATATAGATAGATAGATAGATAGATAGATAGATAGATAGATAGATATGTCTGCGCGTCGGGTGGTTAGCAACCACATAGCAACACCTTAGCAACCACCCTGGGTAACCTAGCAACCGCATAGCAACACCCTAGCAACCGACCTGGGTACCTTAGCAACCACTTAGCAAACCGCATAGCAACACCCTAGCAACCACCCCAGGTACCTACTTTTGATAAGTGACTCAAACAATAAAAAGGCATGCATTTTCCATCTAAATTACATAAAAAGAGGAAATTAAAGATGCTTAGCAGTACACACATCTTTTAACATTAAGTTAGCTGCTATTTGCAATTGTTAAATTTAATAATCATAATAATAGTTGAATAATTGAATCATTGTTCATTTATGATACACCTTGTTAGTAGCTTGTACCTACGATTGTTGATCAGTTAGTACACTGTAAGAAAAATGGAAAAGGTATTATATAGTAATTTTCCAGGATATTATCCGTTATCCATTATCCGTTGTAACCCTGCACTCGAAAACACAAAATACAATACGTAATTTAAAATGCAGGTAAAAAAAACCTGTGAAAAATCAATAAGGAAAATTTCTATATATAACATAGATTGTGCCCTATTTTACAGACTTTACTTAGAGTGGAGCACACTAAATAACTACTAATACACTGTTAAAAACTATAATTGTTCAGAATGTGTAGTTTTAGTTTACTAACTAATAAGAATATACAAATTTTGTAAATGTAATCATCATAATTGAAAGTTTATTAATTAATTGAATTATTGAACAATAATTCAATTTTGTATTTAAAAATAATTATATTTTAATATTATATTAGCATTTATATTATTTTACGAACAAATCTAAATTAACATATATAAAATATATTTTTTGACTGAGATTTGATGTAGTGACAATTTTGCGCCGTGATTACGTAATGACATTACAAAGTCATTTAGCAACTTTTAGCAACAAATCAACCTTCCTTTAGCAACTTTCCCTGAAAATTAGTTGGCAACACTGGTGGAGATATGTTGATGTGTGTGCGGCGCGCGTCTGTGTGGAAGCCTACAGTTTCTGAAGTGAGGAGGGAATATTACTGTATTTATTAGTTTTCTGTTTCAGGTATGATTCTGTTGCTATATCCATATGTCCATCAGTTTACACTGTAATGGCGCTTGCAAACTCGCGCTGTGCCGCGAATAGGTCTGTTTTAAAACTAAAAAAGACTAAAAGACGGAAAACAGACATATAAGCAGATGTATGTCTGTGAGAAAATATCATATAGCCTATAGTGTTAAAAAAAATGACACGGTGGATAAGAAGAGTTCCTATTCTCTGTTTTTATTTAAGCTCCATTATATGAGAGGCATGTTCGGAACATTCTCTTGCCGTTTACTGTTGCTGTCAGGAACTATTTTTTTAGCGGAAGGACAGTATTTAACGAATTTGCTTCAAAAAAGTAACATTTCAGTACATGCATTTTTGGTTTTAATATTTTTAATTGTGTGGTAATATATATATAAACGTTTTATAAAAGCAGTAAGGTACTCGAGGCCATGCTGTAAGGGGTTGCAGGCATGTTGCCTAACAATGCCCTTCAGCCGATTTACATTTACATTTATGCATTTAGCAGACGCTTTTATCCAAAGCGACTTACATTGCATTCAAGTTACAGTTTTTACATTTTATCAGCTCTTGCTTTCCCTGGGAATCGAACCCATGATCTTGGCGTTGCTAGCGCCATGCTCTACTATTTGAGCTAAAGGATTTATTCATGATACAGCACGGCCTCGAGTACCTTATTGCTTACACACACACACACACACACACACACACACACACACACACACACACACACACACACACACACACACACACACACACACACACGTTCGTTTTTGTGAAAAGTGGGGGACATCCCATTGGCGTAATGGTTTTTATAGTGTACTTACTGTATGTGCTATTGCCCTACACCAATCCTACACCTAAACCTACCCCTTACAGGAGACTGTGCATTTCAACTTTCCCCAAAAAAACCTCACTCTGTGTGATTTATAAGCGTTTTGAAAAGTGGGGACATGGGTCAATGTCCTGAGATGTCACCTTCACCTTGTAATACCTATGTCATACCTTTGTCATTATACAAATCTATGTCCTGACTTTTCACAAAAACGCGCACGCACACACACACACACACACACACACAACTCTGTATAGCTATCTTTGTGAGGACATACATTGACACCAATGCAATCTCTAGCTCCTTACCCTAACCCTAACCTTCAGAACTAAGTGCCCCACCCAAACCCTTACCCTAAACCTACCCTTTACTCAATTGTAACCTGACCCCTAAAACCAAGTCTTGACCCTCAAACAGGCCTTTAAAGGGGTCCCAGAAAGTGAGGACCGGCCAAAATGTCCTCACTTTACAAGATTGTCCTCACTCTGATGGTCTAAAACTCAAACCGGCCCTCACAAAGATAGCTGTACAAATGCACACACACACACACACACACACACACACACACACACACAAAAGCTACAAAAAGGGTAAACCATTGTTTTGGGCAAAAAAAATAAAAATAATAATTAATACATTTTATAATACATTGAAAATGAAAAGAATTAAATAAGAATAATATATTTATCAAATTATAATATAAAGGGTAAGTACATATTCAAAACAACCAAAGGCTGCAGCATTGCTTGCATACTTTGCTCCATTGTAACCTGCAACCAAAGATGACAACCCAGAATGATACCAAATGGCTTACACAGAATAATTAGAGCCTTTAGCAAATCCATGTGTTTGTGCATATTCATTGAAACAAGAATCTGCAGAGGGCTGTTTATTCTGCTTCCCCCACACTCATCCTCAGGGCCAATATACTGGTTTATCCCCTCATACAGTGGCTAAATAAAGGTTTGGATTGGAGAGAGGCTTAGAGTTGACATGGCCCCTCACCTCACTTCAATAACTGAAGCTGCAGGAAGATTCCACTGAGCTGTCAATGTACCGGAACAGCTATATGTCACAAACCAAGTACAATGAAGCTCAGCTTTTCATCATAAAATTTCCCAGGCTTGAAATATGAAAGGTCTCAACAGGGTTTCATGGGCTCTTGATTGCCATCGGTGTAGACAATGCATCTACTGGTCACGCAGTTTGTGGTAGTAAATATTTAAGTAATGATGAATATTCATCTTTGGAAAACAGCTTTTCCCCATCATAAATAATGTATTACAGACATACATGCAAACCAGCATTTTAATAAGCATGTCAAAATATGCAAGCACTAGGTCTGCATCACTCCTATGCTGACCAGTTTAAAAATAAATAAAAATGAAATGTGATGCAAGATTTAAAGATTTCAAAACAACACTGAAAGGCAAATGAGGGTATCAGTAATTACTTTAGACACACTCAGCTTGGGTTATGTTTGGCGGGTTGTTCCTGAAGGAATTAAAAATGTAAAGAAATAGAAGGTGTCCCACCTCACATAAATAAACACCTAATCTCTCAGAGGAATCTTCTCTAAAACAAGTTAAAGTGCATGCTTGATAATTTAAGTTTTCTGTCCAGGAGGGGGTAGTACTGTTCTGTTATAACTACCAGTCAATTTCACTCAAGTTTTCTGGCATCTTCTCTCTCCTCTCGTCCTTCTGCGAAGAGCAGATTTGGAGAGGGTCTTGCATCATCTACTTTCGACGGAAGACCTTTGAATGTTATCCACTTTGAGCTCTAGCCTTGCAGAGAGCGTATTCAGCATAAGCACACAAAATATTCTGATTATATTGACTGGTAACTTGTGTGACAAGTTGTGTCTCCACTTACACTGATTAAAGTCCCTACAACACAACATCCACAGAGAAAATTTTTTAGGGATTCCCATGAGTCATGACTCAAGGAGTTTGCTGATACTGTGTCCTTTTACATTATCTTTAATGGCTATAAAGTGTTAAAGAAAAAAAACGGCAGCTCTGATTGCCAAAACTTAAATAAAAAATATAGAAATATAGAAACTTTTTAGGTTTTACGGATTTAACTTACATTTACAGTAAAAACACATATTAGCTAATAGTATACATATACCAACCTATCTGTTTTGTATGTTTAAAATACACTTAAAACCACCATACTCAGCCATGATAAATCGAAGTTTCACAAGTTGAATTAAATAGGCTACTATAAAGATGGTGCACAAGGTCATTCACACAAATACAAAACACCACCGTAACACACACATAGTGCTAAAATAATACAATAAATATTAATTTAACATGATATAACAAAATTCAAACTAACAGTTATTTAAATGAAACCGTCAAATGTGTGCTCCCTTACGAAAATCAACTTTGGTTTTATTATATGCCCTATAATATAAGTGTAGTAACCGTGTTTTTTTTTTTTTTTTTTGACTACCATTTGTATAACCGCAGTTTTACTACAAATACCATGGTTAAACTATGGTCAGTGGCAAAACCATGGTTATATTGTAGATACCATGGTTTAACTATTAACCATGTTTTTTGGTTTTATTTGTATTAATCGTTCTTTTTTTTTTTTACCAGAGCTGTCGCACATGGAATGCTGTGAATGTCAATTTACGGTTCTTCCTTTTCATTTCAGAATGACTTGATCTTTTTCACTTAAAAACTGTACAAGTATATTTTACAGAACATGAAATGTTATATTGTTATGATTATATATACCCCACTACTTAATAAACCCACCCTTAACCCATTTCTTTTAAGAGAACTACAGACCGGTTACCCTTCTTACTTTCATTGCTAAAAAACTTGAACGAGCTGTGTTAAACCAAGTCTCTGCCTTTCTCAAACAGAACAACCTCCTCGACAGCAACCAGTCTGGTTTCAGAGGTGGACATTCAATCGAGACTTGCTCTCAGTTGTTGAAGCGCTAAGACTTGCAAGAGCAGATTCCAAATCTTCAATACTTATCTTCCTGGATATGTCCGCTGCTTTTGACATGGTTAACCACCAGATCCTCCTGTCAACCCTATTGGTAAAGGGCATCTCAGGAATCGCACTCCAGTGGTTTGAGTCTTACCTCTCAGATAGGTCTTTCAAGGTATCTTGGAGAGTTGAGATATCTAAGTCGCAACATCTAACCACTGGGGTGCCTCAGGGCTCAGTTCTTGGACCACTTCTCTTCTCTGTCAACATGGCATCACTAGGTTCTGTCATTCAGAAACATGGCTTTTCATATCACTGCTACGCTGACGACACTCAACTCTACCTCTCATTCCGTCCTGATTATCCGACGATAGCTGCTCGCATCTCAGCTTGTCTAACAGACATTTCTTGCTGGATGAAAGACCATCACCTTCAACTCAACCTTGCCAAGACAGAACCGCTTGTGGTTCCAGCAAACTATTTTTTGCAATGCTCTATTGGCAGGTCTTCCAGCCAGTTCTATCAAACCTTTACAATCAATCCAGAACGCAGCAGCAATATTAATTTTTAATGAGCCAAAAAGAATGCAGTTCCCCCCTCTGTTTATCAGTTTGCACTGGCTACCAATAGCTGCTTGCATAAATTTCAAAGCATTAATGTTTGCCTACAAAACCACCACTGGCTCTGCACCCCTTTACCTAAATTCATTACTTCAGACTTATGTGCTCTCTAGAAGCTTACGTTCTGCAAGTGAACCTCACTTTATTGTGCCATCCCAAAGAGGCACAAAATCACTTTCACGGACTTTTAAATTAAATGTTCCCTCCTGGTGGAATGACCTGCCCACCTCAATCCTAGCAGCTGAGTCCTTAGTCATCTTCAAGAATCAGCTAAAAACATATCTCTTCCATCTTTATTTGACCCTCTAACTCTCTCTATTCTAATCCTATTCTTTAAAAAAAAAAAAAAAACGAACACTAGCTTTTCTAATCTTTTTGTATTCTATCTATTTGTTTTCTTTTCATTTATTATACAGTTAACAAAAGCAAAAAAAAAAAAAAGGCCTCTAACACTCGACTCTGTATGGGGGTTGTTTAATGTCCTCACCAGGAGGTTTCTGCTTGTTTTTGACACTTTGAATTATTTTGAGGAAGTGTCTGATTGTGTTTGCATACAAAGAATATTATAAAAGCCAGTGGGAGTTTACTTGATGTGCTTTGGTGTTAATGTATAATGTGTTCAATGTAATGGAAGACAAACTAAGAAAACATTACTAATTAAATAACCAATTCACTCATTAACTTGTGTTTTGTTTTGAAAGTTTCATCTATCAAATTAAGGATAAAATTGAGTTTCAGCTGGCAAACAAACCATAAAAAGAAATATAATTTGTTCACCAGTCAATGTAGGTCATCTTCTAGTCTTTGTTTAACCATAATATGAGTGTGTCCATCAAAAATAAAGCATAGTAGAAAAGTATTCTTCACTAAATTTGTATTAATGCAATATCGTATACATATTGCTCAATTTTAATACTTGTTAAAAAAGTGTGAAAAATAATCCAGTAGGCTATTACTTTGTGAATATACATTTAATCTTAATTCCAAAAGCATTTTTTTTTTGTTTTGTTTTTTTGTTACAGCAATCTGAACTAATCAACAGTCTACATGCTGGAAATATTTAGCTTCTTAAAAGGATGTGCTGTTGAATTGCTTTTTCAGTATGTTATTGATCCAGAGGATGTGTCTTTGGGAGAGAAAGGTGTACACAGTCGGTTTCTTGGGATTACCGCATACTTTTGACCCGGATACCACTCCAACTATGTTTTTCTTACATTCCAGAGGTCCACCGGCATCTCCCTGAAAAAAAAACCCCACAAGGTTCTTCTTCCTTTAGACAGGTAAAAGGATGATTTCAAAGAGCCTACAACCAGCCATAAATCAAAGACCACAATACGACATACCCAACAGGTGCCTGTCTTTTCTTGCTTGCCTCCTGCACACAGCATGTCTTCGGTGATCACAGGGTCTCTGTTGTAGTAGCGGTTGCACCGGTCCCTGTGCATGACTAACACCTCTAACATTTTCAGTTTATCAGAAGGTTTCTCACTGTTAGAATCAGCAGTTCCCCAACCTGTCACGACACAAGTTGTTCCAGGTGGAACACCTTTTTCCTTTTTAGGGATTTTTTTGGGTTTTGCTTTCACTTTTTTGTTTAGCTGCAGAACAAAAGGCAACACACAAAAGCATACTGTGAGAAGAGTCATACGCTCACCATGTCTTAACAACAACCACATTCAGTTCATCCTTACCTTAATGAGCATGATGTCATCTTGTTTAGTTCTTGCATTGAATGTCTTAGGGTACTCGTATCTGAGGATGCCAACACGCTGAGTGCCTTTACTCAGAGACAGAGATCCTATGAGAACTGTCACAGATCTAATGGGTTCTCTAAATAGAAAACTGAATTTAGTGTGCTTAGGTGCAGATACTTTCTAGTGAGTACTAGCTCACTAGAAACTGAGTGCTTAGCATTAAAAAATGGGGGAATGTGTCCCAGCCAAGTTAATATGCAAACAAACAAATACAACCCCAATTTCAGAGAAGTTGGGACATTTTGTAAATATGCAATAAAACCAAGAATCTGTGATTTGCTCATTCTTTTTAACACTTATTTAATTGACAGAAGTACAAAGAAAAGATTTCCAAAGTTTTCACTGACCACAGAACACTCCAAAAAAGTTGGGACAGAGGCACATTTAACACTGTCACATCAACTTTCCTTTTAATTACAATATTTAATTGTTTGGGAATTAATGATACTAATTGTTAAAGTTTTGCAAGTAAAATTTTTGTCGTCTCTCTTGAAACAAGGCTTCAGATGCTCAGCAGTCTGCGATTGTCGTTGTCCGATTCTCCTTTTTATGACTGGTCATACATTTTCAATAGTAGTCAGATCTGGACTGCTGTCTAGCACATTTACTCTGAGTCTACGCAGGGGTGTGTTTAGTGTTTTGGGGGCCCTCAGCAAGTGTTCCTGGAGGGGCCCCCCTCGGTGGATTTTGCGATCGATTTTGAGGTACAGTATCGTTTACATTTTATCGATACTGATACGATACTTATCAATACAGTTATCCATACTACTCTCTATAATTTGGTGCAAAAATAAATGATGTAAAAAGATAGAGAGAGAGAGAGCGAGAGAGAGAGAGAGAGATTTCCTCAGCATACCATAGCACAACATATTTGAACATCATGTGCATAGGAGCACAACAGAATGTATAATAGAGAATTCTGGTGTCTCTTGTTATTTTTATTACTGACACTCTATCCTCCAATTTGATACTGTTAAGTGCTTTGACACAATCTGTATTGTTAAAAATGCTATATAAATAAAAATGACTTGACTTGACTATTAAAGAAAATTAAAATATCCACTCTCTCAGGGAGCAGGCGTGATTTCTCCTAACAGAGAGTGTTATGTTTTAGAGGGACTTTTTTTTATCTCTGTTTTTATCTACATGATAAAAAAGGCTTCTTTTTAACATGTAGACTTGTTTATAGTGCTACTCCAATCAGGACCGCGGGGCCCCACGCAATTGCGTGGGTTGCGTGGTGCCTAAACACGCTACTGAGTCTACGAAACCACGCTGTTGTAGCACATGCAGAATGAGACCTGGCATTGTCTTGATCTAATAACCATGAAAGACATCATCTTGACGGCAGTATATTTCTCTGTACAACTCCAATATATGCGTCCATGTCAGTGGTACCTTCACACAAGTGAAGTCACCCATGCCGTTTGCACTGATGCACTCATATACCATGACAGATGTTTACTTTTGCATCTGTCACTGATGAAAGTCTGGATGGTACCTTTCGGTCTTTGGGACCGAAAACTCGAAATCCATTTTTCCCAGAAACATGTTGAAATGTGGACTCATCTGAGTACAGCACACATTTCCACTGTCTTCTTGACTATCTGAGATGAGCTCTGGCCCAGAGAACCCGGCGGCATCATTGCATAGAATTGATGTATAGCTTTCTCCTAGAGCAGGGGTGTCAAATCCAAACTCAGTAAGGGCCATGCCAAGGGTTATGAATAAAATCAGGGGCTGGACATATGTTTAGAGCATTGGTCTCAAACTCAATTCCTGGAGGGCCACAGCTCTGCACAGTTTAGCTCCAACCCTAATCAAACGCACCTGATCCAGCTAATCAAGGTCTTCAGGATTGCTAGAAACTTGCAAGCAGGTGTGATTTGGAGCTGGTTGGATCAAAACTGTGCAGAGCTGTGGCCCTCCAGGAATTGAGTTTGAGACCACTGGTTTAGAGGATTTTTTTCATTTATTGCTGAAATATAAGTATATTAGTAACTGTGTGTATATACACACACACACATATATATATATATATATATATATATACACCCACCTGCCACTTTATTAGGTACACCTGTTCAATTGCTTGGTAACACAAATTGCTAATCAGCCAATCACATGGCAGCAACTCAATGCATTTAGGCATCTAGATGTGGTGAAGACGACTTGCTGAAGTTCAAACCGAGCATCAGAATGGGGAAGAAAGGGGATTTAAGTGACTTTGAACGTGGAATGGTTGTTGGTGCCAGACGGGCTGGTCTGAGTATTTCAAAAACTGCTGATCTACTGGGATTTTCACGCACAGCCATCTCTAGGGTTTACAGAGAATGGTCCGAAAAAGATAAAATATCCAGTGAGCGGCAGTTGCGTGGACGAAAATGCCTTGTTGATGTCAGAGGTCAGAGGAGAATGGCCAGACTGGTTAGAGATGATAGAAAGGCAACAGTAACTCAATTAACCACTCGTTACAACCAAGGTATTCAGAATACCATCTCTGAACGCGCAACACGTCAAACCATGAAGCAGATGGGCTACAGCAGCAGAAGACCACACCGGGTGCTGCTTCTGTCAGCTAAGAACGGGAAACGGAGGCTACAATTCGCACAGGCTCACCAAAATTGGACAATAGAAGATTGGAAAAAAATTATGAGTTAAATACCATTGATTAAAAACCTGCTAGCAAATGCTTCATTCTACTGGTCATATTCAGCACGCGCAGCTCAAATGCAGAACATTAATAGGCCTAACTACTGTCATATAGCCTAACGTTATAATGAGAGCACTGCTGTAAAAAAATGTTGTGAATTCTTAGGGTTTTGCTGATGTTTAATGATAACTTTTAATCAAAACATAAAACATTATTTTTGTATCTGCGAGGCATCCATTACACATTTTCCCTGAGTGTTAACGTCAGTAATTATGACTGTTGAATATCTGACTTGACTCTTGGGTAATGTATTTTGCCCCCTGACCCCAAACATATAATTTGACTATCATATACACACACACACACACACACACACACACACACACACACACGTCTGTCTGTCTATCTATCTATCAAACTTTAAGCTTTTAAAACTACTTTAAACTTCAAACTATTTCAGACTGAAACCCATCAAACTTAAAACTTTTTACATTTTTCAAACTTTCTGGTCCGGCTTTCTCAAGCCAACTTAAAGTTTGTCTCGACAAACTTTTTTATCTAGTTTAATTTAGAATGTTTCCATAGCGACGCGTCATGCTTGTCCTGTGACACACCGCAGCCACAATAGTGACATCGCTTTAACTTAGTTTTTCCTTTTTTATTAAATATACTCACAAACTGTTCACAATATTATGAAATATCTGATATACCGATTCTCATATTTGTGTAAGTAAATGTATTTGGTAGTTTAAAACACGTTTATAATGACCGTGTTAGTTGGTCTATACCTCGTTTTATTCTTCTCTTTGAATCCATAAAGGAGCGCGTGTCAGAAGCATCGCGCCTGCCACAAATTAGCATCAAACCTGCCACAACACCTATCACTGTTTACACTTCGATTGATGCACAGCAAACAGACAGTGCAATTCTAAACTTATTTACCTATTTGTACTTCTCTTTTAATCCATAATGAAGCGCGCAGCACAGAAGTGTCGCGCCTGCCACAACATTTCTCCACGTCACGCGATGGCAAATAGGTAAATAAGACTTGATTTACTCTGTCTGTTTGCTTGTGGCATGTTGTGGCAGGTGCGATGCTTATTCGGTCCGCTCCATTAAAGGAAGGAATAAGTAAGGTGGCAAATAATTAGTGAAGAATTGTCTTTTTGCTTACTTGGATCAATCGAAGTGTAAACAGTGAGAGATGCTGTGGCAGGTTTGATGCTAAGTGGCAGGCGCGATGTTTCCGACATTGCGCGCTCCATTATGAATTTAAAGAGAGGAATAAAACAAGGTAAGCTGTGGCAGGTTTTGTGGCAGCTGCCTTTAGTGGTGGCAGGTTTTCAAAGATTTGACCCTTTGTCGCGCTGAATGCGAGCTGTGGGATTTACAACACGCAAATTCATCCTTTCCTCCCGAAAGACATAAGAGTAAACTTTATAGTTACCTGCACAATGTGTATATGATATCAATAAAACATGTTGCCAGATATTTGTAAGGATCGTTATTGCCGCTTTCATAGACATCGGTGTGTATTTTAACAAGCTATAAATGTATTTTCGCTAGTAGGCTACTTATGTGTATTTAAATGTCTGAAACCTAAAATAAGCATTATACGGTTATAACGACTTACTGTGCCCTCCCCTCCATCCTCTCCCTCCTGCTGAACCTGAGTGATTTCGAAAGCGAAAGTGAAAAACGCCGCGCACTAAAGCGATTGCACGCTTTCACGAGCATCAGCAACTACACACAATCACCGATTGCACACAAGTTACCACCCGAAAAAAACTGTAGACCTCTTACCACTGTAGACCCCCACACCCACCCCCGAACATCTCCAATAGCATCACCTGTGTCTCAATGTTGTAATTGTGACAGACTCATTGTAAACAGCTCACGGGCCACATTGAATTGATTACCAGAATTTGTTGGCGGGCCTGATTAAAAGTTGTGGCGGGCCTTGTAATTGATGTGTCCCAGAGTAACAGAGTTTCAAGTTGCATTTCTTGATGCAGCAGCAGACTGTGGTAAATGATAGTGGTTTTCTGAAGTACTCCTGAGCCCATGTGGCTATATTTAACACATGATGGTTTAGCATGAAGGTTTCTTATGCAATGCTGTCTGAGGGCTCAAAGGTCAAGCACATTCAGCTGAGGTTTCCTTGCTATAGGTGTACTGTGATTTCTCTTTTCACAATATTACGTGTGGTAGTTGGTGAAAGACCTCAATTCCTCAATTCTTTGTGATTTTGCATTGCAAAATGCCTCCGTCTCAACTTTTTTTGGAATGTGTTGCAGCCATCAAATTAAAAATTTGTATATATTTACAAAATACATTTATGTCGGTCAGTGAAAACTTTGGAAATCTTTTCTTTGTACTTTTGTCAATTAAATAAAAGTTAAAGAGACTGAACAAATCACAGATTTTACAGCATTTTTACAAAACGTCCCAACTTGTTGGTTGTAAATAAATATGAATCCAATAATAAATGTATCTTTAATTTAAAAAAATAAATAAATAAATCACACAGCTCTTTTAAGAGGAAAACGTAGGTGACTGACATCTCTGATTACATGCTCTTATTTATATATTTATATTCTCTCCTGAAAGATTATATTATGCTTCACATAGATTTTACAAGTAAATTAATAAATATAAACAGATCAATAAAGATTCATTACAAATGTAAATAAATAAATAAAAGATATAAGATTAAATAACAATTGTATTTTAATTTGGATAATTATTTTAGTGAAAGAATGCATATAAAATATAGAATAAATATTAATTACAAATTAAAAAAATAAAAAATAATATTAATGATTGATATTAATATTAAAATAATAATTGTATCTTTAATTTGGACCATTATTTTAGCAGGAATACAAAACATCAGCTCTTTCTAGGGGAAAAACTGTAAAATTACTAATGTTATACTAATACAAAACATATGAATGATCGGTAACACTTTATTTTGATGGTCCCTTTTGAACATTCTGTTGACACTAAGTAATGTTGCAACTACATGTCAACAAACTCTCATAAGAGTATTAGTAGACTCTCTGCTTCATATCTACTAGCACCTTATTGTGTTGGTCTCCCAACAGATATTCTACTGACTATAAGTAACTTTGCAAGAACGTGTCAACTCAATCTAACCCTAACCCTTGTGTTCTGCAAAGAGTGGTAAATAATAATTTTGCAGTAACTGTTATGCTGATGTTGCGGCTGGTCAAGCGTTTGTGCTCGTCTCTGTATGATATAATTGTACATATTAAAATACTGATATGGTCTATAACTCCTCACCGAACTTCCCTCTGCCCTGTATCTTTGTCTCTCATTGGCTGAAGGTCATCGTGATGTAGTTTTCAGTCAGAAATCATTGCACACAGCTTGATTGTGAATCGCCGACAGCTCCAGATATTTAGCATGCCAAATATTTCACAGGCGTCGGCGACGTGTCGGCGATTCTCTCAGATCGCGTCTTTGGTAATTCACACTGCACGATTGTCACTCGCGTGAACGAGCTCCGATTTGCCTCCGATATCGGGCATTTGTCGGCGATTTATGAAAACCTGTCGGCGAGTGAAAAATCGGGCTAAAATCGTGCAGTGTGAACTCGGCATTAGTAGACATGTAGTTGCAAAGTAACTTATAGTTAGTAAAATGTCTAAAGTGAACTATCAAAATAAAGTGTAACCGATTATATTATACTTCACAAATACTTCACAAGTTTATTAATATGCTGAAAGTAGTTGCCTTACTCTTTGCAATTTGCTGCAGTTAAAACCCACTGGTCTTTAACCAGGATTCCTCCACACACATGCTTCTGGTTCTTCTGAATGGAAACCATCCATGGTTGAATTTTTTTGACATCTTTGCCTCCAATAATGGAGACCTCAGAGCAAGCTGGAATAGAGATTTAAAAGGCGGTTACAGATTCAACAAAAACAAACTGATGAATATGTATTGTGAACTTTTTAATCAAACTCTGTGACAGAAAAATTACAATTACCTGCCACTTTGAAAAAGGTGAACGCCATGAAGTAATACACAATCAAATATCTGCAAACATCCATCTTGCTGCCTGTTTTCTCAGCCAAAGTCAGTGTGTTGCCTCAGACATCCAACAATGTCAAATACAAAAGCACTGAGGAAATAACTGCTTTTTAATGCACGCTTTGGTTACTTTGTGGTCAGAGCAACATCAAAAGGTGGGTATGTGTGGGAGTGTTTGCATGCAGTGTGATGCATCGGATTTTGCACATTTTAACAAGTTCACATTTAGTTCCATTTCTCTATTTGCAATAATTATCTTATAATCTACTGTCATAACCTTTTCTGTAAATGGTGTTCACATGAGAGCAGAACTGTAAAAATAAAAGTGCTTTAAAGCTGAGGGTGAGTGGTAAAAGCTCTACTGACTGTATCTGTGGCATTCTGTCAATTAATAACAATTTTACCCATAACTCAATTTACATTGACAGAAAGGCACTTACAAAATTCTATGGGACATTCAAAAGTCCCTAAAGACTTCCTTAGTAAGGGATTCTATTTTACAAACTATGGGACAAGCTTTTGTTTTCTGCAGTAATCGACACTATTGATGCTGCTGTAGATCGAACGTAAGAGTCCAACTATAGTACTATTTAGAGTAGACAGAGGACACTGCAGTATTATTACATTATTTCTAAAATTTCCCCCCTCTATTAAAATGAGTCTAAGAGGGGATCTTTGTGACAAGAGTTCAGACATGTGTCTTGAAGGAGAAGTCTCATCGGGGGACATGTAGCCCTCACTGAAAGATTGATGCGAAGCTAAAGTGACTAACAGTTTTTCACACCTTCAGAAGTAAAGCAGGAGCTTCAAAGCAGAATGCACGATTGCAGTCTCCTGCTGCGCCAACCTTACAAATGTGTGAATCACAGCTGGAGAGTCAAATGAAGACTCAGAGGTTTTTATTGAGCCTCATGCCAAGACAGAAGAAAAAATGAAAACGCCTTTATAAAAATGAGTTACTATACTTGCAAATGAGAACTTTTTACTTTCTTTGACGTTTACAAATATAGAGCAATTTAGCAAGTGCCTAGAGAAAGAATATTTGTTATTTATTAAGAGTGATCACATTAATAAGTAAAAAAAAAAAAAAAAATGCAAGGAAAATATCTAATATAAAACAGTCCGGTTATTTATGTTTTATTTATACAACAAGCATTGGCATCATGCATCATTGCTCTTACTAATTGATTTCCCCAGATCAGAGAAGAACCATTCTAATCTTAATCCAATATAGACTGAAGAAGTGCACAGTTCCTCTGTCAGCACACAAACACAATGCTGGATGTGGGATTAAAAACCCAAAACTGACAGGAGATCCTCAGGGGCTGTCAACATTATTCAGGCCACATTTTCCATCTGTCATAACGTAACCGCTGGCAACATTTATTGCCTCCATTACAAAGGCATCATCGGATTGGATGGATTTCAAAATCTGCTAAAAGTTTCATCAGCGATGATGAGAGGTTATTAGAGCCAAGTAATGGGACTCTAATCTCAAGTAAACACAATTGATGTTAATTAGCACCCGCAACACACACGATTCGGTACCACACAGAAATCTCTTTAAAGATCTTTGACTGTGTTTTTCTTGAACTTGATGTTCCTGGAATTCCCGTGTGGTTTTGTTGTTGAAAGATTTAACAATCAATGAATGCCTTTCTAAACGTTGTTGCACAGATTTCTAAAGTGTGTTGCACAGATGCTATCGTTAAAATGAGGGACATTTTACACTTCAATTTCCCATGAACTAATTTCTGTGGCACTCTTTAGGCCAAACACAATACTATTTACAAATAATTGTATAATACAGTGAAATACTAACATAAAGTCTCAGTTCAAAACTACACACATAAGCCAACTATGTAACTATTAGTCCAATGAATGTCTGTGAGTTCCTCTCAATGATTTTCTTGTAAAGTCATTAAAAGATCCATGAAAATGGGAGATCTGTTTTTTTTAGCATGTTTCCTGGTTCAGAGCTGCATGAATGGACACATATTTAGCACACTACAACTCATATGGCCATGGTTTGTGCTTTTCAGCTGATTAAATTGGCTGTTCTCATGCCTTGGCAGTGTACGTCTGAACAAACAGACAGCTTCAAATAAATGCCCTTGATGCAAACCGTGGGGTGTATTTTTCATCAAGGAATTCTTGTGCTTGAAGGCATAATTACAGAGCTCAAGCACCTACAGAGTATTTATTCATGGACGTGAAAATCCGAGAGGCTTTATCTAATTCATGTCTTTGGCATGACAGCCATTACTTATGAAGCTATTTCCTGAGATCTCTCAAAAATCACCATAGTATTTATTTATACGTTTGTATATTTATTTACTGAACCTAAAGTGATTTGTTAAAAGGACGCTTGCAAAAATGGCAAAATCTTTTCATTTCATGGTTCAGGAGACTTGTAGTCCATCCAAAACTGAACATTTTCTTCTTTCACTCATCCTCATGTTGTTTCAAACCTCTCTGACTTTCTTCCTTCTGTGGAACACAAAAGAAAAGAATTGAATGAATGTGTCATCCGTCTTTGTCCATACAAAGAAAGTCAAAGGTGCCCAGTATTGTTTCGTACTTTAAATGTATGGTATTTCTATCTATAATTAATGCATACTACAAACCTGTCTAGAATATTTTGTAGTGAAATGTTTTTTTCTTACACAGATTTAATAACAGAACATAGGGAATAAGAATAAGAGCAAATTAGTTGTTTTGTGTTCAGTCAATGAAAGACAGAACTGCTAAATAGACAGAATGACATTCAGCAACAACTCCCACCTCTATTCACAGATCTTTTTGCCATGTAATTAATTCAAATTTCATAAAATTCTGTCTAACCTGTCATAATCAGCAACTGGATTAGGTAACACAAATGAAATGACACATGTCCAAGTGGGTCTGAGTTTCAGTACATCTGATTTGACACTTGTTGAACAGTCAACAAGTGTTAATATGTTTCCACCAATCTAGGGCCAGCAAGGCCCTTGTTTGCTTCACCTAGGAATTGGTTTCCTTTGGGGAAAAAATGACAGAATGGTGTATCAATCGGCTAAATGAAAAATTTGATGTGGCACAGTGGGAGCAGTTACGTGTGACAAGTTTGTGACTCATCCATCACTCAGCCTGAAGCAAATAAAAGTAAATTACTCCTTAAGACAATGCATGAAATCAAACCTAACTGAAAAACTAAAAGGTTTTCTTTGCACTTTTTGGTGGAATGGGGAATATTCAGCTGGCTGAAAAACTCTATGTGACAAAAACGTAATGTGGATATTTAAACATGTACACAGAAAGTGCCATGTCACTTCAAACTTGTATGACTTTTGCTTTCCTTTTTTTGTCATGTCTTATCTTGCCTAGGGCACCAAGAGAAGCGTCACTGGTGCCCCCAGAAAAACAATAGTTGCATGACTGCCTGGGAAATACCTACTTTTTGAGTTCCAAAACTTCCCTGGAACCAGCTGGTTTCACATATGGTGCGAAATCCTATGCATAAATTGATATAATTTATGCATTAAAAATGCTTGGTTGGTTATTTATGATTACCTCAGCTTTCCCTGCAAATAAAGTCTGCTCAATTAAAAAAAACAAAAAAACAATTGAAAGGTCATATTAATGCTCAACATACTTTTCCATTTAGTTTCCTTCTCACTCCATTTGAGCTTGTCATGTTCAATGAAACGTTCAGCAACAGATGTTTGTTTTGGTCTTTCTTATATAGAGTGACATCACAACTGAACTGTCTGACCTAAGTTTGAACTCACAACATAACACACAGGCTTGTGTTCAGCTTTGAAAACATGAGCTGAGACAGTGGAAGAGTACAAACCATTCAACAGGACAGAGGAAATGCTCTGAGGGAACCAGAACGCCTGGTTTGTATACCGTGAGGAGATCTTATGAATTATTCATATGAGCACAAAAAAACAAGCTGCTGTGGAGACTTAATTAATGATTGATCGTTGGACTTCAACAGATATGCACGCAGATTAATAGAAGTCTTGTCAAGAAAAATGTCTGAGGACAGGTTAAGTCAATAACTCCGTAATAGTAAGGATTTGTTCCAATTTTAAATTGATTTTAGAATTTCAGAATTGGATTTGTCAGAATATATTTCCATCTTCACTTGTTTTGTTTCCAGATTCAGGGTATTAAAGGAAATGTTTCAGCTGACCTTGTCTGAGAGCAGAAGGACTATGCCTAAACCTACAAACCTCTAGTACAAGGCTATTTCATAGTAAAGCATAAATGCAAACTGGTTATCCTTGCTGTTAAATACAGCCCCTGCTTGAGAAATATGAATACCCAGAACTACAGTGGAATTTTAACAGGTGCCATAGATACCATATACCCAAATATATACATACAAATACTAATTAAAAAAATAATATCATAGAATTATAATATAATAATAGCTTTAGCTACATAAATAAAAACATTATGAAGGATTTTGGGCCAAGTTCCAATTTAATTTCCTTTATACAATTCCTAGAACTTGCACCTGCACACTGAAAAGCCAAGCTCCGCCACTGGCACAGAAGCAAAAAATTGAGCCTGTTCTATGTTATGAGGAGTCTGATTCAAACTGACCTTTGAAGTTGTCCCAATACCTGACGTTAGAAACCCAGTCTCATTATTTAAGAACGGACAACAGCGCAAAATGACTAAAGACGGCGTAAGCAATAAGAGATTGTGGAAATCCAGTGGAACGTCCTTATTAACAAACTACACTTTCATATCTCTGCTGCCTTAAATACATTATTTAACTTGCATGGGCTGTGGAAAAGATCTGACTCTCTTTCTGTCTTATGATGTAAAAATGTTGAGGTAGAACATGTTTTTCAAAACCAAACACATTTACTGCATATTCTCTCGCCTCTCAACCAGATCCAATCATAAGTCCCACAGGCACAGCAAAGCTTCATTAAACAGGTTCTATACACCATCACAAGCTGATGATGAGGATTTGGAGAGGGGCAGAGATCACTTCATTAGATCTGACCTGATACAGCAGCTTATGTGCAAAACAACCTTTAAGGTTTTCTTATTTATTTTCTTATTATTTTTTTATAGCAGAAGGCAACATGATAAAACTTTTAAAGGTGCCTGGTGCTAATACAGTATCTCACAGAAGTGAGTACACCCCTCACATTTTTGTAAATATTTTATAATACTTTTATTATATTTAACTCAGAGAGTTCTTTGCCATGAGGTGCCATGTTGAACGTCCAGTGACCAGTATGAGAGAGTGAGAGCGATAAAACCAAATTTAACACACCTGCTCCCCATTCACACCTGAGACCTTGTAACACTAACGAGTCACATGACACCGGGGAGAGAAAATGGCTAATTGGGCCCAATTTGGACATTTTCACTTAGGAGTGTACTCACTTTTGTGGCCAGCGGTTTAGACATTAATGGCTGTGTGTTGAGTTATTTTGAGGGGACATCAAATTTACACTGTTATACAAGCTGTACACTCACTACTTTACATTTTAGCAAAGTGTAATTTCTTCAGATTTGTCACGTGAAAAGTTATAATAATATATTTAAAAAATGTGAGGGGTGTACTCACTTCTGTGAGATACTGTAAATGTAAACCTTAAGGGGATATAATTTTGCTAGTCTGGTGTTGTATCTGTCAGTGTATTATGATCAGCATGCATTACAATTTTTTTTTTAATCAGATAAAGTACACAAAAAATCGAGTGAGAACAGGTGAAAACTCAGCTTGTCTCTATCATATTGAAAAGGTACCATTTAAAAAAAATAGCACTTTATATGCAAATATGTATCTTAAATATGTAAGTAAATTTCAGTATAAAATGCATATAAAACATGAGACAAACCTTTTCAAACAGTATGAAATTGACAATGATGAAAATTACCCTTCTCCTAATTATATCCTACATTCTACCGTTGTTACACTTCCCTGAAATTATGCCAGTGTGGTTTTAATTAGGCTAACTGTGTTCACTTGTTTACCAAAGAGCTAGCCTATTATAAAAATTAAAAATAAATTGAAAGTTAAGAACAGATCTATCATTTCAAAATTAATTTTAAACCAGCACACATGACCACTGCTATAAAAACATGAATTTACGCAATTGGATTCAAAACTTAATAGCCATTAAGAAAATTATCTCATTGGCAATTAGCCCTGTCTCCTCTATCTGCTCAAGTAATGCTTCAAAACTCAATACGGTGCATCGATACTTAAATCATTAAGATGTTAATTGTGGGATTTGTCCATTTATTCTCTCTATTCAACCATTCAGAGCACCGCATCACAGGGAGCACCACTGTCTGTGCTGCGTAAAAGCCACCCAATCCATTGACACTTGGCTGTTGGGCACTATAAAAACGCAGAGAGCTGTCAGTGCGCGTGAAGCTACGCACGGGCAACAGATTTGTGCGATAAATAGGCTATGATTGAAATATGGTTAAATAGCCTCTCATAATTAAGATTTATTTAAATGCAATTAAAAGATCCCCCTGGTCTTAAATATTACCGTTGCAATGTGTGCGCAAAGACGATTTTGTCCGCGGAACCCTAAAATGGCAATAACAGACAGTGGAGACGGGAGAAGTTGGAATGATAAGATTCAGGAGTGAGTAACTCGAGCAAGATGGAAAAATTACTCTAAAAACGGACCACGCAGAAGACTTCCGAGATGCAAGACGAGCGCACCGACTACGCGTCTGGAAGTCTCCCGTTAAGTGAATACAACACGAGCTTCACGGCGAACAGGACTAACATCTCGTGGAATGACTTTCAAGATCTCGCCGATTTGGATAAACCCGATATTATGGGAGACGGATCCGCGGTCCTGAGAATAATCATCTCTGTCATTTACTCGGTTGTGTGCGCGCTGGGTTTAATCGGTAACATCCTCGTCCTGTATCTCATGAAGTCCAAACAAGCATGGAAGAAGTCTTCTATCAATTTCTTCGTGACCAGTTTGGCGGTCACAGACTTTCAGTTTGTTTTGACACTTCCCTTTTGGGCTGTGGAGAATGCCATGGATTTCACTTGGCTGTTTGGGAAGGCGATGTGTAAGATAGTTTCTTATGTCACGGCTACGAACATGTACGCCAGCGTGTTTTTCCTCACGGCTATGAGCGTCGCGAGATACTGCTCCGTGGCTTCAGCGTTAAAAAGTAGGAGACGCCGGTTGCGTTTCCCCGCGCAGTGGATGACTATAGTCATTTGGATTGCAGCGGTCGGTGCCGCTCTGCCGAACGCGATATTTTCAACGACCGCTACGGTATCCAACGAAGAACTGTGCCTGGTGAAATTTCCCGACCGGAGCGGGGATGCGCAATTTTGGCTGGGTTTATATCACGCGCAAAAAGTTCTTCTGGGGTTCCTTATTCCGTTCGGAATAATCACTGTCTGTTACCTGCTTCTCCTGCGCTTCATAACGAACAAAAACGTGAACACCACCAGCGCAAAAAGGCGATCCAAAGTGACTAAATCTGTGACTATCGTCGTTTTGTCTTTTTTCCTGTGCTGGCTGCCGAATCAGGCGTTAACAGCGTGGGGAATCTTAATAAAACTCAATGTAGTGCACTTCAGTTATGAGTATTACACCACCCAAGTGTATATTTTTCCAGTCACAGTATGTTTGGCACATTCAAACAGTTGTCTCAATCCAATTCTGTATTGTTTGATGAGAAGGGAATTCAGAAAAGCGTTGAAAAAGCTGTTTTGGCAAATCACTTCGCCTTCTGTGACGAACATGAGACCGTTTACCGCCTCCACGAAGCCCGAGCATGATGACCACGGTCCCGCGCTGGTTCCGATCGGTCCCGCTGAGCCCGCGCTTATTTTTTATCCTCCGGGGGCTGTCATGTATAATGGCAGAAACGACCTTCTGCCTAACAGCACATAATGAGAAGTTGTTGGTGATGAGAAATGTTTCAGGCTCAGACAAACTGGCTAATATTTAATTAGTTCGTTTTTTTGTTTGTTTTTATGCAACCTAATTAAATGTTTCCAGACAAGCAGTAAGGACATAGGTAAAACAGCCAGTGTGACATCAGTGTCTCAACTTAAATTTTGCAATGCTACTAGAATACTTTTTGTGCACAAAGAAAACAAAAGTAATGACCTTATTCAACTATTCTTCTCCCCAATTTACCGTCTTCCTCCATTTTGGAGAGTACCACAATGCATGTGTGTGCTTTCCCCAGAACGTAATCAACATAATCAGTTTGTTTACATTCATTGGAAAGTGCACGCAGATGTCCTGGTACTCTACAAAATGGTGGAAGACGGTAACTCGGGGAGAAGAATTGTTAAATAAATTATGATTTTTTTGTTTTCTTTGCACACAAAAAGTTTTCTCATGATGTCACATGGACTGTTTTACCAATAACTGTGTGTCTGGGAACATTTAGGTTGCGTTGCTGTCTATGCAGGGTCAGAGAGCTCTCCGATTTGATCAAAAATATCTTAATTTGTGTTCCGAAGATGAATGTAGGTCTTACGTGTGTGTAACGATATGAGGGTGAGTAATCAATGACAGAATTTTCATTTTAGGGTGAACTATCCCTTTAATTACACCGCTCTAATCCATTCCAGGTTTTACATTTTCACCCTCTCACTGGTGAGAAAGTCTTTACAAGCGGAGGAAAGAGCTCCTTGCTCCAGGCAAAATCACACAAACGTCGCTCCCTTTTTAACTTCAACATTGCACTACTAATAATCTAATCTGGAACTGTGAAAATCTAATTAGGAAGAAAAAAAATTGAACAAAAAATTAATTATAATAGACTATTTGACAGACTATTCACAGAGCACAGTGTGGATTCATATAATTTGGATTCATATAATTTAGTAATATAGCCTATCAGTTAGTTTACAGATAAAAATATTTTATTTTATTTTATTTCATTATTATTATTTTTTTTAATGAATTAAAGTGTTAACAATACCTGATTTATATTCACCTATTAATTCAAAGCAAGGCACAAATATGTATTTTTGGTCAGCCATTACCCAAAACAAACCATTACATTGCTAATAAACATCTTACATCAGCCAGCGATGGGTTGCAGGTTTTTTTTTTTTTTTTTTTTAATGTACTCTAAAAAATAAGCCAATATACTAGCCTGACAAGGTCAGGAGATGGCGAAGAACAGCAAAACACCTTAGGCTGGTTTAAGATGTTTTTTTCAAGTGATCATTAAGAAGGCGTGTTATCATTATAGGCATACATGTGAATTGTGACTTATGTATTTTTGGTCAGTTATTTGTTTGATTAAAAGATAATTAATGCCACCTGCATGAAGACTTTGTCCTCCTAATTAAACAAACATACACACACACACACACACACACACACACACACACACACACACTCACACACACACACACACACACACATACACACATATACATACATATATACACATTACAAGCCAAAACACTTCACATCTAAAGCACAGCTCTCTGCCAACAGTTTATTAATTATCACTGAAATAAAGTAAATCTGATCTGTCTGAATCCAGTCATTGTTTTGTTTAAAGTGAATATTATATGGAATTTGGCAGACAAAAAACAATTCACCTTAAAAGAGCGATGAACGTGCATAAACAAAACATCCAAACCTTGCAATATTGGCAACTGTTCTTTGACTCCATATAATCTTTCTCTCAACCTTCACTGATGATGAAGGTTGTTATTTTAGAATGTGGCATGTGAATTGGAGTGCACAGAGAAAGTCTTGATGGAATCAGCGAACAGTCAAACAGAACAGCAGTCTGACAATACCCACAAAATATGCCTATTCCTTTGTTTTTCCTGCTCTTTCTCAGTGAACAGACGAGATAGACCATATGAAATAGAGAAAGTATATTTATTTGAGGCTTAATCTGTACATCACATGAAGAGAGCAATAAAGAGGCAGCCAATTAGGGATACTGTTGAGGCAGAGAGAACCACGACGATCACACTGCCTGCTAGATTGACCAGGGCTCCAAGACCAGCTCCCACTATGACTTGAGCCAGCTGCACCATGCAGGTAAGAGCTGCGCAGTCCATGCCAGTGCCACGGCTCTCCAGAGCTGGTTCATCACTACCCAATTTCCTTTGCTCCTATGACAAGAGAGGCGTTTTGCATAAGAAAAAAGCTATAATCCCATACAAAATTTTCCACATGGACCTAAAATATCAGCAAACGTCTATACAGCATTGCAAAACGAAAATCGCAAGAGAGGTTTCTATCATCTGAAGATCTGGAGTATCTTATAATGAACTGTGGATTCCAGAAAGCCTTACAGAGAGCATTGCTTGCTCTTTGATAATTCTAAGACGGCATGTTCATAAGCTTCCAAGCAAATTTCAAGCTCTTTGAAGCAACACATAACAATGAGAACAATTCAAATGCAAGTAACATGCCAAGTTGCATTTGCAATATTTAATCAACATTTTGATTATAATACAGTCAGAGTTTTAGGGAGGGATTTAGATTTGAAATTGCATTTTCTGTTTTCTTGCAACTTTATTAACGCTTCAGACATCTCAGGGATTTTAGATTGAAGCCAAATCAAGTGAAAAATCAATGTTTAAAACAAGTGAAGCATCTTGAATTAAAAAAATGTTTTTGGTAAATACTTCTTAGGTGAGTTTTTTTTTTTTTTAGGGAAAATCGTTGGTGTGTTTGGTGTTTGCCAATGGCAGATCTATCAAACATCAGATTCTACAAAGCAAGCTAATAAAATAATTTCATTTCGAATCAATATTTATCAGTAGCAGAGTTTTATGTATTTACTTAATTGGTAAGTGTCATTGTAATAAGTGGAATAATGTTCAGTAAGATGGTTTTTAAATCACTAAATAAACTAAAAGACTAAAGGTGCTAAAAGACCCACCATCTTCACATAAGAATTTATTTTGTGATAATGACCAGCTACACTAGCCCTTACTGATAGGCTTTTATAACTCTTTGCATTAGATGAAATGATAAAAAACTAATTTACTTTTTTAAAGACGCAACTGCAAGCAAGCTTGGTTTAAACATCAAAGAATCTTTGCTGAATAAAAGTATTAATTTCTTTCAAAAAAAGTATATTTTCTTGTTTAAAAATGAATAAAACTTTCAATATACTGTTCAAAGTGGTCATGAACTAAGAAATAAAAATCCTCTTCATCTTTTGATATATAAGAGTTTCAGAACTCAAAACTTTCTTGTTAGTCTAAAAACAGCTTATATTGAAGCTAATCTGCCAAAACGACAGCTTGTGGAATGTGCCACTTTAAGACAGTGTCAGTAAACACCGCCTCCACAGAAGATCAATGCCTGCTTCTACATCACTGCCTGTTTAGCCCCGCCCACCGATTCACGCTTAAATGAGGAGAGTGGCAAATGCAGTTCTACGCAGAAACCAAAAAATAAACTGTATTTTGATGAAGTTTATTTTTAAGGAAGTGCCAGACCGTATGAGTATTAAGAACTCGGTCCTTTGTTCACTTCATTTTACCATACATTCGTTTACAAACAAGGCACAATTCGACACAGGACTTTCAGAAAGATTGAAACAAAAAGACTATGCTGTGCCGACTATATTGGATCTGATGTCGCAACACACAAGTTTGAGTATCTGTTTTCATTACGTGATCACTATTGCTTTGTCTGCTGTTACAGATCATTTGATATGTACTATGTATTTATGCATTTTTAACCTAAAACACAGCAGCGTCCATGTGTATAGGATGTAGGCTGTCAAACATACACAACTGTTGGCCAATCATAGCAGTGGGCGTTTACTACCGAGTCTACAATCCGTCACGCCTATTCAAACAGAGTGTTCTGATGAGGGGGGTCAAAAACAGGACTGATGTATAAATCTTAAACATTACAAGTGGACCTCAGAGAAAAGTACAAAAACAGAGGCAGTTCATGACCCCTTTAAAATGACTTTTTTTGTCCTCTTGTATCACTGACCTCTTCAGCCTTGTGGTAGTCCGAGATGAGGTTGAATGGGATGGTGTAGAGAGTGCTGGACATGACTCCAAACACACTGCACAACGTCAGCGTGGCCACAATGTTTGGAAACAGGCCGATCAGACCGGTTCCCAAACCAAACATAAAGTAGCCTAGGAAGTACAGTCCCTTCAGGCCAATATATGGCAGGAGAAGCCTCTGCACATCTGGATGGACACATATGGAAATCATTAAAGCAGACTGCAACAATATCCTTCAATACAGAACAAATGGTGAATCGGATGAATAGCAACCAAAGATTAACAGATCAGAAGTATTCATATGATTGATAAAACGTCTTCCCTTATAAAACCCTCTGAAATGGCCTTTTCAGCGACACATGACTTGAGGCCCTAATTAGAATGACAGGATGTTGAAAGGGACTGCGATTCTCTCATCAAAACAGACTAAAAAAAGTGTATTATCCAATTTCAAACCCAAACTGACTTGGTAGGGCCATGTATTATCAAACTATAATTGAACAGTCTTCTTTTGTCTGGATGCATTAAGAAAGTGCAGGTTTAATAAAGTCAGGAAGAATGAACAGTTCAATATTACTCACATGAATAGAGCGCAGAGGAGACGGCGTTGATGCACAGGCCCCAGCAGCCCACTTCAACCCCTCTCTCATACGTCGCATAGGAGGTGGAATTGTGTTCAGCATAAGGGTTCCCCTTATATACAATCTAGAGATGAATATACAGATCACAGGAATGTTACATAATATAAAGCAAGTGACAAGGTGATCCATTGGTCAAATGGGGTAAAAACACTATAAGTACAGAGCCGGAAAACCTCTCCACAGGTCTCTCTGCTTCCATTATGCAACTTAAGTGAAGCACAAGAACATCACAAGGCTTTTTCCATTCAGACACCACGTGGAAATTCAAAGGGACATCATCTTCTGCTCTGCTGTGATTTTATGGGTTGGTTTTAAGGCCTTGGTTAATTAGCCTTCAATAAGGTTTACACTCAAGTCAAAGTTTTCATTCAAAACCTCAGGTTATAAGGTTCATATAGTTCCTTTAATGACCCTCAGCTTTCAAAGATGGAGATATCATCGTAATTTCATCAAGCCTTTTGCTATCACAGTGAAGATCTAATATTCTCATACAGCCTGTTAAGTATATGTCTATTCACTGCATCAATGGTGAAATGGCCAGTCATTGCCCTGAACATTTTTCCACACTGTTGAGGTCAGCAGAACAATTTTCTGTACACACTGAACGCCTACAAGGAGACTCACTCATTTATCTCAATTCAGCCCTGACCAAACTATAGTTTTGTGAGGGAAAATAAGATAAAGAAACTGCTATCTTTTAACCACAACTCAAAGCATCCATTGATCTATTCTTCAGGTTCATAATGCTACTCTTTCAGGAGTACTAAATTGAAATTTAATGGCTGGGTAAATGAATAAAGATGAATGAGCCAAAGATATGATAACTTTTCAGATTATAAGAAAATATGTTGGGTTTTTTCTTTCTTTTGTTAAGCTATACTTTTGGCAGTCTGGTTTCTTTCACATAAAATCTGAATGGTTAAAAAAATGTGATTAAGTCAGCAGCATAAATCGTTTTTGTTACACTACTGTTCAAAAGTTTGGCTATAGTAACTTTTTTGTTTTTGTTTTTTATATTCAGCGCATCCGAGATCGATTTCACTGGCCCGGCCTGGAGGCCGAAGTAAAACAGTTTTGCCAAGCCTGCCCAGACTGCCAGAAGACCTCGCCGATGCCACCTCCCCCCTCGCCGCTCATTCCGCTACCCATCATAGAGGTGCCCTTCGAGCGCATCGGGATGGATCTGGTGGGGCCGTTGCCGAAGTCGGCCCGGGGACACGAACACATCCTCGTCATAGTGGATTATGCCACCCGGTATCCCGAAGCCATCCCCCTCAGGAAAGCCACGGCAAAGAACATCGCCCATGAGCCCTTCCTGTTATTCAGCCGGGTTGGCATACCTACGGAGATCCTGACCGATTAGGGAACACCGTTTATGTCCCGGCTAATGGCTGACCTCTGCCAGCTGCTCCGGGTAAAGCAGCTGCGGACGACCGTATACCACCCACAAACGGACGGACTCGTCGAACGTTTCAACCAAACCCTCAAGCAGATGTTGCGACGACTGGCAGCAGAGGACAAACGGGACTGGGACCAGATGTTGCCATATGTCCTATTCGGTATACGGGAGGTCCCCCAGGCATCCACCGGCTTTACTCCGTTTGAGCTCCTCTACGGGAGGCAACCTCGCGGACTGCTCGACGTGGCACCGGATCGACCGCGTCATGCCATTAGTCCGGGAACACCTGGCCAAAGCCCAGCAGGCCCAAGCGCGCCACTATAACCGGACAGCTCAGCCCTGGGAGTTCCAGACGGGCGACCAAGTCATGGTGCTGGTCCCCACCACCGCCTGCAAGTTTCTGGCCACTTGGCAGGGGCCGTATACGATAGTGGAAAAGGTGGGACCCGTAACATACCGTGTACGGCAACCTGGGAGACGGAGCCCTCAGCAGCTGTACCACATCAACCTGCTGAAGAAATGGGTGGGGACCAGAGAACAGACCGTCGCCCTTACCACCGTGGAACCCGTTCTGGTAGACACCAACCCAGGTCTGTCGGCGGCACAGAAGGCTGAGCTACAACACCTGATCGGTCAGTTCTCGGATGTGTTCTCCTCCGTCCCCAGGAAAACCCAGCTAGTCCAACACGACATTAAAACACCACCGGGAGTTGTCGTAAAGCAACGGCCCTACCGCATCCCAGAGGCTCGTCGGCAGGCTATTGAGGAGGAAATTCAACAGATGCTGAAGTTGGGTGTGATCGAACCATCGCGCAGCCCCTGGTCCAGCCTAATTGTTCTGGTCCCAAAGCCAGATGGCACCCTCCACTTCTGTAATGACTTCCGGCGCCTCAATGAAGTCTCGGAGTTCGACGGCTACCAAGTGCCCCGGGTGGATGAACTTTTGGATCGCCTGGGAAGGGCCCGGTATATTTCTACTCTGGACCTGACAAAAGGCTATTGGCAGGTACCCCTCTCGGACAGTGCAAAACCAAAGACGGCTTTTTCAACCCCAAGTGGCCACTGGCAATACCGGACCCTTCCCTTCGGCCTTCACGGGGCACCCGCCACGTTCCAGAGGCTCATGGACATCGTCCTTCGCCCACACCAGCAGTGCGCAGCAGCGTACCTCGACGATGTCGTAATCCATTCAGAGCGTTGGGAGGACCACCTAGACCGTCTGCGGAGGGTGCTCATGGAACTTCGAAGGGCTGGACTCACCGCCAACCCATGCAAGTGTCACCTAGCGCTCTTTGAGGCGAAGTACCTGGGCTTCCGGGTCGGACAGGGCCTCATCAAGCCCCAAGAGAAGAAGGTGGAGGCCGTCCGCAACGCCCCGCGACCCAGCACGAAGACTCAGGTACGAGCATTCCTAGGGTTGGCGGGTTACTATCGCTGTTTCATCCCCAACTTTTCCTCCCTAGCCGCCCCCTTGACAGACCTGACCAGAAAGGGGCAGCCGGAGCGCGTTGTTTGGAGTCCAGAGACCGAGGAGGCATTCCACCAAATCAAACGCGCCCTGACCGAGGAGCCGGTCCTTTGAGCACCAGATTTCAGCTGCCCCTTTCTGCTGCAGACGGACGCGTCCGAGGCAGGGTTGGGAGCCGTCCTGTCCCAAGTTCAGGAAGGTGAGGAACACCCTGTCTTGTATATCAGCAGGAAGCTGACAAAGGCTGAGAGTAACTACGCCACCGTCAAGAAAGAGGCTCTGGCCATCAAGTGGGCAGTCCTGGAGCGGTAATAAACCGTATTACCTGCTGGGCCGAAAATTCACCCTCCTCACAGACCACGCGCCCCTTCAGTGGATGGCCAGGGCTAAGGACACCAACGCCAGGGTGACGCCGTGGTTCCTCGCGCTCCAGGACTTCTGCTTCATCATCCGCCACCGAGCCGGAGCCTCCAACGGCAACGCTGACGGACTCTCTCGGTTCTGGTCAGCCTACGCAGGTCTGTCAGGGGTCACTCCCCACCCACCCCCAGTTTCCCCCTTATTGTTACCCCGACTCACCACACCCAGGAAATCACACACGGAGAGCACCACACCCTCTCAACAAGCCACTCTTCACTTTGCACCCTTTTTGATTGTGAATAAATCCACCCTCCGGGGTATTTATTTGAGCTCTCCTTGTCGTGTGATTCTTCCACCCCGTCACAATACTTTTATTTCACAAGAACACAGTAAATTAATGAAAAGTGACAGTGACAGTCAAGACATCAAAAACCTGAATTACCATGGTTTTCACAAAAATATTATTAAGCATCACAACTGATAATTACAAGAAATGCTTCTTGTGCACCAAATCAGCATATTAGAATGATTTATGAAAGTGATCTGAAGGTCAATTATGTGACACTGAAGACTGGAAATTGGCCTGCTGAAAATTCAGTTTTGCCATCACATGAATAAATTACATTTTAAAATATATCTCAATAGAAAATCGTTCTTTTAAATTGTAATGATACTGTTTTTACTGTGTTTTTGATCACATACAGCCTTGGTGAGCATAAGAGACTGCTTTAAAAAAATAATAATAATAATAAAAAATAAATTACAAAATCTTACCATCCCCATATTTTTGAACAGTAGGTTACAACGGGGCTAAAGGCACCTCGGGGTAAAAGGCACCTTTGATATTATTTTCATCTAAATCACTGGATGGCAAAAAAACGTTGTGTAGCACTTTCCAAACATCCGCTTTTCAAGATGCACGACACGTGTATATTTATCTGATCTTTGACGCGATTTTATGTTTTTTAAAATGTTATAGATTTAAGTAGCAAATGAGAATCGCTAAAATTAATGCATATATTTTGAGACAAAGGTCTTCTTTATTATTTTCAGTTTTGTTTAAGATAATTAAAGCAACAGTTTTTAAATAACAAAAGTATGCGTTTAAATATGTAAAAGTATGGTATTTGGAGTAAAAAGCGCCCCTGCTGTTGGGGCTAAAGGCCCCGTGTGTGGCCCCGTGTGTGCGATAAAAGGCCCCCCTTGCACCTCACAAGATTTTTAAACAAAATAAACAACTTGAATGATTTATTTTCACACAAAATCTGTTACTCCATTAATGTTCAATGTATATTTTTTCTGCAATTATACATTTTAGGTGCAGTGAATAGCACATTTTTTCTTAACGTGGGCCTTTAGCCCCGTTGTACCCTACTCTTTAAAATGTTTGAAAACAAAGACTCTCAGCGATTACTAAACTAACATGATTTTACACCTAAGAACATATCAAATGGTTGCCTAGCAGTTTTACAGTCATTCGGTAGGTCAGGGATTTCAATTGAAGGCACTAGAGTGTGGTGCGCTAACATTAGGAGTGTCAGCATGTGTATTTAATGGTTTTGATCCCTCTCTTTAAAGATAGGAAGATGTGCAAACGAAGCACAACTAGAAAAATCTAATTCCTTCTTCACCCACCTGCCCCATGAAGTCAGTGAAGAAGAGCATGTTGCACAGGAAGGCCGTCCAGCCTAACAGATGAGTCACACACAGACAGCGGTAATGGCTGGGCATGTTAATCATAGCTGACAGTAGAGATTTCAGGGTCATTCTCTTCTGCACCTGAAACACAGTTATGCACAAAGCTAGCCTAATAATATCTACTGAAAGGTTCAAAACCTTAAAGCCATTACCAAAGAATATTTAAGAATACAGTAAAAGTAGATGGTGCATTTAACAAACCAAGCTTTATTCAGTGAGCTATGATATTATATTATATATATATATAAAATAAAACAGATAGTTCTGGTCCTTGATTCTGATTGGTTGGGGCATGTTCGAAGCCGTTGTAAATTACACTACAAACCTACCTACACCTTTGATTACTTTGTGTGTTGCTTGGCCACCACTTTGTTCCAACCATAGGTTCCAACCACAACTGTTTGTTTGGTGGAAGAAGACTGTTTTTATTAATATCATTACACTTATTTGCTCGGTTTTATTTTGTGAAACCTTACTAAGTATATGGAATAACCGTTTTATAAAATTAATAAGCCCCGTGAAGCCGTGGTTTACAGTAAATTTATAACAGCTAAGGGGAATTTTAGCTGTTTTATAACAACGCCCCTTAGCTGTTATAAATTCACTGTAAACCACGACTTCTTGGGGTTTATTGCTTTAATATAAAACATAAAGATCACATGAATCATTGGGTTTTCACAAACTTGTCAACTCCGCGCAGTATGAAGATCTTATTGTTGTCTCTGCACATTATACTGGGATAAGAGAACGTACTTTAGAAACAGAAATAAACTGATGCACTTTGAAGGTTGGTCTAACTAGTTATTTGACAATATGTGCTGAGGAAACCCTGATATGGATGCTGTTTGAGGTAAAGATATTGATGTAAATCATTAAGAACATACTAAATGTTTCTACAACCACAAAGGGTTGTTATCATTACTGCAATATTTCTCTCTGTAAATAAATCTGCTTTCTTCTTTTGCTAAAACTGAATCACTGATGGAAAAAATATATATTGGTTGGGCAAGGATGTGAACAGAGTAAGGTCTTGTAATGAATATGGAGATAAAATCAGAACTTATCACTAAAACTCAAGTACATTGTTTTGCAAATATTCACTACAAAAATGTGCAAATTTACATATAGCATGAAGATACTAGAATAATATATGCATGGAGAACATTATTATTACTATTATCATTATGAATATACTGTTTTACCATGTATTTATATGTACATTATACATGCATTTTCATTTTAAATTTACTGGACATTTTTACGGATGAACATAAAAGAAATGCGGTTACACTTTATTTTTTGCAGTGTAATTATACATTTAACTACTGAATAATATTAATTAACTACATGTACTTACTGTATGGTTAAGGTTAGGATTAGGGTTTGGTTTAGGGTTCGGCTTAGGGTTCTTGCATGTAATTATGCATAATTAAGTGTTATAAGTACATGTAACATGTAACAAAGACAACTTAAAATAAAGTGTTAACAGAAATCTTTTCTAGAGAGTCAAAATTAAACTTGTCAGCCTCACATTTCTCACTTTGCATCTTCCTTTAGCCTGTTGTACTAATTTAGTGTTTAAACACGCTCATGCGTGAAATGCAACTGATGTCTCCCATAATTTGAATACAATTTCCCTCAGGTATTTACACTACTCTCTGCGTTTCATTTGAGACCTTTATCAGCCTAATTAAGCCAGTGTTCTATTCGCCAGCCTGTGAAACAAGCCTCCCATCACTGTATTAACAAGGACTATACATTCTGAACATTTTGTCCAAGAGCAGTGTTTGGTGGAACAGAACTCTTTCTCGGGGACAGATGGCAGATTATGTGAGGTTTATAGCAGGTTAATGATTGCGAGGCTCAGTTGGTGTTTAGACTGACAGGATTAGTGAGATTTACAGTTCCTTTTACCTTAGTGGCATTAACAATTCGATACGAACATTAAATAACAAGTAAGGTTTGATCAAAGTTACTTTGCTATTATGCGTTAGTATTTGCTATTACAGCATTAGTAACCATAATTACCTGGGTTAATTCATTTGTATGACCATAATTCTGCATTAAAGCATTACTTGGTGTGACTCACTAGCATGACAAACTGCAGTCTGGGTTAAGAGCCACACAGCGGAAGTTATGATTCAAAAGGAGCAACTTAATGGTGATCTGAAACATTATTTGATACACTCTAATGATGATTTTAGGCTCTAGGGTGCAAAAGTCTGAAATACTGTATGTGGCTTAGAAAATGTTTGTTAAAAAAAAAAAAAAAAGTTTAGAAAAAAATAATCAAGAAAATATTTAAGATTCTGCACTATTTTAGGTCATTAATCAAATAAGTAAATGTATGTAGCCTACTCTTGTTCCGACAATAAGATGTTCTTGCTTTCTTTGAAAAACAAGATGTGCATTATTATTAATATATTATTATTAATAATATATAAATTATTATTATTTTATATTTTATTTATTTGTTTAATAATAATAAATATTAAACTTTTAAAGGATTATTATTATGAACAGTAACAATAACAACATTTTATTATTTTTAAATATTTTATTATTATTATTAAAAATTTCCCTCTAATTATTATGCTGGAAATACACATTTTTTTGTACTAAAACGCAAACCATAATTATTTTCATTTTCAGATTCGACAATAAAATGAGACGTATATGTATATATTTGTATAGACGCATATATTTAACTGTAAACCTGGGCCTGTTTTAATACTTAATGATCTAATAAAATATAGTGTGAACTTTGAGAGCCGTGTACATTTTTCACACCTCATAATTAAGTTACACATAATATGGCCATAATGGAGTAATCATAATGTCATCACATCACCACAAAGACCTCTTAATACGCCATTATTTCTTGTATTTTTAATAAAATGGAAAAAGCACATGCTCATTTTCATTATCGACCAAACCGATTTCTGTGAATGGCATGAGTATCCAGCCTAATTACAGCTCAAAAAGGCTGATGCTCCAAGGTCTGAAACAGGTCATTAAAATGTGAGGGGAAATTGGGTGCAGACTGAAGCCAAGAATAAAAGCCACATGAAAGGGATTCGAGGTAACACAAATGACCAACCTCGCTGCTAGGCTGCTTGGCACTGGGCGTGACTGCATTGGCTTCACTCAGGGCAGAGAACGAGCGCTGCCTCATTTCAGGAAGAGGCGGTAGTTCTTTGTGCACCGTGCCGTAGCCGTTATGATGTTGGTCTTCCAGGAGCAGCGAGGCGGCTGGACAAGAGTCTGAACTGTGATCTTTCATCAGAGGTTTCTCTGGGATGCTGAAAAGGTGCATGGTGAGAAAAATGCCCCAGGTCAATGATGAGAAAAAATAGATAACTTGATATTCTGAACCCAGTACGACACCAAGTGCAGAGTGACCCCAGTCCATGGCTCCAATCAGGTATCCACAGGCTCCACCTAGACCTGCAAGGAAGCACAGCAGATTGCTTTGAAAAATCACACTTGGAAAATCAAACGCAATTGAAAGTTTCGGTGGGATGTGCTCCGTTTGTAAAAAACCAAAATGCTTCTCCAAATGTAAGATGAAGCACTAAAACTACTTTAACAAGGGTTGTTCTTGTTTCAGGAAGGAGTTTAAATGTATTAGCTCTTGCTACACCAATTACAACAGTGACCTTTATAATGGAATAATGTGCACGAGACAAAACAAGCTATGGAAATTTATTTGCCAAGAAATAATTTGAAGTTGAAAGTTTCTGTAGTAGTTTTACAAATTGTTGAAAAATCTTTCATGCCATTATATTTGCATTTCAAAAAAGTTATAAATTGATTTGCATTTTAATGAGTGAAATAAATATTTGATCCCCTATCAATCAGCAAGATTTCTGGCTCCCAGGTGTCTTTTATGCAGGTAAGGAGCTGAGATCAGAAGCACTTTCTTAAAGGGAGTAATCTCAGTTTGTTACCTGTATAAAAGACATCTGTCCACAGAAGCAAGCAATCAATCAGATTCCAAATTCTCCACTATGGCCAAGAACAAAGTGCTGTCCAAGGATGTCAGGGACAAGATTGTAGACCTACACAAGGCTGGAATGGGCTACAAGACCATCGCCAAGCAGCTTGGTGATAAGGTGACAACAGTTGGTGTGATTATTCGCAAATGGAAGAAACACAAAATAACTGTCAGTCTCCCTCGGACTGGGGCTCCATGCAAGATCTCACCTCGTGGAGTTTCAATGATCAAGAGAACGGTGAGAAATCAGCCCAGAACTACACGGGAGGATCTTGTCAATGATCTCAAGGCAGCTGGGACCATAGTCACCAAGAAAACAATTGGTAACACACTACACCGTGAAGGACTGTAATCCCGCAATGCCAGCAAGGTCCCCCTGCTCAAGGAAAGCACATGTACAGGCCCGTCTGAAGTTTGCCAGTGATTCAGAGGAGAACTGTGTTGTGGTCAGATGAGACCAAAATCCAGCTCTTTGGCATCAAATCAACTAGCCGTGTTTGGACGATGGACGTTATGACGATGTACATTATGACGATGGACGGGGGCATGTACTGTCAGGGCATTGAAGCCAGCCAGGGCATTGAAAATGGGTCGTGGATGGGTATTCCAACATGACAATGACCCAAAACACACGGCCAAGGCAACAAAGGAGTGGCTCAAGAAGAAGCACATTAAGGTGGCCTAGCCAGTCTCCAGACCTTAATCCCATAGAAAATCTGTGGAGGGAGCTGAAGGTTCGAGTTGCCAAACATCAGCCTCGAAAACTTAATGACTTGGAGAGGATCTGCAAAGAGGAGTGGGACAAAATCCCTCCTGAGATGTGTGCAACCCTGGTGGCCAACTACAAGAAACGTCTGACCTCTGTGATTGCCAACAAGGGTTTGCCACCAAGTACTAAGTCATGTTTTGCGAAGGGGTCAAATACTTATTTCACTCATTAAAATACAAATCAATTTATAACTTTTTTTAAATGCATTTTTCAAACTGTTCAAATAAACCTACCAATAAAATTATAGACTGATCATTTCTTGATGGGCAAACGTACAAAATCAGCAGGGGATCAAATCACTTTTCTCCCCACGTCTGACCTCTGATCACTTGTCACCAAAATAATCACTAGCAGATGTGCTTCAAGTTTTACGTCCATGTGTGGAGATTTTCTGATTTGATCTATGTATTGATGTAATTAGTGACCTCTTTTAGAGTATAACTACTGGTGTCTTGAACATGTACACAGAGCGGCCTACGAACTCCATTGCGAGTATTGAAGCTGACTTCTGCGGATGAAACTGCAAACTATTATGTTCAGTAAATTGGGTTTTAACTGTACATTCCCCTACAATATATAAAAACAATGTGATCTGTCACATTAAATTATGTTAGGAATGTTGATTTATCTATTATTCACTTCAGTGTCTGAATTGAGACCACAGAATGATTTTCATTCTTCATCTTTTGAATCAGCAAATCACTTAGACATCACACGTGTTAAATACAGGAGCCATTGTGTTTTTCTGGTGGAGCTGCTAAAAGCACTTATGGCACGACAGGGCTTGTCATAAAATGGCTGTGCCATTTTTTTTTTTTAAACCTAAACCTCACTTCAGCCTACAAGATATCATTTAGGTTATAGCATTTGAACCATAAAAGGAAAATCCTCACAATAAAGACATTGTAATTACCTCATTTAAGTAATGCTGACAAAAAGCATTGTCAGATATTACACAACTGTGAACCATTTAAAAGAGATATATTTTTATCATTCACCTCTTCTAATTGTAAGGTCAGAGCAGTAATTTTCTTTTTAATAGATACAATACTGTTCACAAATTTGGGGTCTGTAATGTTGACAAAAGGCTGCATTTATATGAATAGGTAAACAGTAAAAACAGCAACATTGTGAAATATTATTACAATTTAAAGTAACTGTTTTCAACTTTAATACATTTTAAAGTGGCATCTATTCCTGTGATGGCAAAGCTGAATTTTCAACATCATTACTCTGGTCTTCAGTGTCACATGATCCTTAAGAAATATTCTTATATGCTGATTTGCTGCTCAAGAAACATTTCATATTATTATCAATGTTAAACATTCTTTGATGAATAAAAACTCCAAAATCATTTACAGTATTTAAAATATTTATGTTTTTATATAACAGTATAATCTATATATATATATATATCTATATATATATATATATATATATATATATCTATATATATATATATATATATATATATATCTATATATATATATATATATATATATATCTATATATATATATCTGTATATCTATATATATATATATCTATACACTATATATATATATACACACACACTACTATACAATCAAAATCTAAATAGTAGTGCTATCAAACGATTAATCGTGATTAATCGCATCCCAAACAAAAGTTTTTGTTTACATAATATATGCATTTATGCTGTGTATATTTATTATGTTTATAGAAATACACACACTTGCATGTACATATGTCAGAAAAATGTTATGTTTATATATTAAATATATTTATTTATAATATAAATTAAATGAATATAAATATAAACAGGTAAATATTTTCACGTATTGTATTTATGTATACATAATAAATATACACAGGACACGCACATATATTATGCAAACAAAAACTTTTATTTTGGATGCGATTAATCGTTTGACCTCACTACTAAATAGATATTATAATAGATATTTTGGACTTAAGACGTATCGAGTTGTTGTCTTAAGGGCAGGTGGTTTTAGGGGTGAGCAAGTGAGTGTGTCATAATATAATGATACAGTTTTGACAAAATACAGAGAAAAGCTAATGAAATGCTTCATTTAAAGAACATTCAAGTGATTAATTAGTGGACATTTGCTATTGTTAATAGGTTACATTGCAGGGCATATTTTCTCCAATTTTGTCAGTAAAAGTAGACCAAAAATGACAACAACAACGACAAAAAACTCTGAATGGAAGGTTATGCACATTTACACAGAAACACCCATCCACCTCGGAGCCACAGTAGCAATCCAGTCATGTGGCTCTGAAGTTCTCAGCTTCAACCCATGATTTCAGCACATGACTGGGCCTATTTGGATTAGGATACCTTGAGTGCACACATGGTGCCTGAGCACAAAATCACCAAGTTCAACTATAACTGGGTACTCAGGATGCTCTCAAGCATTTGCTTAATTTCTGGGGTGCTATTTTTCTTAGATGGCAATCGTGCATAAAAACAAAACAAAAAACAAACATAAAATCATTATATAGACAGCATCTGGGCAAATAAATATCTTCACTTTGTTTAATTCATTAATCAGAGTGATCCACAACATACAACATAAAAACCTTCCACAATCACCAAAGATCAGTTAATAAAAATACACAAATGTCTTTTGTGGTGTAGATGTTATTCACACAAGACTCGAAGCACACGCGTCTCTAGTAGCATGACTAATGTTGTTTTCACTCTTTCTTCTAAAGAGATTAAGACTGTGATGTCTTAGGATGGCTTTTTTCCTTTTTAGGTTGTGGAAATACATGCGTGACAGTGATGAAACACACGGGGGGAAATCCTCCAAAGCTATCAAGATTTTGACCAGTAAATTTTGACTTTGACCCAGATTTTCTGAGAGTTTAAAGAACACACAAAAGCAGGGTGTTTTCTGATGTCTTGTTAACACAAACAAATCCCTTGAAGGCATTACCAATGCCATATAGAACATAGCAGGATGTATGGTTACATCAGTAAAACAGCACCAAAGCGCCCTACCGATCAGCTGTTACAGATGGTGAACGAGGAAATGGGCCGTTGCCATAGTGCCAACCAATTTCACATAAGTACTTGAAATTCAGTCCAAATAATACACTTGGAAGCTTTCAAAAATGCTTCTTCAAAAAACAGTTAAAACAAATGCTGTCAGTCAGTTTCACATTGCGGAACGTTCTGTAATGTACCGCTTCCTGTAATAATGCATGATGCTTCAGAACATCTCCACAGCAACAGAAGAGTAGTAAGGCACAGAGAGGTGTCAATTATGGAATTGTCAAGGTGACCATATAGCTTTTGAGACAAAAGAAATTTCTCATTCAGCTTCTTTTGCTACGTTCAGCTCATTTAGTTGTTTTGCAAATTAGAAACGTCAATAAAGGCATATTTTCATTATATGAAACAAGGTCACTCTAATCATTCATCCACCCATCGTTGCTCCTTACCTGTGAGTAAGGCATGATAATGAAGCCCTCTCTCCTTATCCCGATGAGAACACACATCAAACAAATAGGCTTTAATGGGCCCATCAATGAAGTCCGCCGCAAAGTCAAACATCACCACTCCAAACATGACCACTACGATCGCCCATGTCCTTTTAATATTCCTGTCCTCTAGTATAGCTGGAGGAGAGAAACAACATCATGCTTAACTTAAATCAAAAACACATTATGCATTAAATGCTAATGAATACTATTGAATATAACTTTTTTTAGAAAAGTCAAAACCTAAGGTCTCTTGCTCAAAAGACAAAAATGCATAAATAAATAAAACATGAAGATTAAGTTTTTCTTTCAGTTATGTTTAAATTTTTTGTAGTCTTCTGTAATGCATATATAAATGCATAAACTAATAACTAACTAAATAAACAAAAGTGTGAATTTGTTTACATTTTTGCCAAAGAATACCTAATTGTAATAATGAAAACAGGAGTTTTCTTCAGTATTTTAAATGTGTGTGCTTGGTAAATTAATATTGCAAGTGATTACAATTCTAGATTTGTAGTATTTAATAAGAAATATGGTAGGAATAGATTCCCATAATGCTGAAAAAAAATCCATGCAATGTCCACTGTTTTTGACTCACATCTTCTTTGGTCATTAAAAAAAGCTACTTGATATAATGTTACTTCTGTAGTTAGGGTAAACGTACCTATTAAGCTCACCAAAATCTATATTGAGACATTTTTAGTGCACAAGATATTGGTTTCAGTACAAAATGTTATGTTAAAATAAATTATTATTCTCTCACACAAAACTATTTAATTTTATTTTAAATGACAAAAGCATTTCAATTAAAATATACATCATTAAATTAAAAAAGTCTGGCTGTGCTTAATGGGTACATATTTGTACACTTTAAGCACACCTCTTATCATTTAGCTTACATCATGTTTTATTAAAAATTCTTGTTTGTTTTAAGGAATATTTTTAAAGAATAATTGTAAAAATATATATTTTTTGAAGGTACGAAGTCAACCACAAAAAAACAAAACAAAAAAACAGAACACTAAAATCAAGCAACAAGGCATTCAATTTGATCAGTTATATATTCATAATGAAGTGTCATCTAAGCACGCTACAACATCTATACTAGTCCACATTCAGCTAAGTAACATTCAAAAATCAAATAAAACAAACCAATAAAACATTTCATTCATGGGGATGAATACAGAAACTAGCCTCATTATGAAACCTCTTGTTAAATGGATGTCAACGTATCTATAGTCTCTTAAGGCTGGAATACACTACATGATTTTTGCCCCGATTTTCCACAGATTTACAGTCTGGAGAAGTTGATGCTAGTTACCAAAGATCAGAGCCAGTCTGCAGATTTGAGTCGACAGAATCCATCGAAAATCGATTAACTTAACTTAAAGTGACAACCATCAGTTAATACTTAAAGTCTGTTTATGAAGTATTTAAATAGACGTTCAATGTGGAAGAGCTTAAAGAGAGCACACTGAGCTTAACTGAAGCAGCAACAATTTTTAATCTATTTCATGCAATATTTATTAAAATGACAGGATTTTTGCCAAATAAATAGTCTAGGTTATGTATTAAGTTCATACATATTTTAATATGAACAACTACTATTAACAATATCTATGAAATTATACTTTTTCTTATTCATGTCACACTGAAGCTGTGTGATTTTCATAGCAGTGCACCCTTTAAGCTCACCTTAAAATTAGAGCACTGTAAAACGACAGACCAGCAATAAACTGTCAAATTATAATATTATGGATGTAAAAGTACAAGCCAGTAATGCCTGTGAAGTAATATGTTAGCGTAGCACACAATCTTATACAGCTAGTCAGCTAACTGTGTTCTGTAGCATCTGCGCTATGTTGCTAAAACTATCTTTTGGATCTAACGTAATTATTTCCCACATCCAAGTTCCAGGTTATAATATGCAAAAGTCTGAACATTAATCTCTTAATTTTACAATAAGTAGTGAAACTTACCCAAAATAAAGGCTTAAACATCTAAAAAAAATGCACATTTAAGGGGCTCCTCTTTTGGTGAAAGTTTTGGCCGTCAGACAGTGTGAACACATGGAGACCCATATCTCAGAGTGCAATGATCTGATTGACTTGAAATTATAGGAGGTATGTGGTAACAAACATATCAATTGGTTAAGACATCAAGTAGGATAATAAATTATTTTTTCTTTTTATAATCTGATCTGAAAAATGGAAGTGTGCTTAATGGGTACGTGAGCTTAATAGGTACGTTTACCCTATTTGAAGTTCCTATATCTGCTTAGCCTTCCTTCCTTGGTCATTATTTCCTTCTCTTTTTTAAATTCCAACCTAACATCATTTTTAGCCATCAAGGGTGGGCCAGCAAATATAATTTGCTAACTGTTTTTAAAATTGCATTGCCAAACTGCAGATCCTTTAACTACCAGCCTAGATACAAGTAGCTCCTGGTTTCCATCATTTACTTAGACTGCACCTACCTGATGTGACCGCATCTCCATTTAAAAATAAAGTCAGGCCCACTAACATCATAATCCCGAGTAAGAGTATGTACGGTCGCCTTCGGCCCCATGGAGACCTACAGTAGTCGCTTGCCGAGCCGATGACAGGCTGTAGGATAAAACCCAGAACAGGGCTGATGAACCACACCAGGCTGTACAGGCGTCTGGGGAGTCCAACGCTTAGCAACACCGGCGTGACAAAAGCCGCCTCAACGGCATAGCAGAATTCCCTTCCAAACATGACCATGCCGTGCATGATAAGCCTTCCTCTGGAGCGCTTCGGAGGCTCCACCGCTCCAAACACAGCTGGTTCCATGCAATCCAAATAGTCCTCTTTCGGTCCTGAGTCCACCGGGTAGTGCTCCATGGAAGCGAGCGGGCTGTCCGGTGCAGAGAACCTGCAAGGCTGGTCCTCGGTTAGGAGAGTCATGGCTGTCGGTCTTGAAACTCTTAATTCCTATTGCATAGTTGAGCGATAATGCTCAAAACTAGTATTTACAATGTCAGCTGAGCTGAGAAGAAAAGGAGGTGTTCGTCTGGTTGAGATCAAGGAAGTAAGCCTCGCTTTTTTTCTTGTTTTTGTTGCCAAAGGCCACTGGTGGAGTCCGTTGTAAGCACGTGATAAAGATTAGGCGCTGTGGATGTTAGAATAGGTTAGAATTTCAGAACCAAAAATTTGTAGTTAATGTAATAGCAAGTATTTATCAGATAAAGAGAACAGTAGAGTGTTTGTGGAAACGTAAATGTTAGAAAAAACTTAATGTAGACCGATCAAGTATCCTTTTGTGGTCTTGCATGGCAGGATAGCCCAATAGTTAAATCAAGTGACGTACCATGTGATTCCTCGTCAGACGGCTCCAAGGGGGTTGGAAAAAAAAAGAAAAAAAAAAGACGGCAACGCATTTATAGCAGTCAAAGCACACAACCCTGCGCAATGCTCCCTCTCCATTCACACGACTATCTCCTGCTGCTTTGGTTTACTCAAATCTGTCATGAGACTTTCACTGAGTCTCTTGAAAAATCATGTGAGCTTCTCATGGAACATCATCCACCCTCTCTCTCGGACTTAATCTATAGAGGTCGAGCTGTGGATCACAGGGAACCGGTCAGATGGTGCCACATGGATTAAAATGCCACATTCCACACATATCTTCTACATGAATGAATCGATTTCAGGCTAGAGTAGTTATGAAATATCTTTTATACAACTCATTCTTTGGGTTTACAAGTAGTATTTGACTTGAGAAAAGATGATTCAGAATGTTATCAAAAGAAGTATTGTTTGATGCCAGATACAGTCTTTAAAGTCTAAAAACATTTTTAAACTCTGAAGTTTTAAAAACTGCTTTACAATTTCATTATTATTTTATCACAATCTTCAAGGATAAGAAAATGTGTCTTGGATCTGTACAGTCTCTTTTCTTAATTTGAAAATGCACTACTGTTTAAAAGTTTGAGGTCAGTAAGATTTTTATTAAAAAATGTATGCTTTTATTGAGAAAAGGTGCATTCAATTGATCAAAAGTGACAGTAGAGACATTTATAATGTTACAAAACATTTCTATGTCAAATGAATGCTGTTCTTTTAAATATTCCACACTTTTGGAAAATATGTAACATGGTTTCAACAAAAATATTAAGCAGTACAACGGTCTGCAACATTTATAATAATAATAATAATAATAAGTTTATTGAACAGCAGATCAGCATATTAAAATAATTTCCGAGGAATCATGTAACATTAAAGAGTGGAGTAATGTCTACTGAAAATTCATCTTTGCCATCACAGGAATAAGTTACACTTCATAATATATTAAAACAGATTACAGTTCATTTAAATTACAATAGCCCTGACTATAGCCCTGGTTAGCATAAGGCCAATTTACACCGCACTAACAGATGCAGAGCCAATGCTGACGGTCTCCAGGCAGATTACAACACTTCTCAGACATTCCAAGAACTGAAAAAATCCAATTCAATATGTTCAGTCAGCAAAAATAAGTGTCGACCAATGCCAAGAGATGCAGACAGGGTAACACACTGATCCAACAAAATCCGTCTGTTCCGGTTTGTCTGTGTCTGTCGGTAAAGTGTGAATTGGCCTTAAGCGACAACCTTCAACCTGAGCCCATCACTTATAGCAAATAAAGGCCACACAAATGTTATATGTGCTATATTTTTACACAATCAGTCATACTATGACAGAAAACGTCATCTTAATCTGAATCATTAATTGGTTTTATCCTAATACCATTATCTTAAGCCATCAGCACTTCCTAATAATTAGGCAAAGGCAAATATTTCACTCAGTTAATTAGTCTATGACTCACACTCAGCTATTCTTGCTGAAGGCACTTATTAGTCAAGTATTTAAATTCACAACCAAAAGTGGTAGACTTTAATCAACTCCAAATAAAATGCCTTCATCAATACAATTATTAATTCAAAACGGTCTTAAAAAATAAGTGAATGTTGAATATCTTTTTTGAAATACTGATGAGGATGCTGACAAAAATAAGGATGTTAAGATTAATACAGAATATTTGCAATTGGCTTTAATTAAATCCCACTTGAATTTCCCTGCAGCAATTACAAATGAAAGTTGAATTTTTTTGGACATTTTCACTTAAAAGCCCAGGATCATTTAGTCCACTTCCACTGCAGCACCCAGTGATTCACAAGGGAGAACAAGTCATTTTGTTCTGAAATGCCCCCTCACACTCACTCAACAAGACAGAGGAGTTCAAGAGCTCAGATTCCCACGCTGCATTATTGGCCACAAAGTTTAATGATTCTCCAGTCAGAGTCTTTGATTTATAGACGCGCTTTAGCTTCGTTACACTCTACAATACCGGCAGATAAGAGCTGTTCTATTTGCGCTTGCTCGAACCCGTACTCCTTCAGCACAGAGCGAGTGTGCTCTCCGATGAAGGGGTCCCGGGAGTGACAGGGCTCCGCAGGGGAGCGGGACAGAACGGGTGCAGGTCGAGGGCTAATTTCCCCCTGAGAGTCCTTGAAGAACGATCCCCGTGCCTGGTTGTGGGGGTGTGAGAGTACCTCATCCAGTGACAGCACAGGGGTGACACATGCATCTGTCCCATCGAAGACTCGACTCCACTCCGCCTGGGTCTTGCTGGTAAACACCCGGGTGAATGTCTGCCTGAGCTGCGGCCAATCCGATACACTCATTTGTGCAGGCAGGTCAGCATCGTCCAAGCCCAAACCTGTGGTGAGAGAGAATTAGATGAGGGAGATAAAAAAAAAGGGAAAGAAATCAATAAAGGAGTTTAGAGGACAAAGATCAAAGAGATCATGAAGGACTATGAATCCAGAAGCCATTACATTACACTGGCCACAGCAGGTGACTTATAAGGAGACATTCTTCTGTTGAGGGTCAAACTTGAATAGCAATAGAGTTATTATGGTTTCAAAGCAAGATTAAGCACTTGGGTCATTAGGACGTAGGGTGAATCTCTATGCACATACTAATAAAGCATCCTGTGGCTTCTCCCTAATCTTTGCATGCCTGTGCAAAATCGACAACCATGTAGACAGAACAATGTGACCCTGAGAATCTTGTGGTTAATTGTACTCGGATGTCATTCGGGTCTATTTCAGGTGAATTAAAAGCTGCTAGATGTGCAGATGTACATTGTGTAGATGTTGTACATGTTCACAGAAATAAAGAAATAAGAAAATATAATTATATAAACTAAGAAAATAAAACAAATAAAATAATAAATATCATTTAATAGATCAAGAAAACAAAAAATGCAAAAAAGTGAAGAGAGAAAAATAAGAACATATGCAAAAATATGAGAATAGCAATATAAGCATTAACACCATAAAGTAAAATAAGAATAAATAATTAAAAATAACAAGAAAATAAAAACATAGAAAAAAAATAAGATCTTAAAGGGGTCATCAGATGCAAAATTCACTTTACAAGTTGTTTGAACATAAATGTGTGTTGGAAATGTGTGTACACATCCATCCTATAATGATAAAAATCCACCCACGAATCATTCGTGATCAAGTTTCACTTACCGAAGAAGTGAGTATAAGGGTTTTTTTAATTTATTTTTTATGAATCTTAGCAAATCGCCTTCCTAATAATGTGCTAGTTAGCCAGTTTCGCTGCTGAAGTTTACAGTCTGCTCGTCACCCCACGGAAGAGAGGGGCGGGGTCAGCAGAGTTCATTAGCATTTAAAGCGACAAAAACAGCTTGCTGAAAACAGAACTGATTTTGACAGGGTAAAAAGGGTGTTTTTTACACTACCATTGAGAAATTTTAACCAAAGTATGTTATAGACTTTTCATTAAGACCCTAAAGAATCATATCAACTTGTGGAAAATGGGCATCCGATGATCACTTTAAAATGCAAAAATGAGAAAAAAAGAGAATATATAATTTAAAAGAGTAAGAGATAAAATGAATACATTAAAAGAACAAAATGCTAAACTAAGAAGAAAAATAATACATTTTTAGATTTAATTTTAATATTTGCACATAATTTTTCCTATTAAAAAACTGTGCATCTTTTTTTAAGATGTATTTTCCAGATCAAGGTCAACTTTAGTAACCATATTTCAAATAAAGAGTAACCATACTGTCTTAAATTAAGATCAAAGATTACGATAAAGGAATTTTAAAAACATCTAGTTTGACTGAGAATATATTTACGGATGAGAAAAAAAAAATACATTTGAATTATAAATACTTCTGCCTATAAATACTTCAGATTTTTCCATTAACAAACTTCAAAATTTCATCAGACAGCTATTCTGAATTAAACAGCAAGCATGCATATTGCAATTCACACCATGAGAACATCCATTACATTCAGATAATGACAGGACAGGACCATATGTGACTTTTCGAAATTGAGATTTATACATCATCTGAAAGCTGAATAAATAAGCTTTCCATCGATGTATAGTTTGTTAGGATCTGACAATATTTGACTGAGATACAACTATTTGAAAATCTGTAATCTGAGGGTGCAAAAAAATCCAAATACTGAGAAAATCGCCTTTAAAGTTGTCCAAATGAAGTTCTTAGCAATGCATATTACTAATCAAAAATTAAGTTTTGATACATTTACGGTAAGAAATGTACAAAATATGTTCATGGAACATGATCTTTACTTAATATCCTAATGATTTTTGGCATAAAAGAAAAATCGATAATTTTGACCCATACAATGTATTTTTGGCTATTGCTACAAATATACCCCAGCGACTTAAGACTGGTTTTGTGGTCCAGGGTCACATATTAATAAGAAACATAATGCACTGACCTTTAATAAGCTGTTGATAGAACTGAGGCTCTATCGCCCCCACTGCCATATACTTTCCATCAGACGTACGGTACGTATCATAGAACGGAGCACCACTATCCAGCATGTTTTCCCCACGTGGACGATTCCACAGGCCGAGGCTACGGGACTTCCACATGAAGGAGCCCACATACGCTGCACCTTCAACCTACACATAAACCATAAAAAACATGACATAAATACAAGCATCGCTCATTTAATCCATTATTTGCCACAATTTTATCAAGTAAAATTTTTGGTATAAAGCAACAAGATGCTTGCCAATAAAAAAAAAAAAAACTTATGAAGTGCTACATCCTCAGTAGAACTGTAGTTGGAGTTGTACATATTCATTAGGTCACATAATTCAGTTTACAATAAATTTAAATGCACAAAACAGTGCAGATAATCACATACATTTACATACATGAATGCACTGAACAAGATAGAAATGTGGTTCGTACAACAGGGGAGGATTTAAGCAACGTAGTTTGTAATACAAGCACACCACAGTGAAACAGCCTGCAGTTCTGTAGAGGTTTGATTTCCACATCATGGCACAGCACGACTCAAAAGCGGCCATATCATGAGTAATCAAAATGTCTTTGATCTTGTATGCATAATAAAGCTTGATGTCCTATGAAAACATAACGTAACCTTCAGAAATTTCCAAAAGAGCATTTATTGGAAGTAAACATCAAAAAATTTAATTTTGTTAATTTTGCAGCGATATACTGAATTCATCAAATGCATAACTGTCCATGCATATGAAAAATGGATGACATTTATTTTTAACAAGGTCCGTGATCTTTCAGCCTGATTTAAAGAGTTTGTGTGGCATAATTCAGCACTGATGAACCAGTCACAATGTAATACTGTACAGTTTTCTCAAAGGCTGTTATTAAAGGATGGGGGTAGCAAAAACTATGTTTGAAAACAATAAACTCTCAAAGGTTGCGTGAGCAGCGGCAGAGAAAGCAATACATGCAGTTAATAATTTCACATGCAATGGGGACATTTCTCAAAGGGACAGCAGTAAAAAAAAAGGCTGTGTACTTCAGAGAATGGGTGAAACTGGCAACGAAAAAACTAGAATATGACTGTGTCTTGCTCAAATAAACTCACTAGCATAAGTAGACTTATGTTAAATATGTATGACGTGACCTCTTTAAAGAATTATGGCACTTCAGATCTTGAATTGAATCAGTTCTGAAGGACAAATTTGGCAACAAGGCTGAGGTTAAAGTGTCAGTAAGCAAGTATTCCAGAAACATTTTCACAGATGAAAAGAAATCTTTATAGGTCAAATCCTCCAGATTGATGCATAAAAATAAATATACATGCATTTCAAAGACTGTGACCTTTCAAAATTAACTTTAATGTGGATATACTTAATTTATTTCCCAGTGAACCCAGCCTTCAAAGAAACGTTGACGATCTGGGTATCTATTTGCGCATTTGATTGGCCTGACTACCAAGAAGAAGTCACTCTCCCAAAAGATGCCTGTTGCTTGGCCTAATACTGAATGTGTTATCATGATATGCCTCAAAAAGCTATTTCTTCACACTTCCACCTTTCATATTGCTCAGAGACAGACCTATAAAGTGGAATATTTAACTATAGTTAATGTTTATTACGCCTTGTTTGTTTGGATGTCAATGTGAAGATGACAGTGGTCAAACAATTTGGGATTTAAACTGACAGTGTACATACATAGCCCCAATAAATGTTGCATAACACAATTATGAAATGCTAATGAAACTACCAGGCCGCCTCTTAAATTTCTAGTAAGTATTTAAATTAAAAACTTTGAAAGCATGAAGTTTTCAGGGTATAATACACCCAAATTGGCATGCAAGTGAAACAATATTTGCCTGCCTTGTGGGTTAATAACACTGACGTCGCTAAACGCGGCTGTCAGTATCAAACGACAGGTTTTATCAGAAAGCGGCAAGGTGACTCTCACGGGAACGAGTTTAAGATATCTTTACTGCCTGACAGGCAAACATCTAATCATCATTACGACAGCTCCTGCCCACACTGACATTAGTTTGGCACACACACGGCTATCAGGAGAAACTGCACTAGCACTGCAGCTCTGAATTGCTAATGTGAGAGGTGCTTCAATATTGGATTGTCACATATTAAGCTTTATATTTACCACTGTTTATTTCCTTAAGGGCTTAAAGTGGCAGAGATCAAACTGCGTTAGAGTAAATTACATAACCTCAGTAGAATTAGAGCATTGTCTGGTTAAGGTTTTCTAATGCATAAAAATGTACTTTAGGGCTAAGTGAAATGTCATATTTAATTAACAAGCAGAATGGCAAATGCTAATCATATTTTTTTTCCAGCAGAGAAAACCTAGCATGAACAAAACAGGGCACTTTAATGAACTGCCTTGCTCAAGGGCACCTCAGTCGTGGTATCGAGGGTGGAGAGAGCGCTGGACATTCACTCCCCCCACCTACAATCCCTGCTAGACCTGAGACTCGAACGCGCAAACTTTGGATTACGAGTCCGACTCTCTATCCATCAGGCCACGACTTCCCCAATACTTTGGAGGTAAGCAAAATAATCTTGTTTTCTGTTTGAAATAAGATTATTTTGCTTACCCCATTGGCAGATTATTTTGCTTGTTTCAAGCAAAAACACACTTGATTTTCACTTGTTTTTACTGAAAACAAGACAATTTTCACTTGTCTAGAATATCCTTGTAGTAAGAAAAGAAAGAAAAGCATTTTTTGCAGTGTAATACAAGCATGTCATTTTTACAAATATCAAAAACAGTAGGACATGTAAATCTGTGAGGGTTTAGAATGTATAATTACCACATTTTAATAATGATTAAAAATATACAATCTCAGGAAGCTGTAAAATGGCACTAATATTGCAATTTCTCATGCTTGAGCGACCTACTCCTTAATTTTCATACTTTATTTGTTAGCAAGCATTAATGATGAGCATTGCAGCCAAATATTTCATAGTTTCAACCACAGGTCCAAATTCAAATGCATAATATTTGTGAATAAGTGGCAAAAACGTTTAGTTTCTTGATTTATTTTCAAAGTGAATTACAGTTCATTGATATGGAGGAACATTTAGGCTCTCATGGACCCAATGGTGAATGAGCAAGACCACAATATTAGCAATTCCTCACTTACCGAGTCCGGCTCACTTGGACAATAACCGCTTTAACAGTACTCACACGTAGCAGTGTTAATGAAAATAGATAGTGCCAATATAAGCACCTTGAAAGGAAAACCAAGCAATTATTGGAAAATCCAGATTGCAGAAAAGTATCGAGTCTGGTCAGAACATGGTGCGATCATATTGAGATAAACAAGGCTTGTAATTGCCTCATTCCATGCAGTGGCTGCTCAAAACAGGTAGAGGAAAAGGATTTTTTAGCACTGTGGGGGGGGGGAAACAATTCAGGGCTCCCTCAGTATGCTATAAATTTGATGGTATAGAATGAAAGCATGCCAGCACAAGTGCTTCTTTTTCCAGTCAGTTGCTAGCTTTAGCTAACCAGCCCTGGAAACAATCACATTCAAAATTTTAAGATGAGGTGCTGTCTCTTACCATGCTGGCATCAATGATCTGGCCTTGTCCTGACCTACTCCTTTCCAGGAGAGCCAACACAATCCCAAATGCACACATGAGACCTCCTCCAGCAAAGTCTGCCACCAAATTCAGTGGAGCGTAGGGTTTCTCTGAGCTACGGCCCAGCATGGACAGCAACCCTATAACAGACAGAGAGGGACAGAGAAATCCTGAGAACTGAAGAATAGCTGAATGATTACTTTAACAGTTATTTTTAAATCACAGTTAAAGGTCAGATAAAAATAAGACCAGTTAAGCCACTTGCATCACAAGCGAGCATTTGTTTCCATCCCCTGTGCTTTCAAACTGGTTTAAATATTAGTGCTTGTTCAGTGGGGTTAAGAAAAGTGTAGCAAATGAACAAAAATAAAAGAACCATGGGCATTATTACAGTGAAAGCTTTAAATAATTCAGATTTAACACACCAAAATCCAATGTCATTATAGATAATTACATTACAAGAGTGTATTGTACTGTTAGCACATAAAAGGTAACAGCAAAAAGACAACAAAGGGCTCAAAAAATGCAATCAATCTTGTAAAATGCTCTCATTTAGTTGGGCCTGACCTTCACGACCCACTGACAGCACCTGAATGAAAAAACTGGATAGTACCATGGCAATGTATGGTAGTTGGTGTTAATCAAAAAAAGCATTTGTTTAGAATTATACATCTGGCAATGTTCTTTGACATCAATAAAACTGTTATTTGACGCATGAATGGTTTAAGACGCTATCTAAACCTGGTGTTGTTGTTTTGCATGAAAGCAACACTGAAATGCACCTGCCAGGATGATCTTACATTAATGCACGTATGACTTTAATTTAATATTTTATGCAGTTGGCAGATGCTTTTATCCAAAGCAACTTCAATTTAATTCTATGTATACATATTTTCAGTTCATACCAAAAAAAAAAAACACTATTATTTAGAACAAAACTTTACTTAAGCTTTTATTGTAATAATGACTGCATTGTCTTCAGCTCCTACTATATAAATTTAAATTATGATTTGAAGCAAAAACATAAGTTACATTTACTATCGGTATGCCTGAATATATTAAGAACATTAGGCCTGTAAGTCCTGCACCGATTTAGGCTTCTACATATTCCGTAGCTTATAGAAACAAATTCATTTAAAACATAAGCACTATTAACATAAGCCACAAGGATAAAACTGCACTTTACCTTTTTGGTCGATTAGCAGAAGCCAGTTTCACAAAATGCTATATTTTGTAAAATCTCACATCCACACATATGGAAAAACTGCTGATGTGATATATATATTTGATATATGATATGATATATGATATATTTTAGCTTAAAAACTCTGTAATTCACTAAAAGATGACAGTTTTGGGGCACTATTCATTTTGGACCTAGAATAATTGTGGATATTATTTATAAAATTATACAATTACAATTTTTTGGAAGTCTTTTGGATGCTGCATTCATAATCAAAAATCTGAAAATTTGAAATGATAAGATGTCTCTGGAGCTGTGTAAATCGTAAAATATTAATAAGGAAAATTCATGTAAAAAATTCCCTCATGCTCGAAGATCAACAACATAATTCCCATTGAAATTCTTTTAATTAATGGCGCAACAGATCCAGACTGCTCCATAGGGTTTCAGTCTGCAACCTAACAAGTGCCGGTTTGCAGTTATGCCTCAGTGTGGAGGACACAAAAGTTAAACTCTGGTTGTACAAAAAGTGTAAGAAAAATTTTCCAACAAAGATATTTTGAAGTTCAGATAGCTCAATCACTGTCATCTACTCTGATTTACAATTACTGTGCCTAAGGGCATTCTGGGAAAGCTCATTAGCAGGCTCCTCTGCACCTGTTTAACATTGGTCTTTACCTGACACGGCCAGGTAGTTGATATCATGTCCAGCAGCCTTGGCATAGGATCCGCTCTGACCGTAGCCAGTGAGTCGTGCATAAATCAGGCGCGGGTTCTCTTTTAGTAAATCTTCAGGACCTAATCCCATCTTCTCCATAACACCTTAATTATGCCAGAGAGATAAAATGATAATGCATGAAAGAAAAAAACTTGGACGCAAGTAAATTTTAATTTATAGGACCGGAGGTTATACTTTAGCAAATTATTCTTGGTCGGATTTAAAATCAGGAAGGAAATGGCAATCACCCCACCCACATACCCCCCCCCCCCGCCCCCACCTCCCACCTCCATTAATCAACAATGCTTTAATCAAAACAACTGAAATTATTTAGGCAAAATGCACAATATGGACAGAGGGTAACAGTTTAAAAAATTAAGAATAATTAATTTGCAAACAAAAACAACTAATTGTGACAAAACACGCTGCGTCAACTTGCATTAAAATGAAAGAACATTGATTTATTTTGTAATTACTGTTTATCAAAACTGCCATAATAATTAAGATTAGCGGAGGCAACATTATTCACTATTAGAACTAGACAAAAGACAAAATAAAAACAAATATATTTCATATTATTTTTGAATTGTACTTATAGCACAATATAAGTATATATATATATATATATATATATATATATATATATATATATATTTTTTTTTTTTTTTTTTTATTATTTATTTATTTTTTTATTAATATTGTGTCAGGAAGGAAGATACTACATTCCAGCAATAAAATACACCCTGCCAACTACCTAGAAAATTATTACTTGGCAAAAGCTCTGTCTTCGTGTGCAGAATATTATGATGTTTGAGCATGTGAATGTGGAGTCATGTTTGCTTCCTTTAATGAAGACACTGACCTTTACGATAGGGCTCCAGAACCACATCTGAATGGACACACAGTCTTTTCAAAACAGCGACACCTTTGGGGTTCTTAAGATTCAAGGCCACTGATTGTTTGCCTCTTGCTTGAGTATCTACTGTCATTGCCACCTTTGTCCGATCTACCCGGATGACTCTTGCACCGAAGTCCGCCAGTATCATCCCGCAGAAGGGCGCAGGGGCCAGTCCTGCAAGCTCGATTACACGCACTCCTGCCAGAGCCATAATGGAACCTGTTCATAAATAAACTCTAATATTAATACTTTCAAATCATTATACAGTGTAGGAGTGGTGGAAATACACTAAAATATATTTGTACGATATATTACACAATGTGAAATGTTCGAGAAAAAAAACATTAATATTAATACACCACGCATAATAAACAAATAGCAATTGTTAATTGGGTCACAGTTCACTCCAGCTGTCTATTCCAAACTTATTATTAAACCAGTGAACGATCAGTATCAACAACAACAGTTCGTTAATTATGTTTTCTGTCCAAAACACATCCGAGCAAATGACACATGATAAAACGGTATCAGAGTCATGACTTTGCAACAAAATACACACAACTTACCTTTTAAATTTTGCACTTCGAGCCCAAACAACTTGGCGCGTGTTTGTGACGTGTGCGCACAGGATTGTGGATGTTGTAGTTTTAATGATCTCTTCCTGTAACACCTCGTCAACTTGTCAAAAGTCATATTTGTTATAATTCTTTATTTGTGACGAATCCAAAATTAATTGTAGAAGGTGTTGAGCTAACTGAGAAAAATAAAATAAATAGAAAAATAAAATTAAATAAATTTTTTTGGAACTCTATAATTGAGAATATTGACTGGAGAAGGGCTTGGTTAATTCCTTTTAAATATTGTATTAATAATAAAATAAAAGAAATACACTTCACAATTCTACATACCATTTACCCTTCTAAATCTTTAATATAGAGATTCACTGATATTGATGATATATACTGTTTTTGTAATAATGAGAAAGAGATACTGGCTCACTTTTTGACTGTAAAGTCGTAAACAAGTTTTGGATTGATTTGGCAGATTTTATATTTAATTTAATGAACATTAATTATTGCTTTACCTTAAAGGATGTTATCTTGTATTATGAAAACAAAAGCAATAAGGATCTAGAATTTATTGTTAACCTTTTTATTTTATTAGCAAAATTTCACATACATAAACAAAAATTTCTTAATTCATCTCCTATGTTAATTTTGTTTTGTTCTGACTTTGACATTTATATTTCTTCAATAAGACTGTTAAAAAACAAAAAGTCTGTAAAATGTTTAAAATACTATGATACACTCTTCAATCCCCCTGGTACTTTGTAATATCCTTATTTGTTTAAATTGAATGTGAGCTATGCCTTTTTATTTATTTATTTATTTATTTTTTTCTCTTATTTGTTTAAATTTTGTATTGTTATTATTTGTATGTTATTTTTTCTGCCATAAAAAAAATAAATAGTTTTAGTGATCTCTCTCCCTCTCTCTCAAAATATAAATTTCAAAATATAAATTGTATAACTGACAAAGAAGCATAAATGATAGAATTAAATAATTAAAACCTTTTTGTGACTTTTCCATTGTGAGGAACATTATGAAGGGCACTTTCATCCATTTTTTCATTTGTTTGGTTCTAGATTTAAATAAAACCATTTCAAATATTATTTTGTTGATAAAACAAAAGACAAGAGAAAAGAGACCAATTCAGGACTGTTTCCTTTTCATTTAAATGGTTCTGCTGAAGCATAAATGTAACCTTTTGTAGATAATAATGATTTATGAGCATTCCATTTCTCACCACAATTATATAGTCTGTCTCAGTGGGTAATGCATTTAGATATTGAGTATGTGCACATGACACGGTGTAATGAATGATGTGGCTTTTTATTTCGTCATTTATTTTCTTTAATCTTTCTATTTCACTTTGTATTTCATATTCGGCTCTGAAAATGCAGGATTGATCCTTCAAACATGTCATGCCTTAATACAGTTCCCAAATATTCTAGTCAGTCAGGAATAAATAATTCAAAAGGTGCTAAATAAGTGACAAACAGGATCAGATTTAAAACATTCCTTGGAAACAGCCATGCTCAATATTCCATAAATAAATGGTACTTGAAAATGTTCGGAGACTCACTGTAAATTAATTTCCCAACATTGTGCTACATTCATGAATGAGTTGACTGCATGGCTTTCACACAATAGCAGTCTTTCACAATTTAATCAAATCAGTAGTGGAAAAGACACACAGCTCATAATATTGAATATACCGTAAGAGTTTCATGGATTATAATTCTAAAGATGTTTTGAATGTTTTATGTATTGTGTGGGTAAACACCATAGCCTGCATAAAAACACTCACCAGCAAGGTCAGTCTAACTGACCTTGATTCAAAGAAAAACACTTCCAGTGGCACATTTTTAACATTCATTTACATTACCTTTGGGTTATAATACAAATCCCATTTACTTAGAACTACATTCGTTTTATGTTCCCTAGTTACATCAGTGAAAGAGTCTTTGCAGCAGAGCCAATTGAGAGTTTCAGTTAGACCATCTGTTTTTCACCGTTTTGACCTCCAGATCCATGAGCATCTTTTTTACTGTTTTTGTAAAATATATTGAAAGCAAACAGGATTCGCTTTCTGCCGTCTCGGTCTCTGTGAACGTGAGCACGAAACTTCGTGTACATCTTCTTCTTACAGACATTAAAAATATATCTTATAGAGTGAAATGTCTACTTTCAAACGAACCAATTCAAATGGAAAACAATATTCTCAGATTATGTAATCCATATGAAACATGCATGCAGGCGCATCCACTGCTGCAGAGATGACTATTCTTAAACCGAAAAAAAGAAAGCACTAGTTTATCAAATGATTAAAATGTCAATGCAGTCTCCTTACTGTTTTTCCCTGACACATTCATAATCATTACTTCTGCCAGTGCGTTGTGGCAAGCTTAATGCGTGTGCTTGAGCATTTTATTAGGCTATAGCCTACAGGCAATTAAAGGCTAATTATAATGATTTAAATGGTTTATTAATAAATAAATTAGTCAACTAATGCTTAAAATAAACGACTACTAGTCAACCAGAAAAAAACCTTAGTTGAGGGCAGCCCTAATTCTGGCTCTGTATGCCACCAGAATAGAAGTGCAGACTTTAAGCTATAATTCAAGGGGTTGAACAAAAATATAACATAAAAAGCTTAGGAATTACAACCATTTTTATACACAGTCCCCCCATTTTCAGGGGCTCAAATGTAATTGGACAAATAAAGACTGGAACTCATAGATATCACCAGAGACTGGGTTTCCTCCTTTGTGATGCTTTACCAGGCCTTTGCTGTAGCTGACTTCAGTTGTTGTTTGTTTGTGGGTCTTTCTGCCTTTAGTTTCGTCTTCAGCAAGTGAAATGCATGCTCAATCGAGTTGAGATCAGGAGATTGACTAGGCCATTGCAGAATAATCCACATTTTTTACTTTTTTTAAACTCCTGGGTTGCTTTTGCTGTATATTTTGGGTCATTTGTCCATTTGTACTATGAAACGCCATCCAATCAACTTTGCTCCATTTGACTGAATCTAGGCAGAGAGTATATCCCTATACACTTCAGAATTCATCCGGCTGCTTCTGTTTTCATCAAACACCAGAAACGCAGTGCCACTGAAAGCCATGCTCATGCCATCACACCGCTCCACCATGTTTCACAGATGATGTTGTATGCTTTGGATCATGAGCTGTTTCATGCCTTTTCCATACTTCTTTCTTCCTGTCATTCTGGTATAGGTTGATCTTAATTTCAGCCTTCCAAAGAATGCTTTTGCAGAAGTGGTCTGGCTTTTTTTATTTGTTTTTTGGCAAAGTCTAATCAGGCCTTGTTTGCACCTTGTAGTGAACCCTCTGTTGAAGTCTTCTCTTGATTTTAGACTTTAACAGTGTGACACACCAACCTCCTGGAGAGTGTTCTTCACTTGGCTGGATGTTGTGAGGATGGGTGGGTTTATTTTTACCATGGAGAGGATCCTCTGATCATCCACCACTGTTGTTCTCTGTGGACGTCCAGGTCTTTTTATGTTGCCGAGCTCACCAGCGCATTCTTTTTTTTTCACAGTGTACCAAACTGTTGATTTGGCCACTCCGAAAGTTCCTTCTGTCTCTCTGATGCATTTGTTTTGTTTTTGAAGCCTAACAATTGTCTGTTTCACTTGTATGGAGAGCTCCTTTGACCGCATGATGTGGGTTCACAGCAAAAGCTTCCAAATGCAAATGGCACACTTAGAATCAACTCCAGACACTTTACCTGCTTAACTGATGTAGAAATAATGAAGGAATAGCCCACATCTGTTCATGAAATGGCTTTTGAGTCAACTGTCCAATTACTTATGGTCCCTTGAAAATTAAAGCTGTAATTCCTTAACCTTTCCTCCACTTTAAGCCCATATTCATTATATACTGTAAATGTAACTTGAATATGTTTTGGTCAACAGCTAAAATAATAAAAAATTGTGCCTGCATGTGTCCAAATATGGACCTAACTGTGTGTGTGTGTGTGTGTGTGTGTGTGTGTGCGTGCGCGCATTTTTGTGAAAAGTCAGGACATAGATTTGTATAATGACAAAGGTATGACATAGGTATTACAAGGTAAAGGTGACTTTTCAGGACATTGACCCATGTCCCCACTTTTCAAAACGCTTATAAATCACACAGAGTGAGGTTTTTTTGGGGAAAGTTGAAATGCACAGTCTCCTGTAAGGGGTAGGTTTAGGTGTAGGGTTGGTGTAGGGCAATAGCACATACAGTAAGTACAGTATAAAAACCATTACGCCTATGGGATGTCCCCACTTTTCACAAAAACAAATGTGTTTGTGTGTTTAAAAACCCCATATCAAATCTACAAACATGAAACCACTCTGTTCTTTAGCTAAACAGTCCCAGTACATCATGACACTTATATACGGCATTTGTTGTTGGACCGCAATTAATACTGTATATCAAATGGGGTTGTTATTTGAATCACCACTTTCTGTCTAAAGTGTTTCATTTAATTATATCAGAAATTATTCAGAACGATTCAGAAATTGTTGTGACAATTAACACCTCCCGTCTTACAGGCATAAAGTTTCAAATCAACACAGCCAAAGCAACATGACAGCAACTTTACAGAGTCATTTTGAATTCATTGTCAGACTTCCAACAGTGTCGAGGCAATTAAAATCAACCTTATTCTCAATGAGAAGGCCTAGTTTTGCTTATAATTTCTTGTCGGTTCATGAAAGAAACTTGATTGCTCTTCAGATGAAAGGAGCTGACGTGACTTGTCGCTGCCTAATGAACTGATGAAAGCGAGAAGTGCCTTCTCTTTGAGGACAGAAGAGACTCCAGCAGTCATTTAACTAATGTAAGTCTTATTTGAGTTGATAAATTCAATGAATTCAGCTCTGCACAAAAGCATCTATTTGTGTTTGACATCTCTGACGTTTCACAGACAGAATGAATTGCTTTACAAGAATCTCATTCATTTGCTGCAAGTCATTTTGATCACATTTCTCATAATGAAACCAGACATTGGAAAACAGACAAGCTCTTTTAATTTTCACTTTCTTTGAGTTTAGAAACTCAGCAATATAATCAGTACAACAAAGCATGTCTTTCTCAGTGAGAAGAACAATTGCTCCAATAAGAAACTAAAGTTTTCTTTTTGACATTAGCTGTTTCAAAATCTAGTGAGCTGTCTTGCTGCTTACTGCCTACGCAGATAGCATCCTAATCATCAAGTATCCTCATAAACAACTGATTTGGAACGCTCTACATAGGCAGCAATTTACACAAATCGCATGTTCCAACTTCCAAATAAAATTAAAAAATAATGAGATCTGTTTTAGCTAGTTTATCAATACTGTTCAGTATTGAATTAAATATTTTATTTTTTTTTTTTTTTTGTCAAAGATGTTCAAGGACGGTAAACAGAGTACTTGTCATGGTTGCTTAGAAACAATGTATGTGCTTAAGTAGCACAGCCAAAAAATTAATAAATAAATAAAAAATGAAGAGGAAAAGGAACAAAGGAAAACAATAAGGAGTGACCTTTTCGACATAATCCCGAAAGAATCACAAAATACTGCATTGCCATCTTCTGATTATCAAGTATGACATTTAAATCTATAGGCTATGATTGCAAATAATGTGTAGGTAAGCCTGAGTACATATATATGTTAATTATGTAATCAATGGCAAAAGGAATGTCAGAATCATTGATGAAAAAAAATATTGAATGTCTCATACAGAGAATCAACACGGCATCATTGGATGTGCAATAGTTCTTCAATATTGGGAATTGGATTCATTTTAAATGGCCAAGCAGAGAATCAATTGTTTCATATTTGTCCCAGTTACACTACACTGCATGTGCCAATTATGTGTAAGCAGGAACATCACAAGGACACACAGAATAGCTGGTTTTCATAGAGATTATTTACAGACCGCTTAGCACACTTCACTTTTACACATCACATCTGATATCTTGCCTGGCTGCTCTGTGCCATGTATTTATTTAGTTATTCCCGTTGTAAATTGTATATATATATATATTTAAAAAGAATCCTGTCTTCCTCTCATTTAAAATGCCAAGCAAAGAACAAGAAATCAATTCGTAAATCAATAAATCAATCTCTCCCTCTCTCTATGTGTGTGTGTGTGTGTGTACAACCTTGTAAACAAAACAAAGAGTATGCTTTACAAAATTTTACAGATTTTTATTTGTAGATTATTATTTATTTTATTGTATAGATACAGAGATATAGTTAAGTTCTTTTCTTTTTCATCATGACGATGCCGTTTTGGTCTGTCACATTGCTTTATTACATGAAAAATATGCTGTATTTTGATGAATATATATAAGTATGACTAATGCAAATTTATAAGAGCTGCATGCCAAAAAAAATCTGTCTTGTAGTGTGCAAAAAAAAAAAAAAGTCATCTGGAGATGGGCATCACTGCCAGTGTTGTAATTCAGCAAGAGTGTGTGGCTGACATTTACACATGCAATCTGGGTTGACTTGAAATTCAGAAGACATGGAAAGGGTTTAAGGAGGGGAAGGCTATACTTTCCTAAGATGTAAACATTCCCAATTAAGCAACCGGGACATTTGTATTGATATGTTTAATTACCCCCAACCCCCAACAAAAAAAAAACTTTATTTGGACCTTAAGGCTTTATATTTATTTTAACCTCCCAGATCTTGCTCACATATCTTAGAGCGCTTTTAGCTGAAAATACACTGCATAATCCAACATTCCCCAGCAGCGGAAGAATTTCAGCAACACAGATTCTGTATCAAGTCTGCTCTATAAATTCTCATTCATATGTATTTTCCATCAAAAATTGCACAGCTCCTTCGATTGATATAAATGTCTCAGGAGAGATCTTACTTTGCGCTTTTATGAAGAACCTTTCTGTGAATCTCAACTGCAGAAGAGACTCTTACATAAGAGGCTTAAGTGAAAATGCCACCGAATATGAAATTTTAGATTAAGTAATTCACTGGTGTATTACATTTAATATTTGATATGTAAGTAGGCTGTACTGTACTGTATAGAGAATAGAATGGAGTCACTTCATAACATTTCATAACTACTGTAGCTGAACAGCAAAATCCACCTGATATATTAAAACAGACAAATTTAATGTGTGAATAAAATGGCAATTGAATGGGAATAGATGCATCTACATACTGTAATAAACGGATATGTGGAAAAATGTTATTTATTATATTTCTATATTATATGAATTAACATGAATAAACTTTAACTAATAAGAGAATGCAAAAGATGTTTAGACAAACATTTTTCTTGCTCTTTGAACGACTGTCTGCAAATGTTGATCATTTGTTATATGTAACTTGTGACATTTACGCTCAGCTGTGTCCTATATGAAGACAAGATAGTAATTTAGGCAGGGTGGTTTTACAGTAATTTGAGATTCACCTGCCTGATTACATTTTCCCCAGGTTCAAAAAGAGTTCAATATCATTATTATTCTCTCTTCCTTAACATCTTTCATCAGTCATGCATGACTGAATTATGATGACTGTGGCATATTGAACAATTGCATGCATGATATTGTTAACTCAGAATGAGATTTTCTTTTGCACATAAGTTCTTTTGAACGTAATATTAATATTATAATAAATAAATCCTCTTTGTCATGAACAGAGTTTCTGATATATCTGAGCACAGCTTTGAGAGTACATTAAAGGCAACTGTTCAAATTAGTTTCATATTCTTGATTATTCATGCTGTCCACTGTTCAGAAAATTATGCAGTGTTTTTTTAATATTCTTGAAGATCTCCTCTGTACAAAGTTAATTAGTCACTATTCAGAGATCAAAAATTGTGCCAATTGACAGTCGTGTTCTTTTCATTCCTTTATGAAGTTTTGCAGATGTTATTTAACTGTTAAAAAGGTGCGCTGGGTATTAAAATAAATGAAAATAAAATAATAATAAAATAAAAAACTATCCCTCACATTCTTGTTTTCATTTAAGAAAAAATAAGTATTTTTTGACACTACTGCAACAAACACCAAAAAAGATGTTTACTAGCATGTGTTGAGGCAGTGCGGTCAGTGATAGACCACTAAAGACTTTTTAAACAGCACCTGACTACTTGAAATGCTTGTCACATTACTAGAAAAAATATGATGTTTTTAGAAAAACGTATGCAATATGATCATTTCACATGCACCTGTATGTTTAAAATGCAGCTCACACTGCCTCTGTCTCACCGAACACCTTTTGCCTTTAGTGATTACTGTCACATAATGTTCTTTGTGTTTCCATCTGTGCATCGATGGGGGTGGGCAGCAGTATGCATCACATAAAAGCAACATAAAATCACATAATCACATGAAAGCAACAGAGGATGCAGTGCGGTATTTAAAAAACTAAATAAAATCATGCATTCCTCTGGGCTGGGTTCAATTTTGTGACGATGACTGTGGTCGGAGGAGATAAGAAATGAGTAAAAGCTTGTTAAAAATGAAAGACAGCAATAAGAATAACTATTAAGAGTCGTAAAAACAATTTCCGAGCAGGTCTGTCTTGTTAAGGAAGGGAACTTCTTTCCTACTGTTCTTTACATCCAGGTTCAGCAGGGGTCAGGATGGTGGATAACACTCTGCCTTTGATCCTCAGGGAAGATTACATAGTCCTTTCTGTAAGGAACAGAGACCAAAAAAAAAAAGTGTGTGAAACAGGTTGTAATAAAGGAAAGAGACTAAATTCACCTAGTGACGCACAATGCAACACCCCCACACATCTATGTTGGAATGTCTGGTTCTGCTAAAAGATCTTCCTTCAGTTAGTATCTCTGCACCTACAGAGCTGAGATTATAGCAGATGTGGAGATGCAGGAGAAGATGTTCAGATGCTGGTGAAATTTTCTGATATAACATCTGTTTGATAGCTGTGGGCCATCATGTCACTGAGGGTTGTAGTAACCACAGCACATGGCTTTCTTCTACTTGCTCCATGTCGCTATCTATCTATCTATCTATCTATCTATCTATCTATCTATCTATCTATCTATCTATCTATCTATCTATCTATCTATCTATCTATCTATCTATCTATCTATCTGTCTCTCTATCTATCTGTGTCCATTCTTGGGCTTTTCATTGTGTGTGTGTGTTTCTATTGATCTAGTATTCTATTAAACAGCCAACCAGCTGTTTCTGATTTGTAAACACATGCAGCACACTATCAATCTAAGAGTTTCTCATGATATAAAGAAAATGCTAAAGACAAGACTAAAAACTGAAATTAGTTGACAAATGTAAATGGTGTTTACAAATGAATTTCTTTACAAAATAAAAAATAAAATAAAAAATGCTGTTTATGTTAATAAACAGCACTGGGATAAAATCCAGTATAGCATTCTAACAGCTTTTTCTGTTTGCATCACTCTGCTGGTTTTTGCAGGTTGCATTGTTAGCAAGTTAGTGTCTTTTGAGTCATTTCATTCATTTATTCTGGTACAAAACATTGATTCATTCGCAAACAAAACAACTGACATGCCCTGTCCCAAATAGCACCTTAAACCCTTGTGGTCTTCCTCACATGTTCATGATGTAATTCCACTTTGACTCTCGGGTAGAAGTCTGCTGCGGGTTCAACAGAAGTGTGCATCGAGAAAGCTAAAAAAAAAAAAAAAAGGATGCTGAAAGCTAAAATGACGAATGGGACACTTTACATCAGGTCCAGAGGAGCTACCTTCCTGTAGATTTCAGCTCCATCCCCAAACAAACACACCCAAACCAGCTAATCATGGTTTTCAGGGCAGGAGCACAGCTGTCTTTATTAATGAGTCATTGAATCTTTCATTCAACCGATGGTTCAAAATGCTGATTTATTCAAGAACAAAACAAAGGAATGTCTTTATGAGTAAATCTTTGCATCCTTCGTTCAACCGATTCATTCAAAACCATTGAGTCATTCAGGAACAAAACAAGTAAACCACTCTCTTTACGATTGAAACTTTGATTCAACTGATCAAAAATGTCCACCATCCAGTCCGCCAACAATTAATGATGGTAATATGTTCTTGTAAAAAGTTAGTAATCTAATTCTTTCAACTGCTGAATGATGGTTGTGAGAAATACTGAAACTGTCAAAGGTAATACTGATTTAAACTCAATCAGTCACTCCACAGATCTGTACATCAAGCCACAGAGGACACAGAGAAAAAACAATGGTTTAAAAATATGTGATGGCATACATGGATGCCTCATGACATTTAAACTAAAGGGTGGCAATAAACTTGTACGTCTTCATACAGGCCAACTGTGCCATGTGGGAAATCTCGCTCAGATGTCAAATCAGTTGCTCTTCCTCACACTGTGGCAGCATGGCTTCTGAGCCAATAAAGAATAATGAGCAACACCTGTCTCAGTAGGCTATATCACCATATGACATCTGTGTTAACATGGGCAACACCAACAATTACATAGACATACAGTTTCCTAAAAAAAAAAAAAAAAATACTGCTTTATTTGAGCAATGTTTTGGCACAGCAGATTGTCTTGTTTTTGAGGCATTGTCCAATATCCTAATATGAAATTGTGATTTTCCACTCGTCCCCTGTTGCTCCACATGTTCTGTACACCTTCCATTGTACCATTCACCAGCACAAAGGTGAATCAGATTTTGGTATTACTATATACAACAGAGTGCATTTATGTAAGCTATAAAATGTCTAAGTGAATTTCAGACAACAGAAAGCAGACAAAAGAGAGCAATTGTCAGTTGTCAATTGTTCATTGTCAGTCTGTGCTTTCAGCAAACTAAAGTCATCTCAAAAGCACCTCATCATACAGACAATGAAGCTTACCTTGGCTGAAATAAGTATAGCTTGATGTGAATTGTGAATGCATACGGCTCTACAAACTGTCACCATGACTTAAACGGCCAGTTCCTGTTTGAAAATGATGGCTATAAAGGCTTTTATGAGAAGCAAACTAAATACGTCCCCAACTGCTCAGACACAAAGTCAACTCTGCTGCTGACATCCTTGTCATTAAGTGATAGCATGACGGATGTTTAAAAATGCTCTCAGATGGTTCACATCACAAAACATATTGCCCTTGTTCCCTGTGCTTAGCAATTTTCAGAATAAATGACTACCCTGCTAGTGATTACTGTTCTTTGACGAATCAAACGAAAACAGATCTATACTCTGACAAAATCAAAAACTAAATAGTTTTTTTTTTGTAATATAACAATTGCTTTTGATTTATCATGCACGCCTTTGTTTAAATAATAGACTGCTATTTTTTATCATATGCAACAACCCACATATACTGTACCTCAGTATTTGTTTATTCAGAAAAGATATTTTCAAAGCACTGGTAAAATTTCAATTCCTAAAGTTGGTTTTCTATTACAAATGTTTATAATAGAAGCTAAAAATGTCAATAAATGAAAATAATTAATTTTGATTAAATATGCGGTAACCAGAAGTTTCAAAAAAAGTTTTAATTTAAGTAATATATAAGTACACTTTGATGTTCAGCTGTTCTAATTACATTCAAATTTTTTATATTTAAATAATTCAATAATTAAGTCACCTTGTGGCCCTGGTTGAGAACCATTGATTTAGATTCCTTTCTCTGTTTCCGGCTAAAAATATGCAATAAATGGCATATTTTAAAGTTATTAATTTTTGTGAAAGAACATAGGATCATTTGTCTGTCTCTGAAGATAAACAGTATTTCTGAAGATGTTAGCTGTTACCATGACTATGTAATTAAAGCAGCATGGTGCTGAAGACATCATAACTGTGCAATTATTTAAGCTCACAATATTTATCCAACAAGAAAAGCTAAAAATTTGATGTATTTCAAATATACAAAGCCCCTTTTTTATATTTGGTATTTTTAATCAAAACAGCATCAACACTTCACAATGTGATGCTGTGAAGCATTTTTTATTTATTTTTTTGGTAATATTAAATCATGCTCAACCACACTCCATGTAAAATAGTCTCACATCATTGGCTAAAAATAACAGCAATTCCAAATCACCTTGACATTCACTGACTTTTTCATTTAACCCTCCATTTCCGTATTGATCTTTGGTTATTGTAGGGAATCATGCGGCTCTCTTCTTTGTCCTTAAGTGTGGTGAGTCATGCTGACATTCCCGTATATACTTTTACACACTAGAAGCATGAAAAGGAATTAAACATTATTCACCTTTAAGACCATGTCAAGATCACTTCACTGCTGGGACAAAGCATGGTCAATTACTCAAAGCCACTTGCTACAAGAGCAGTGCCGGGTTGGTCAGCTCTCTGACAAAAAGCAGATGGACTTCCAGCTGTTCCGTGACTATGAAAGTGTTATTGAGATTTGCAAAATGATAGCATTGTACCAGCTCCCGAAGAGAAAGTGCAACAGATAAGAGACATCTGATTGAGGATTTCTGACCCTAAAGGTAACATAAGTTGCATTGTGGGATTGACTGGGGACAAAGGAGAAAAAATTGATAAAAATGGTAATCAGCTTTTTTATAATGACCAAAATGCTGTTCATTTGGTAATTGATGCACGAGAACTTCTCGTGTCGTCCTGTAGATGGCAGTGTGTCCTCTTTAAAAATACGTTTTTACATTTAAATGAAAATTCTGTTGTTACCTGTCTTTCTCCTTTATGCTGTTCCAGACGTGTATGACTTTATTTCTTCGTTGGAACACATCCTGCATCTTTTTCAATAGAACGCTGAAGGATGACATATTTTTTGAAGTTTTCAAACTTGGAAATTAGCATCACCCTGGTTCCTGTGACAAAAAAAAAACAAAAAAAAAATTCCCACAGCATTTTTCTACCAGCAAGCAGTTAAAAAAAAAAAAAACCTATAAATGAACTACACCACAATTGCTTAAAGGAATAGCTCCCGTAAGACCTTCGGTATGGGATCATTTTTCCGTCTAAAGTATAAAGTATAAAGTTTTGATTTATGCTTATTATTTTTTAAAATGCGTTATTAAATTTTTGATTTACGCTTATTATTTTTACTAAAAAAAATTGAAGGGAAGTTACTTTCAACAGTTTTTAATTTTTTTTAATTTTTTTAAATGTAGCTAAAATAAATTGTTTGCAACCACTTACCTTAAAAAAAAATGTAGTAGCCTATTTTTATTTTTTTTTTCAGTGTAGCCCTCAAAGTTATTCATAAGGTTTTTGAGTCTGTTTGTCAATGAATCAGTTGACAAAAACGAAGCGATTCACAAACAAATCTGACCAATTCTCGAGTTCAGCTTATTGTCTCACTGATGAAGATATCACATGGCTTCAGAGGACCTGGAGAAAAAAAAATGGTGAGATCAGAGTGACACCCTTATCTCCTGCTGAAAGCGTGTTGTATCGGTTACCCATTTCATTTTCTCTTGAGACATGTCTTATGTTTCGTTTCCTGCTGCTTCAGTTCAGAGGAAATTCAGCTGAAGGACACATTCGTCACAAGTCTTTGCTATGCTAGGTGGAACAGAACCTCAAAAGGCCCTCAGATCTTCATATAATCTATCACAGCCTTTACATCTTGCAACAAAAATTGTTTTAAAATATCTATAGGTTTTGAAGATAAGCTTATACAGTTGTTTGTTTAAGTGATGTTCTGATGAAACATTTGACAGCTTTGATAAAGATCATGGAAAAACATCTGCCTCACAAGAACCCACCAACTGAGGTGCTGGATTCCTGTCGTTCTCCAACCCCTGACATCAGGCAAAGGCGATCTATTTATGGCTGTTCTTGAAACACGAGGACGTGCTGGTCACACCAGCCAGTTTCTATTGGCATCAGCCCACACTGAGGATTCAAACATTTATGAGTAATAAAAGTTCTTAAGACAAGACGGCTCTTCAAAGCTTTATCTATAATGATAAAGGTTAAATAATCCCACAGACTGGATTTTTGAGGGCAGCTGTAACTAGGGCAAAAAACAAACAATAAAGCAGATGGAACATTTCTTGGAAACAGGATTGGTGGACAGTTTATTCTAGCTAAGCACTTTTGCACACTCCATGGACATTTTCCACCTTGGTGTGAAGAAATGATCGGTTTATGTACCACATTAACCTTGTTTACAGAATACAATGCAAGCATTTACAGTACCACAAAACTGCATTTCCTACAACCGACTGAAAATTTAACTTTCTCGTGTAACATTACAGTAATAAAAATACTGACAGGAGCAAGTTCAAAAAGACATTTTATGGTATGAAGTAAATACAGCTTTACATTTGAAGAAAATCTCAAATATTTTAGAGCTTGCAATTAAAAGGGGGGAAATAAACCTGAACAGTATGTGCAACACACTTCTAACTCTATCAGTAAAGTTTGTCATTATCAAATATTTCCAAACTGTACCTCACAAAAATATATCAAAGGTTTTCTCTTTTTAATCTAAAAAAAAAAAAAAAATGTTGTTCACTTACAAATATTTTTGACCGAACACATCATTTCAAAACATTTTTATTAATTATGGCTAATACTTCTCTCTCAAACTCACAATAAAGACACATTAATGGTAATTTAATCATTTAAAATATACTCTTTTAACACCAAACATGTTAATAAATAAATCAAAGTTTAGAGAATATTTTGGTCCGTTAATGTCGGGAGAACTACTTCCAGAAACTGTTGAAATATAACCATTTATTATTTACTAACTTAATATCTTAGCATCTATCAAATCTAATTAATGGTAACTTTTTTTTCAATGTGTGCATCATATGCAATATAAATAGGCCTATAATTAAACCAACACAAATCGGCTTTGTGCCCCTTCAGCATATTGCACGCCACCTCTTCAGTTATTAGAATTATGATACAGATTTCTCATTACAGTATTTACATTTAGTTCACCTCCAACTTTTCTTCTGAAAAGTGTGAAAATGAGTTGTGGCATGAAGAATGAGGTAAACAGTAGCACAGAGAATGGCAAAGGTTGCCTGACACACCATATCATCAAAGTTCATTTAAAGTCCATTCAGGATTCCTGTAAAGCACCGCTTTCACCACTCGGCAGGACAAGTCCTCATTTCCACACCACAATCACGCCATTACCAATCCTGGCAGGTTCACTTCACTGAAAGAAAAAGATCATTAGACCCATCTATCTGAGCTAAAATTTGATCTGACTACCTGGCAACCAAAGTCTGAACAGCGTCAAAAGACATTTTGTTTATTGTTTCCATATACTTTCCCTTATAGAGCCTGCTGTCTGTGTACTTCTAAAATGCTGACAGGTCAATGTCCTTGTATGGTGTGGAAAGACTGCCATTCAGTTTTATAGAGCTTGAGTGCGGATCACTTTCTAATTGGACTGGAGCAAATATTCAATTTAATAAATAATAAGGGTGATATTTTGTTTAATAAAAACGTGATGACAGGTCAGCATGAAAAAACACTTTTGTTCTGATATAAACACTTTGTGAACAATCAAATTTTATGATATTTTTTTGTGCAGATTCTCTCATGACTCTCATTGTAGTTTTAAACCTATATGACTTATATCTTGTGTGGAACATGAAAGAAAATATTTTGAAGAAGGTTGGTAACCAAACTGTTTTCCATTATATAGACAAAAAAATGTCATCTTTTGTGTTCCACAGAAGAAAGATCTGGAACAACATGTATTTTGTTTACAGTATTTTTATTTTTGGATGTTCTATCCCTTTAATAACCAATTTCATCAGATGCCGATATACGTAAACATCCTCAAAAACCATGCACAAAACAAGGCAAGTTAACAGAAAATATGACTCATACTTAGTTAAATATGGATTCACTTCTTACAAACATAAACATGGTTTGTACTGACCATATAATTATTAGTTGCAGATTGCATGAAATCATAGAAATAGACATTTTCAAGGATATTTTGTGTATGTTAATCAATATGGTAGTGCATTGGTTTTCCACTTGATATCCAATGTAAGTCCTGAACTATTTGAGAGCTGTTGGTTTACATGATCTGAACAGTAAGTGGTCTTAATGCACCACATGGCTAATATAAACTGAATGAGGCAAGAGAAGAAATAAACATACTCACTTCAAACAGCATTTGTGTCGACTGGAGCAGCTAAAGCTTCACATGTGTTTAGTGAACTGAGCTTCTCTTCTTCATCGCTTGTTTCCTTTTTTCTCTTCTTTTTTCTACATGGTTTATATCGTTTGCTGTGAAACAAGATAGGAAGACGGGCAAAGAAAGACATTCAAGGTTAAAAAACACTGAAGACTGACTCTTATGAAAGTATGAAATAATGTATCACATTACTCACTGTGTACAGACGCATATGAATACGATGAGCAGAATCAGAAAGACCAATCCTGCCACCACACATGCGATGACTATTTTCTTTCGTTCTTCTACACGAAGATCGAGATCACGATATTCGCACCGAGTGCCAATATATCCCGTTTCACATCTGTACAAAAAACAAACTAATTATTCAACATTTACTTGATCTCTGATTGGTTGCGTGATGGACAGGTCAAAGTCTCACCTGCATGAAGGAGTGTTTTGCGCCTTTACAAAACGGCAAACACCATGGATACAGTAATGCTTGTATTCTTTTGGACATTTAGAGAAGTGTCCACTCCATATGTGGTCATCATTTGAATCTGCACAGATTTAAAGCAGGGTTACATATCAACATTAAACACAAACAGTACCATTCACAAGTTTAGGGTCTGTAAGATATTTGAATGTTTCTGAAAGTCTCCTATGCTCATCAAGATGGCATTTATTTAATCAAAAATAGTAAAAACAGTACTATTGCGAAATATTATTACAATTGAAAATAACTGTTTTCTATTTTAATATTAAAATGCATGTAGTTTATTCATGTGAGATGGCAAAGCTGAATTTTCAGCAGCTGTTACGCCAGTCTTCAATGTCACATGATCCTTCAGAAATCTTTCTAACATACTGATTTGCTGCTCAAGAAACATTTCTTATTATCATCAATATTGAATGTATTTTTAATTAATACTGAAAATACTGAATTAATATTTTGTGAAAAATTCTTTTAACCAATTTTATGCATCCTTGTTGAATAAAATGAGTGTATTAAAAAGTATATTGTAGTAGGGATTCACAAGAAAATCTGTTTGATAATTATGTTCATGTTATAGGCTGATATAAAAATGTCTATATTATTTTGAATTAATAAATTAAAAATGAATACCAACAACTTAAATGCTACAAGGGTATTTAGGCTTCACAATACTATAGTGCACAACATGAAAATTATACAGCAATATTCAGATTTGTTAAAGATTACATTTAATAGAGTCATTAAGCTGTTTTATATTTATGCTAGCTAATGGCAAATGTGATCTAAATGTAAAAAATAAGGGTAAAATTAACATGTACGATAAATATCCAATATCCATCAATATAATACATGTTAAAAATAACAAATAACAACTCAAATAATTAACATAATATCTATAAAATACAGAGTAACGTAACCGGAGTTGTCTGTTTACTCATTTACAATATTATGTGTGTCATTATACAAGCCAAGTGTAAAGGCCAAACTCAGTTCAAAGGATCGAGGAAGAAAAGAGACCGGTCTACAAACACTGAAATTTGAGCTTTGACTTCAGAATGAACTAAAAGCTGAATGGAAAAGGATCTAATTACCACCTCTGGCCACACGTAACACGATCTGAGTTCAGTCAGAGAGGATTACCTGCTATACAGAGATGCTAAATTTGAGCTTGGGAGCGTTATCACTTCTTAAATAAAATTACAAGGCTTAAAAGGGACTAAGAAGCAGGGTTATTATCATAACAGCCCAATTTTCCTCAGTGAACAGATTAGAATATGCCTCATGTTAAGCAAATGCATTTGGCAGAATTTTGCGGTCCTCAAATAACACCAGTGAAACTTTTTCATGCCATAAAAAAATCTTTTAATTTAATATCCTATTTATCTCTTCAGCAGGTGGTCAGGCTATCAAGACTTTCATGTCATGCCCAGGGGAAGCCCATTTTTTACAACACAACAGGGGCAAACACAGTGTTACATCTCACATCTTCAAAGTAGGTGGTAGTCGAACCTCAACACAGCTTCAAAATATGCTTTCTGCACGAGGTGAGGGTGAATCATATGGAAAATATCGAAGGCTTGGTTTGCTCATTTCACTAGGGGTGCCAATGGTTGTTACCTGTGCAGTTGTCATGGTGATCGCAGGACACAGTCCTATTCACTGGTGTGTTGGTGGTATTCCATTCAGCCTGGGAGTATTTGAATAGGACAACAGCTGAGGGCAGACAACAAACAAATCACAGGTGGCACCATGCATGTCTCCACAACTCCGGCACTAGATTATGCAGGCCTTTTGATTGTGGTTACACTTTGAAATCCCTCCCTTCATGATTAACCAATAGAATGTCTTCTAATGTGCCAAACTGGCTTCCAGTGCTAAAAATAGAAACTTTCATAGTACTATAATAGAAGACAAACACTCAACTAAAGCAAAGACGCACCCGCTGCTGAGGTCACGAACATATTCATAAATACAAGTGAATAAAGAACTATTCAAAGAAGGAAAAGTTGGCAAACGGGTACTTCTACAATCTGCAGTGTCGTAAAATGTGCTATAGCTGTTGCAAACGAACAAACACAGTGAACGGCGTTGAATAAACCAACAATGGTGGATAGTACCTGTTATTATTCCCAAAATGAACCTGAGCGTCCTGTCCATTTGTATTTTGCGTTGCGCGTCAAAGCGAAGACTTCATTCCCCGTGTTGGTTTAGGTGTCATGTCGTTCATTTTACAGCAATTACTTTATTAAACGACTACATTCAGTTGCTAGACACTTTTCAGCTGCTTTCCCAAAGTTTACCTTGGGGTTTCCTCAAGTTAAGATGGGAGTGACGGGTCGGCTGGCGATTATTGAGCCGTGTGTGGGAGGCGCTAGTGAGTTTTCTCCGCCTTTATGTGTGGATGAACATTTACTGTGGGCTTTTGCTTTATACCAGTAAAGATGTTTCACTTTTAGTAAGCAAAGGATTCATGTTGTATATTGCATACAAATCAGCGTTTCCTATAATGGCATGTGAATGTTGCCATATTAGTTAATACATAGGCTACAGTATATTTACATAGCCTACTTTCTGATGCTTACATTGCAAAAGCATTCGATTTTTTTTTTTTCAATCACAGACATATAGATTAATTTGTACATTAAATGTAATTTTTACCTCAATGAAACATTTAGGTGAACGTATTACTTAATATGTATAAACGTTATATATAAACTTTTATACTGTATATTTACAGTATTTTTTTACACACTAAAAAATAGCTTGAGATCAAATAATAACTGGCAGTCCTACTTTAGACCACCTATTGAAAACCCCTGGACTCCAAAACGTATAGCCGTAGGCAAAGAATGGCAGCGAGGTTTGGAGAGAGGCTAAAACACGTTCAACAAAATAAAGATTTTTATTGAGTGCTGAAAAATCAATGACCCAGCAACACACAACATAATCTTGAAGTGGAAGAGCACCAACTCTAAAACCTTGTTGAAAAAAGAAAAGAAAGCTTAGAAAAAAAGAGAGAAAAGTATTTAAAGTTCATGTGTCACGTATTAGGCTATATTAAGTATGTTTATGATTTATTACCACATTTACAGATTTGATTTTTAATCTTAATGTCTCTTTTTATATATTATGCTTTTTTGAAGACTGAATATTAGATTAATCAATTCCTATTTTATTATATTGATAGTCTTTTTAGTGAAAAAATGGTTTTGCGAAAGAATAAAAAGTGAGATAGCATGATTATTAAAAAAGAAACAAATGATCATATGTCATATATGTGTGTCTTTGGCATCAAAAAGTTCGAAACCCCCCTGGTTCACTGAGTCATTAGTATAGAAATACTTCAGTCAGGGTTGCCCAAGGGGTAGCCTAAATCCCCTCATGTTTCCAGACGGCGCCTCTTAATGAAGCTGAGACCCAGCACACTGCTGGAGTGAGGGCTTGTGTTCATTGGCCTTGGGATTTCTCATGGGAGATGGAGAAGATGTGTGACTGGCAGAGGTTGCCAGAGTCTGCTCTTCTCGTCGCACACAAGCAGCGTATTATCAAGGGCTACTGCAAACAACGACCCCTTCAGCATCTGCCATGCTCAACTTAGCACAGACACCGCAGGGCTTACTGCGCGCGTTCACGAGAGAGCCATGCAAACTGAGATTTTCAGTAAAATGTGCTTAGAAAGTGAGGATTGATTGCATATTATTTAAGAATTGAAAAAGCAATAGGAAAAATCTTATGAAATAAAGAGAGGAACATTATTAATTTTCACCAGCCAATTATGTACATTAAGTAAAATCTTTGATAAATAATTATGACATTATTAGATATCAAGTCATAATTATAACATAAAAAGTCAAAGTTAGGAGAGAAAACATAATTATGGGATAAAAGGGTAAAAAATAAAATTTTAAAAAAGTCAAAATTATAACAAACCTAATTATGACAAGTCAAAAGCATGAGATAAAACATCAAAATTATGAAATTGAGAAAAAATTATGAGATAGAAAGTCATAGTCATAGAGAGTCATCGCGAGAATACAAGTATGACATAAGTAAAAATTCAGAGATAAAATATGAGACAAAGAGTCATAAGTATGGCATAAATAGACACAATTATATTAAATAATATTCATATGAATATTGAAAATTATGTGAAAGTCAAAATAATCACTCAAAAAGTCATAAAAAATTTACAGAGATAGAAAGTCAATATTATGAGATACAATTTTTTTTATTTTTTTTAATAAGCTTCCTTATCTACAGAATATATAGGATTTTGTAATGAACCTCTTCAAACTTCAAGCAACAGGATATGCCAAATAAAAGGTGAAGTATTTATCATAAACTAAAACCTCACAATACTGAAATTAACCAACAATTAATAAACTCTGTGGTTTTTCAACATACATGCATTATGTAATGTGGCTTCCAAAATTATTCCTGTCCAGTTCAGCCTCTCAACAGTGGCAAACATTGCCCCCCGGTGGGGGAAAACAACCCACTGCAGGGTTTTGTGCAAGACTCAAATTAGGCATTGAGCATATACAATGTTCAACAATTTGCAATTATTAACAGATGGCTGGTTAAATAAAACTGCAGTCATTACTTTACAAAAACACCTTTCATTTGAGAACAATCCATATGCTGGTGGTTTATTTTAGATGAAGTTATAATGCCCTTTCCATGCATTTTCAATCAGTATAAATGTTAAAGTTAAATGATTACATGAAACTTGTCATGCTGTATCAATCCTCTACATGAAAATAAATCAAACTTTTTTCGCAGATTACACAAGCAGCCAGTCGAGAAATATTTATCTGTATTTATACCAGCTGTGTTTTCACTTTAGATATCCCAGATGTTTTTTTTATTTTTTGTCTAATATAGACACTCTGCTACGATCATCACACATAGAGAGTAACAAGTGCAACGAGACCTCTTATGCCTACTCTTTGAGAGGATTCTTAAATGTCTCGATCATTTTATGATACATCTCTAAATTTAGCTAAACACACACACACACACACACACACACACAGATGTGAATCATAGACAGAAAATGACTAAGAATCAAAAGGCTTGATTGCTATAAGCGCAGAGGGCCGCATGTCTGCATGGAAAATAATGGATCACTTCAACTTGTCAAACAAAATGTCCTGACAAATGAGCACTTTGATCAAAATCAGTTTATTTCAACAGATGTAAAATGGATTAAACCCAGTGCATGTTGTTCATGAAGTATTAAACAAGTTCTTTTTGGCTACAGCTTGATATTTGTAATAAATATGAATTTTCATAAATAACAAAAGAGTGATAATATATTAAGACACTGATTAATTTCATTCAAGTTCGAAGTTCCCTCACATAAAATAGTGTCACAGCAAAATGTTTTGTCATCACACATTTTGTGTCCCTGATTCTCCAGTGAAAGCAGTCTTTATGAGAGCTCATTTGCATACCGGAGCTTGTGCTTCCATCAGAACATAGAATGCAAATGAGAACCCAGGCAGCTGGATGTGTTCTCCAGGCGGCAGCTCATGTCCCTTCAGCAGAGGAAGTGTTCGGTCATCCACCATCTTCAGCACTTGTCCGTTCAATTTGACTGACCTAGAAAATGGACAAAAAGTTGGATTTAACAGTCTTAAGGTTATTACTACAATAGTTGATGCATAATTTGTCGGCTTCCATTTCAGGTTAAAATTTATAGAAAAGGTGAATATTCTGTGTAGTCTTTCTAATAATATGAGGTAATAAATGTAGAGCAAAGTGTAGTGTAACACGATTGCATTGTACAGTCCAAACATTGTGAGATGGTGAGACATTACCTGGAATAAAGACTCTGTTCGCCAGTCTCAGCTGACTGTAGCACAAATGCTTCAATGGTGCTGTTGGCTGTATGCGCAGGCAGACTAAGCGTGATTTCATTTTTGTTTAGGTTTAAGGCGAATAAGGTCACAGCACCTGGTCTATAATGTGTGCTGAAATAGAAAAAGATACCATATGTAAAAAATCTTAACCTTTCAAAAGTTAAGTTAACTTTTTTAGAAAATAAACCATTGTGAACGAGAATACAAGTACCTTTTTCTGTTAGTGCAGTGAAGGTAAACCCGTATTGGTTTCTTTGGTCCTGAATTCATATGAACTTGTGCTTTTAAGACCTCTGGACCAACAAGTCTTTTGTATAGCAATGATAGCCAGTAATCCTGCCATAATGCAAAATTTAATGTAGGATAGGATAATTGACTGGGCCACATTCTTGGACCGTTACAGAAGTTATGCAACGAAGATCAAACTCATAAAAAACACTTACTGGAAGAGGATCTAGGTTATCATCCACTAAATGGTACGTGCCAGAACCAATTAACACCTGTCTGATGACGACATCTAAACCAAGCTTGGCAGCAAGCCCCAGTTTGTCCAGCCACCTTCGATAAACAAGATAGATATAAATATCTATAATAAACAATGAATATTTTTATATATATTATTATTATTTATTTTTTTTATTTTATTTATAACACATTGTAGTTTATAAGAAATTAATACTTTTATTCAGCAAGGATGCATAACACTGATCAAAGATGACTGTAAAGACATTTCTAACCGATTTATAGTTCAAATAAATTCAAAGAATCCTGACAAGATTTTCCACAAAAATATAAAGCAGCACAACTGTTTTCAACAGCAGAAAATCAGTATATTAGAAAGATTTCTGAAGGATCATGTGATACTGATGACTGGAGTAGTAGCTGCTAAATATTCAGCTTTTCCATCACAGGAATAAATTACATTTTAAAATATATTAAAATAGAAAACAGTCGTTTTAAATTGTAATAATATTTCACAATATTCCTGTTTTTACCATATTTTTTATTAAATGAATGCAGCCTAGGTGAGCATAAGAGACTTCTTTCTAAATAAATTAAAAAATGACTAACCCCAAACTTTTTAATGTTTTTTTTTTTTTATATTTAAACTGTTGAATTCACATTAAATTACAATTAGGCTACTTAAATGTAAAACCATTTTATTTTTTAATTAGAACAATTAGAATAATTATGAAAACCTGTTTATTAATAACTGCCTTTTTTTTTTTCCATTTAAGTTGCTATTTGTATTTGATTGCACATTGGCTGTTTTCATTTACTAACAATCTTTAATTTTGTCAGTTTTTTTTTACTTACATGAAACCAGCTACAAATGTGTCAGAAAGTCCAACAGCGCCTCCACCATATGCTGAGCTAGTCTCTCCTAGCCAAACCTTCTTCCCCGGAGAAACAGATTCAACAATCTGAAGGCAGAACGTTTATCACTTAATTTCAGTCATTATCTAGTCACTGCTGAATGTGAGAAATTTGAATGCCACAAAAGACTTCCTGTTTTAATATATTGTGCATGATTACTCTGGTACCTCGAGGACCTCGTTAATTTTTGTTGCGAGAGTATCAAGCACTTCAGGGTCAAGGAAATCCTCTAAAGACGTGTCTCGGCCATTCACATAATAGCTGTTAAGAAGAAAAAAGGAGAGCAAGTTCAATACAAAGACTCATAAAAAGCAAATCTAAGTTATTTCTGATTTTAGTGAAAGGAAGTAAATCATAACTTACTGATGCCAGGTGCATGCAGTAATGGCCTTTGCTCCAGTCTCCAAAAACCTATAAAAGTCAATGTTCAACCATGTTATGCTTCTTCGATACCCAAATGCATTAGTATTACTGATGGTGCAGACAAGATGCATCTCTGAAAAATCCATTAAAAACAAGAACTATTTTCTCTGAACACTTACCCAGTTAACAAATCTTTGCGGTGATCTCTTGGCTGACTAATATCTGGTCCATATAGTCCTGTCGAGTGGTAGACCGCAGATTCCTGAAGGATTTGATGCAAATGGACAAAATCCTGACCGAGCTGGTACCCATCCACTCTGATCTGCGCCTTTTTCTCATAGCTGTTGGGTTCTAAAACAAGAGATTTAATGCTGAGGCATCAACTTAATAACAGATGATCATATAAAAATTATTAGGGAATTCAAAACAGGAACATGTGCATATGCATAAGCAAATTCAAACGAAAGATCCCAAATCCTACCATTCCCCAGCTCCCAGGACATCACATACTGCCTGGACTCACAGTACTTCAACAGCAATTCTGCATTTGTGCTGTTCCATGTATTTTCGCTGGTTCTGAGCAAAGCATTCAAACCGAAGATGAGGTCCAAACCAGAGCAGTTCGCAAAAGCATATAGCAGATCGACTGCGTATTCTGCAAGAACCACAGACACTTGCCTTTTATGTTTTATGATCAGTAAAAATCTGAATACATTACTGGGTTCAATAATAATGATGACTCAGGGTGAGTGTGAGAGAGTTTATATATACACATATAGCTACCATATAGTTGCTATAGTTAATAGCAGCCATACAGTCATTTTGTAAAGAAGACTTTTGATTAAAAATACAACTTTACATTTTCTGACACTTAACAATGTGGGCCAGCGGAATTTACATTTTTGCTAGAGAACACTATTTTGTGGAACTGACTCATGATAAATTCCCCATTAGGCAATTAATTATTTTAAAAGAAGTGAAATTAAACTTACCAGAGAATTTAGTCTTTTTGTATTTTCCCTCTTGTTCCTCCTGAAGTAAAGTCTTTGACTGTAAGACCCATTCTTTCTTTAACCTGTTTTCCAGAAATGGAGGCAATTCAAGTCTCTCACATAATTTTCCTGTTGGAATAACAGTAGATGTGGTGGATTAAATAAATCAAATAATAATAATATAAAAAATAAACTAATTAAAACACTCTCGCTCGCTCTCTATATGTATATAAAGGTGTATGTTTGTATGTGTCTGAGAGAGAGAGAGTGAGAAACCATATTCAAAGTATTTGTTTCAGTTCCAGTTTTGTCAAATGTGGAACATAGTTATGTGATGTAATATAGCTTCCAGTTAAAATCACCTTGAACACAGGTGGTAAAATATAATTGCAAAAATTGCTCAGAAATATGAAGCTATAAGTGTCGAAATAAATTCGACACAACAGGCAATGTAGGTGTATTTTATGTTCAGGATGTTTGTGTGAATCAGTTCACTGTTCGCTCATTAAAGTCATGCTGTTAAAGTCAGATGACAACACACACCACAGTCAGCTTTCTCAGCTAGAGGATGTGGTTTACTTAAGTTTTAAGTCATGTATTGATGCTAAATGAAAGAGGTTACCTAGAACAGCGCTGCTGCTGTTGTCTCTCGCTTGAAAATATCTTCCGCGTGGGTTGAATTTCATAAAGTCTTGTTTGGTTCCTCCAAATCGCAGAAACGCTGGGATCAAGGCTTTGGCAAGGGTTCTTAACTTCGGTGAACTGCATAAACACCATATCACTTCTTTTAAAGCTACATCACAACTTTATTCATTTGAGGTCTGCTTTAAGAGAAGTTACTTACTTCAGTAGGTTCATGAACTTCTCCTCGGCGATTAAACTCGCATCTATGGCCACGGAGAGAAACCTTTCGTCCACCCGTCGGGCAACATGGGACAGGTCCAGGTCGACGCGTATTGACTGAACATCATCAACAGATATCACTGTTTTGCCCCCTACATACAATGCGCCAAAGCAAGCAAGAGCTACAATCGTGGAAACTACTGTGGCCGTAGACTTCATCTGTTCAATCCGCCGGTGTCCTCCTCACTCGGGCTTTGCTGGCATCGCTCATCCGAAACACACAGGCGAAATATTGCTTGCTGTTTTTGTTTGGCACCGTCAAAACTACTTCCTTCTTTCTTGTTAGACCAGTTCGTGACAATTTGTTTCTTTTAAAAAAAAAAGATCTCTCACGCTGGTGACTTCTGGGCGTGGCTTCAGGCTGATTCATTTACTTGCATGTCTTAATTTGATTGGCTGGCACTCACAACAAGAGAGGCAGCGCTGGAACTTTATCATGCTGTTATGATTGTTTTCCCTTTGTGGCAGACTGGTTATTAAGTCTTTATGACACAAAATAACACATGACCATGGTAATGAGTAACAGAGATGCTACTAAAAACGAGGTTACTTCCATTTTTATTTCAGCCAGACATGTGGGCATAAAATAGTTTACATAATCCCAAATAGATTAAATAATATACATGCTATTTACATCATATAAATAAAAATAAACAAAATTACAAAGATGGAATATCAGATGGAAGCATGAGTAGGTCATCCACCTCCTCCTGCAAGGCCTCTGCTTTCTCTTTTATTAACATCTGAAAATGAACATTGAGAAGTTAACATGAATAAAAAGGTGGTTTTGTTTCTTATATGTACATTGTAAAAGTATAGTTCACCCATAAACGAAAATTATTTCGTACTCTCATGTTACTCCAAACCTGTATGACTCTGCTATGAAACGAAACATTTCCTGGTCAGTCTTTTGCATGCATTGGATTCAGAATAACCAAAATCATTATAAAAGTAGCCTTGAGACACTCTGAGGAAGCCTGAAGGGCACATCAGTGTGCAGTGTTTTAATAGTCATTTTAAATGTTTCTATTGTAATGGCCATAATGCAAATATATAACTTTTTTCCCAAACTTTTTTGGACTGGAAGAAGTGCACTGGATTCTAAAAGAAGCCTTCTTGAGCCATCATCACCATGTGAGGAAACACCTTTATGATGCTTTTATGATGATTTGATCTTTTTTGAAGCCCAACATCAACATTTGATGTCAATGCATGAAAAAAAACAATCAAAAGAAATTCTTCATTTCTGAAGTAAGAAAGTCATGCAGGTATGTCTTGAGGGTGAATAAATGTCAATTTTTAATTTGGATGAACTTGAAAAGCTAAGCTGAAAATATAATGTTGCTCTATAGTGCAATATTGTACTTACTTTTGCTGATGCAATAATTTGATTTGCTTGTCGTTTGAAGAGGTTTTCAATAGTTTGGACCAGAATTTGTGGATCTGCGTTGGCAAGATGTGCCAATGACTTGTAACCAGCGTTATACAGCTGCCTTGCACGATGCTGAAGTAAAAGAGAATGAAAGAAGAAAAAATAAGCATCAAGCAAATGTTCTGGTCATAGTTATTTTAGAGAGAATAGATGAGCAGCAACAACACACACCTCCATGACTCCAGCCACCTCCATGAGTGGAATGAGCTCGGCCTGCACACAGTAAGTCAATCTACGGGTCAGCTCTGAGAGAAGAGCCTTGTAGGCCCAAAACTCCTCCAGCTCCTGAAATGGACAGACAAATCTCATAGTACTCCAATCCATCAATGACTCTAAGATAGGAACAGATGTATATTTGTCAGCTGATATGACTTAAATGATGCCTGGATGTGCCCTAACCTCAGTGAAGTGCAGCACGGAGGAGCCAAATGCAGAAGCTGAGCTGAGAAGAGTCTGTACAAAGCCTCTGGTCAGCTGAAATCTATTGGACACGTTCCAAAGGTTTGTCTCCTTCAGTAGGGAGTACAGCACCAGAGCCAGATACAACCTATTCACTACCACAATGTCCACAGACTGAGACGCAGGTAAGAGAAACAGGAACAAAAACCATCATTGTGAAATCCAGGTCTGATGACATTTCACTTTAAGTCACAGTAAATCATTATTTTCCACCTCAGAAACTTAAGAAGGGTTAAATGTAGATTTAGCATTAACACTGCAAATCCTTTAAGAGGATTAGGATTGAAGTAAGACTATATTCAAGACACATTTAATTTTGTAAAACATTGTCAGCTAATGATATCTGTTTACAGCAGTTTCAGGCTTATTATACCTGGGCTGTTTAATCCAGAACAAAAACGGTTGTGAATCGCTAGTATAGTATACTGAAGTATGAAAAGAATGCTGTTTTGCCAACCTTTCTCACGCTCTGTCCCGCTGCCTTTCTAGCCACAAAACTTTCAGGCACTCCGACCGCAGTCGCCATCTTCTGCTCAGCAGCTGACAAATTCGTAAACTGGTACAATGAAACATTTGTATTAGGTATGAATACACAACTGAAAGTAAAGAAGAGCACATTAATGACATTAATACAAATATAAACACTGTTGCACCCTATATGTCCTTAAAGGTGGTGAAATACTGTACTGTTCCAAGTTTGGGGTCAGTAACTTTGTCATAAATTATATTATAAAATGTATTAAACTGCCCCTTTAAACTCTAATAATATTTCACAATATTACTCTTTTTACTATATTTTTGATCAAATAAATGCAGCCTTGATGAACATAAGAGGATTCTTTCAAAAACATTTTAAAAACTTACTGAGCGTGAACTTTTGAATGATAGTGTGTAACTAAAACAAGTTTAACTCAACAAAATCACCCCACCTGCCTGAAGTAGATCATCCAGTCTGGTTTGCATTGATTCACCATGTCATATGGAGTAACCAGATACACTAAGTGAAGAAAACTATTGAGGAGTAAACCCTCCAGCCCTTTCGATAAGTCTTGGTACAGCAGGTCACAGCAGCTTAGGTCTATTGAACCTGAAACAAGTAACAATTTAAATGGAAAACATTAAAAAAGAGGCTCTGATAAACCAATAATAATAAAAAGAGAAGCTAGAAATGTTTCTTCTCCAAATGTATCACTTTTAAACTGGGTCATATTGCCACCATGTGGTACATAAGAGATGATTCTAGGTATTTACTCATCAAAACGTGACATTATTCAAATCTCATTATTCAAAAACTCTAATTACCTTTGAATGTTGCTCTCCCAAGCCTGGTGATTTGGAGAATGGTTTGATTATTTACATCAGCAGAGACTTCGATGAGGCTCTTCTGCTTCAGGGTCTCTATAGATTCTACAGTAAGGTCCCACAAACTCCTCTCTGGACTGACCTGAGCCTCCTGCACACCAAGCAGTGTGCATTTCATGAAATCCCTCACTTGTTCTATAGTTGTAGTTATCTAAAAAAAATCAAAAGGAAACACATTAGTGTTTGCACTTCTAAACTAGACATAATTTCTCAATTATCACTACATCAAAACATTTCACAAACCTTCAGCCCAATGAGTGACAGGACGAGACTGAGGAGGCCCCTCCCTCCATCATGTAGAAGGTTACTGTAACACTTCTCCATAGGAGCAGACAGCAGATTTTTGGCCTGCAGTAAACATATCCATCCAACCATATAACATAATATAAAAAAATATATAATATAATAAAATATAATACATGCTTTTAAAAAAAATCTGATTCTTTACCATGTTTATATCTTTGTCCTGCAGGATCAGGATACTCTCACCCATGGCATCAATACCTGCTCGTCCTGCTCTGCCTACCATCTGTTTGTACCGACTCCTCTTTAAAAACTCTGTAGCTACATATGGGGACCGCAGAATGACCCTGAGAAGTAGCACATGTATATGATTAAAAAACACATATCATTAGAGGGTATGCATGTGACATCACCGTCAGCTGGAGTGACTGCGGTTCCGCCCACTGAGTGGCAAAAAGACTGAATGGCAGCATTGGTTTTCAGCGTGAATGCTGTGACAGAACACACAAAACACATCTAAAACAAGAAAGAGCTTTGCGATTGGCTGTACAAATAGCTTTGACAAGAAATCGGAGGAATATTTTTACAGACTGCTGAAAGCTACATAAAAGAGATGCAGGGATCCCTGCAATTCAAAGAAACAAATGGAATCCAGGCAGCGAAATTTGCTGTTAACATTTTATATTAATATGTTGAATTTTGTGGTAAAATCATACCCTATATATTGTATTGTTAACATACCATATTGACAACTCATCAATTAAACATTTACCATCTTATATTCTGCTGGATGTTTTTAAATAAACACTGACAAACATACAAGATTTTGGCTTGGATGATATGACAATATGCATGTCAGGAAACATGATTCCTGGCTGCATATCAATATCCATGGACCACTGGATCTTTGGTAAGTTGTAAGGAACACTATATCTAGTCCAAACAACCTTCAGTTTAAAATGATTACCGTTTGTTTTACTCGCGTTTTCGCAGCTTCCGTATTAAATCCAGTCATGCAGCAGGCTCTTTTGCCACTCAGTTCGGCTGAGGGGACGTGTTCCGGCGGGAAAGTGATGTCAATTCATACCCTCTATACATATTTGAGGCTTTCAGATGCATAGGCCTACACGAACCTGCGTGCAGGAAGGTTGATGCCAGCAGCGAGAGTAGAGGTGCAGGTGAGGAGGCAGAGTACCCCTGAGGAATAGGCCTCTTCTACCAGTTTCCTCTCATCACTGGTCAGGCCGCTGTGGTGGTAGGCCAGGCCAAAGGGCACAGTCTTTTGCAGCACAGGACACAAGGATCCATTCCCACTGCTCTTCAGTTCACCAAGAAGAGTGGCTTTCTCTGCCTCCTTGTGTTTCAAAAACTCCCTGAAAAAATATTTCATTTCATAAATCAATGAGACACACACACACACAAATCTATAAAGACTTCAAAGGGATAGTCCACCTAAAATGAAAACTCTAAAATGTGACTTTGAAGAATTTTGGTAACCAAACTGTTTTAGGTCCCATTGTCGTCCATAGTATTAGTAGTATTTTTTGGCCATAGATCAATGGGACCGAAAACTGTTTGTTTACTAACATTCTTGAAAATGTCTTCTTTTGTGTTCTTCAGAAGAAAGAAATGCATACAGGTTTGGAATGATATGAGGGTGAGTAAATAATGGGAGAGTTTTCCCTTTTGGGCTGATTATCTTTTTAAGGACTCTAAAGGTCTACTCACTTATTTAAATACTTGCAGATCATTCCAGCTAGATTCTCGCAGTTCTTCTTGGTGGCACAGAAAATGAGGCAGGACTGCTGAGGGATGACTTCAGTAGCCAGAGCTATGATGTGGTCAGGGTCCATTTTCTGCATACCACTGGAGTACTGAGAAAGTCCATCGCACAAAGGTTCAATGAGCCAAGCAGATCGATATCATATTGGGTTAAAAAAAAAAAAAAGCTTAAATATGTGGAGCTTTGGCCACAAAATATCATCAATACCTTAAAATTCAGGAGTCGTGAGAAACTGAAGCATGTCTCTTCCCTGGGGTCGACTTCATATATGCTGTCCTTTATTTTTACATACTCTTTCAGCTCAACCTACAGAATCAGCAGTTATTTATTTGAATTGAGTTGATCAAATTTAAAGCCTTATTAAATCACAGTAACAGTCTTACAGGTCTGAAGTCGTTGGTGTAGTTTTCAGCTTTCAGGAAGGTCTGAAGATCTCCCACGTTGCCTAGTGTTGCACTCATACCAATAATTTGGGTGGATTCTGTTGAGAAATGACAATGGATTCATCAGAATCTGTAACGAGTGACCATCACACAAATAGAGTACTGCATGTGTGAGTCTTCAGATACTCACTGCTCATGTACAGAATCTTTGACAAAGTCATTTCAAGAATTGCCCCCCTGCTTCCATCACCAACCATATGGAGCTAAAAAATACAATTAATTTGAAAAGCTTATACACACTACTGTTCAAAGGTTCGGGGTCATTTTTTAAAAAGAAATTAATACTTCTATTCAGCAAGTATGCATTGACCACAAATGGCAGTTAAAAACTTTTACATTGTTACAAAAAAATGTATTTCTAATAAATGGTGCTGAATCCTGAAAAAAAATTAAGCTGCTGTTTTTTGAGCACCAAATCAGCATATTAGAATGATTTCTGATGGATCAGAAATCCATCAGATTTAATAGTAATAATAAATTACTATATTTAAATATTTAAATATTTTAAAATATATTAAAAGAGACAACAATTATTTTAATTTGTAATAATATTTTACAATATTACTGTTTTTACTGTATGTAAATAAATGCAAACAAATTTTACATCTGTATCAAAACAAAACTGAAACACGACAAAAAAGTATACTTTAGTAATAATAATAGTTTGTGATACATACCTCATCCACAACAACCAGACCAATATTGTCTAGCCGGTCATTTTCAATCAGTGAATTGACAAGACTGTGTCCCTTCTCAATAGTTGTGACATACAGAGAGTTTTTATTTCTTCTCTTGACTGGAGGAAACCTCCCTTTACTGCCAGCATACTCCTCGACCATGAAGTCCAACTCAATGCCAAAGCTAGATAACCCTCGCACCTAAAGGCAAATCAGTGCATATAAGTGTATCAACAACACATAATGATCTAATGATAAATGATAATAATGATCTAAAACGGTTTGATTTACAACTATCCCACTTGTTTAGATGACACATAAATCATGGATAAATTTGTAAATGTATACCTTTTCCTGAACCAAGGATATGTACGGCAAAATAAGCAGTGCATCTTTCTTTCTACACAAGAGCTCTTTAAATATGAGAATCTCTGCCACTAGAGTCTTTCCTCCACTTGTTGGTAAAGAATAAATTAGATTTCTCCTTTGTTGCACCGAATCTAGGCTTAAACACGTCTTCTGCCACTCTGAAATCAAAAGAGAAAAAAAAACAAGAGGATTAAAACACTGATTTACCAGACGCCAATAAGGACAAAACTGGAATGGAAAGGATGTGAAATACTTACCATACAAGTCCTGGATTCCCTTTAATCTCAAAATAAGGTTTTTAACTTTGGATGGAAGACCAAAAAAAGGGCCTAGGTCCTGCTCAGCTGATATGGACTCCATGGCCAGCATGGCAAAACTCATTTCTTCAGTCATCACAGCTTCCTTTTGTTGTATCGTCTTGGAGACAGTACTGGTTGTCGCTGCATTGTCAATCAGTACTTTCTTAAGATGATCTTTCATGCTTCTTCTGGCCTTTGGGGGTGGCTTGTTGACAGTGAGATCTGCATGATTGACAGCTGGCCTGGGATTCATCAAATCAGGGGTAGAGGTGTTATGTGCACCCCTGGAAGGGCTTTTGTGTGGAGTGATGACAGCTTTTTGAAATTCAAATTGAGAGCTTGGCAAAGCTCTAGATGGTGAATCTCTGAAATCCCCTGCTAAGACTGAGTCTGAAAGATCATCCTCCCAGGCATTTGGAGTCTGCTGGTCGTGACACTGCCTCATCTGGAGCTCCACATCTTCAAGCTTAGCCAGAAAGGAGCTGTCACCCACAATGCTGTCATATCCCTCAAATAAGTCCTCATTGTCACTGCAGCACTGGATAAGAAAAGAAACACCATTGGCATGCTTGAAGCAATGTACATCTTTCAGTGAAAGTCTGAAGGGTCTGCTTACCAGCTCTGTGTCTTTATTCTTACTCATGTCTTGAATATGAGTGTGTCCTTCAACAGTAGAGCATGTTTCTGATGTGAAACTTGACCGCTTCTTGGCTGGAGTGATGTGACTTCTCATGCCATCCCTTGATCTCTTTCTTGAGGACGAAATGTTGCGCTTTACCACAATCTCGTGTATGTCGTTGTCAGTATACATTACTAGTGTAAAGCTACTGGAAACTGATATTACAGCATTGCGTGATAATACTCACGTAAGTTACTGTAAGTTAAGTAACTGACAACAACCACAACAAAGAGGCGAAGCTGTTTATTCATCCATAGTACGACACAGCACGAAGTCTGTACGACTAACTGACCTTAGTCACTACATCAAAACCATAACAAAACAACAAAATATCTATTATTACCCAAAATAACACTAGAATAGTGAGCGGAGACACACTAGCCAATGTTTACCAAAAGCGAGGACTTTCGAAAAGATGAGTGATGGAGTTAACCAATGGGAGTTCGCCTTTGGACCACGTGACTGTTAAAGCGTAAAGACGAGAAAAGGCTGAACAAAAGTCCTTAAATCCTTCAGAAAATGCTAAAAATCACTAAAAACCGTAAAACGTCAAAATCCTTTTATATAAATGTCATATTTTATTTTATTTATCATTAATTCTTTATTATTGAAACGACTTTTCAAAAGACAGGCAAAATGATCCATACACTTGCAAAACTATAAAACTACAAAAGCTTTTTACACAATGATTCAATTATTTTATTTTATTATATTTTATTTCTATTTACCATTGATTCTTCGTCAGTGAATTTTTCTATTAATTAGGCCTATATAATATCAACAACTAAAACTTTCAAAGTTTTTCGAATGTATTTAAATGTTCTCCTTCCAAAAAAGAGTGAGAAAACTGATTAGTCTTTGATCCATAGACTTCCACACACAAAAATCTACAAAACCACTAAAGCTTTTTATTCAAATTTTCCATTGTTTTATTATTTTATCATTGATTCTTCAACTGTGAAATATTATATCAATTATCAATTATTATATATCAATAGCTAGAACTTTAAATATATCAATAACTAAAAACGTTTTTTTCAAACAAAGCAGCAAAATCTATAAGAATACTAACGTTAACGCTTTTTATACTAACTTTTTATTGTTTATTTTATTTTCGCACCTTTGCACCTTTATCATTTCTTTTGTATATCAAAAGGCCATTTTGAAGTGAAGTTTGCTTTCTCCGATCTTGTAGGTGGCGGTAGATTACAACAAACGTACCCATAACCGCGCTAAACGACTCCGCAGAAGAAGCAAGCAGAAACTGTCATGGTGGCCTCCTGAACACATCGAAGAATGTTTGCCCTTTCTCTTAGTCGCCTATTATTACAGGCTCTTCCCAGGCAACCGGTCACATCTAGGGCTACAGGTATCTCTGCTACATTATTTCCCTCAGTCTTTTAGTATGCAAAATGTTTTTCAGGACGTCTAGTTATTCTCTTACCCAGTAACTGGTACATTTTCGTAAGCACGCAGCTTCTTTATCAATAATAGACATTTCATATTTATTTGATTTAACTAGATGTTACAGGAAAATATAAGATGATGTCCTGATGTTAAACGTAATTTTTTTTAAAGAATGATAGCTTGTTAGTCATGAAATGTTGCAAGTCTCTTAGTTTATTTCATTTCTTCCAGCACAATGCATCAGAAGCCTGACAACATCTCAGCAAGAACCTCTAAAGAAAGATGATATGGTAATTTTTTTACATGCGTTTCTGCTTGACGCTTTAATTGTTGAAGTTCTCTGAAACCATTTGAATACTTATTTGCACTTATCCAGCCTATGAAAATGGAAAACCCATACAAGTCCTCCCCGAAAACTTGCATCCTGTGTAATGTAACTGTAGACTTCAAAAACGTTCAGGTTGGTAAAATGTTATAAATTAGTAATAAATATTTGTATTGGCAAAATAATCAAAAAGCGCTTTTTTTCTGCAGCTGCTGTCCCAGTTTATTTCACCACACACAGGCAGAATATACGGCAGACACATAACAGGTGAGAGGACTGGGTTCAAATGTTCACATTAATATTTACATAAATGTGATTTAGTAATTTGGGACCCTGTAACTCTCGCTCACAGGCTTGTGTGGTCGGAAGCAGAAAGAGGTATCGAAGGCAATAAAGCAAGCTCGTTCGATGGGTAAAGAATTTATGGCTCTAATTTGTTGATTTTATTTTTTATGAATGAAATATTTATGCGCTTTCAGTAAAATTACCATGGATATACAGTAAAACCGGAGTATTTGACTAACAAAGGTCTTTTTAATGTCCGCAGGGTTTATGTCAGTCACTCTGAAGGATCCACAGTTTATTAAAGACCCTGATATTTGTGGTATCAAGCATTCTGAATAGGTTCTGTGTGAAGCCTGACACTGCAGACCATCCCTTTGTTTCTGTAAAATCTATAAAATTGCGAAAAATAAACAATGTAACAATTATAATAATCTGATGAGCCCGAAATCAATGTAGAAAATGAATAAAATTCATTTATATAAAAACACCACATATGTGAATTCAGTATTTAATTTTCAAGGAATTTATAAACACTTACAAATAAAGTAATAAAAAACAATATTAAACAATTAACAAAATAGAACGCATATTAAGATAAAGGCAACCTCCAGGTATAAAATGTGTAATGCTTTCCAGTCGTGGCTAGATTGCTGTACCAATAAAACCAGGCTCAGTTTCATTCTTTAAAAGGTAGGAGAGATACTTCTGTTCTGTCCGTTCATCTCAATCTCTGTATCTGACCCGCTGTCAGAGGCCGACTCGCTGGTGTCTTTAGTTTTCCTCTTCCTTTTAGATCTTTGAGGATAATCAGCGACAAGGCATTTTTTCCTGAGTCGGGGGGCTGTGTCCTTCTTTCTGGTGTGTTGATTCTCCAGAATCAGAGGCAGCTTGGTGGGAATATCAATGTTATGGTCAGTATTACAGCACAGTTCTAATACAGGGCGACCCTGAACAGTGAGGGTTTGTGTCCGTAATGAAGGTGCATCGGGGAAGAGCGTTCCGAGAGCAGAGCACAGAAGTACATTCTCTTTGGGTTCATCTGGAGGGGCATGTTTTTGGGCTGAAATAGAAAGTTACTTAGAGTTACTACTGCTACATTACAACAAGATATGTAAGGAAGCATAGACTAAAATCAAATATTTTATTTTTAAGTAATGAAAATGTTTTTAGATAATAAAGCTGATCTATGGTTTGTGGAAAAAGAAAACTAATAGGCCTAATAATCTAATGCAATGTTATACTACTACAATGAGAATAGGAATAAAACTGATCAATTAAATCCAAAAATAGGGTTAACAACTGCTACCTAAAAACAATTTGTATGCAAGCGCACACTACAAGACTGAAACCTTTTTGTTTGAAATCTGCAGACAAGCCTAAGCTTGTAGCGTGTAATTGGCCTTGGAGGTACCCATATAAAGTGCAATAGAGATCTTACTTTCATTTTCCTCTGAGAGTCTCTTCTGTTTCTTGATTGCCTCCTTGAGCTGTGTGATTTCTTCTTGAAGTGTCTCTACTGCTCTTTCACTCTTCTCCACTTTCTCACACACTTCCTGTATCACAAAAGACACATATGAATTGTTCATATGATTTACAAATACTCAAATCACACTGGATGAGATTTTGCAACTAATAAGAGATGTAGTTACTAACCTGCATATCTCCTAACAGGGCATCATTCATGCTGCTGATATTTCTGACCTCTTTTAAATCATCCCCTGAGCAGAAGAATTTTGTCCTGAGAGACGAGAAAAAATTATTTATCACTTTTAAAGAAAAAGCTAGATTTGTATATTTTGTATACTATATATTAAAATACTATACTAAATGGGTTTTTACTGCAGTACGATGTGGTTTCAAGGATAGCTGGTAATGTTATGATCCTCCAGATCTCTTTGAAAGGCTGATCTCTAGATTTGGCTCTGACCCCCTCCTTAAATGTAAGTCTATGGGATGTTTTTGCATTTTTACCATCTACTAGGCAAAAAAGTTTGCCTTGGCAAGCAAAACCAAAAAGACTTGAAAGATAATTGTTCACCCAAAAATGAAAATGTACTCACCCTCAGGCCATCCAAGACGTATGAGTTTTTCTTCATCATAACAGATTTGGAAAATTTTAGAATTACATCATTTTCTCACCAATAGATCCTCTGCCCTGAATGGGTGCCGTCAGAATGAGTTCAAACAGCTGATGAAAGCATCACAATAATCCACACCACTCCAGTCCGTTAGTTAATATGTTGTAAAATAAAAAAACTGTGTATTTGTAAGAAACAAATCCACCATTAAGATGTTTTAGCTGCTGGCTAAAAACATCTATTCATAATATTGCTTTCACCAGTGAAAAACAATCATCTAGTCTGAATCAGGAGAGAAATACACACAGATCAAGCACCATTTACATGCAAAAACAGTTCTAAACAAACATGTCTGTGTATTTTGATGTGAGAGACATCAGGGGATGGTCTTCTTTACTGGAGCAAGCATTATTATGAATTATAGACTCATATTTTGTCTAGAAGTGGAACCAGTTAAAAACACCATACTGAAGGAACTGTATAGCGAAAAGCTGCTTGTTTGTAACAAACAAGATGTTTATTGACAGACTGGGGTTTTGCGGATTACTCCCATTCTGACGGCACCCACTGACTGCAGAGGATCCAGTGGTGAGCGAGTGTGATGTAATGCTAAATTTCTCCAAATCTGTTTCAATGAAGACACAATTTCATCTACATGATGATAAGCAAATACACTTACATTTGAACTATTCCTTTAACTGCAAATAACAGTCTGAATGTACCTGTGTTGATTAACAGCTTCACTCTGTCCTAAAGATGGGCATGTGCCTGACACTCTCCAGTAGTCTTGTTGTTCAAGGTTTCCCAGGTTGCTCACAAAGATGGGGATGTTGATGTACTGGCTGCATGGAGATAATAATTACACCGTAGTTCTCTAAGCTTCAAAAGTCAACTGAATGTTTGTGTGGCAGAGTTGAGTGTAAAATCCTCAGATCTCACCTGCTGTGCCAAATGAAAGCTGAGAACTCAAGGCGATGGGTGGAGCCTGATGCTGTTGCCTGAGACGGTGTGAGCAGCATGAAAACAAGTTCCTGATTGGACAGAATCTTTCTCATATTCTGATGAACCACTTGTTCCATGAAGGTCATTTGCTGTCTGGTGTTTCTTCTTTGTCTGTACCAACCAATCACGTTCTCCTTGACACAAGTAAATGCGCAATAAGAAAACACAATTTGTTAATGCAAATCACATTTTGGATATATTCAGTGGTAGAAAATGAGCAAATGTTTTAAAATGTAGGAAATACCTCTTGGTAATCAGACAAAATTTGTCTTATTTTCTCCTCACTGACATCACCGACATTACTGTAGAAGCTTTCAAGAGGATTGAGGCAATGGTAAATAAAATTTCAACATTTTAAAAAATTCTATATCAGTGGTTTTCAATTAGTGAGTTGTGGTCTAAAAAATGGGTCACTATGGGAAATAAATTAATACATAAAAATGCTAAATGTGAATAGTAAGATTTTCAGTACATATTTGATCATTTTTGTATGATTACCAATTTTGTACCATACTGGGTCACCACTTGAAGTCCAAATGCAAAATCCAGGCCATAAAGCAAAACCAGTTGAGAACCACTGCTTAATATTAAGAGGTTTATTGAAAAAAATAAAATAAATAATGAGCAATTGACTTACCTATGGAGTTTATGACAAGGGATGTGTTTCTGAATATCTGAAAAAGAGAAAACATCACGACACTAGTGTTTTGGGTTTCGTGGTGTAACTATTATATGAAATTATTAATAATTAGAGTCAATTTACTTATAGTGTGCTCAAACTGTATGTGATCGATTTGTGAGTCTGTGATCCTGCAGTTCTCCTCTCCTACACTCTCTCCGAGAATAAGACCTTCCTTTAAACATAATACAAATATAAACAGAAGTTATGGGACTGAGGAAATGCTTAGCAGACATCTCTGACATCTTAGTTTGCAATTTAATTCATAATCAAGGATCACACGGTCACACTGGGATCTTTTGCTACTTACCACATCCGCATCACTGTTCAAATGATGAAACATCAGTGAACTCAACACGAAACCCGATATACGAACAGATGTGTTGAACTCCTCCATGCTTTTGGGATAAACCGTGTGTTAACTACCGCAACCTCATAGTTTTAAGTTACCAGGCTACATGTGTAAACTTTCTGCGCTCGTAGGTTTCGTTTAGTTATTCTCTGCATAAGAGACGGCGGTTTACAGCTAAACACTAACTTATGCTGCCACCACGTGGTGCGGAGTAATTTACATTAGAAACCGTCTTCATGAAACTATTTGTGGTTTTAAAGCATATTTTTGTTTTGAGGGGAATTTTGGACAAACCTTGCATCGCTGGGATTTCATGCTTGCAAAATTTCTCACGGTCATAGGCTACTTCCCAGTAAGCAAGAAGGCTAATTTGGAGAAACACTGTGCGAATGATCATTTTAATTCATTTTTTTAAAGGAAAACAATATATATTTTTAAAATATTGTATGCGTTATAGATAAACTTATCGTTTAGCGATACATTTTCACCAGATATAGTGCGTTTATTAGGGTTGTAAACAACACGATTATGATAACACATTTCCTAACTTGACGCAAGGTGGCGCTAGTGCATCATTTATAACCATATGTGTCCGAACTTTAACCAGTCGCACGAAAACTTCGGACATAGTTTCGAGATTTGGGATATACAGTATATGTAACATCATCTTCAGACGTCTGGGATGAAGAAATGAATATAATCGAGGTATTGTGAAGGTGTTGTATTGAATCGAAATCCTTTTAGGTTGCTGTTGTTTTACCGCTCATGTGATCCCGTTGTTAAGCTCTTATGGCACAGCGGTTTCTGATAACGGAAAGGAGACGGACAACTCAAGGAAAGTTAACGTTTTCGATCATTATTTTATAGGCCATTATAGTTTGCTAAAATCATCTAGTAGAATTGTATTTAGATAATATGCATTTCTGATAAGCTTTTAGGAAGTGTCTCCTACTTAACGTTAGGGGGGTTAATGCATTGGTTTCCCATTGTTTCCGCCGAAATAAGCTACTACAGCTATTAGCCACAAATATCATATCATTTATATAAAATACCATAATAATTACTACAGCTATCCACAAATGTCATATAAAAGAAATAAAACACAAATCCCACAGTTAATACATATATTAGCCACAAATATCATTTAAAATGCCATAGCTACTACAAATATTAGATACAAATAACATAAAAATAAATAATATAGACATACCATAGTTACTACAACTATGTACAAATGTCATAAAAAAAAAAAAATTAAAAATACCATTACTACAGGTACTCATCTGTTCTACCAACAGAATAATAAACTTGTAGATCTATTAGCTCTCACTATAAAATAATATGAAATAAAATGTGACCCTGGACCACAAAACCAGTCATAAGTAGCACGGGTATATTTATAGCAATAGCCAACAATACACTGTATGGGTCAAAATTATCGATTTTTCTTTTATGCCAAAAATCGTTAGGATATTAAGTAAACATCATGTTCCATGAAGATATTTTGTAGATTTCCTACCATAAATATATAAAAACCAAAATTTTGATTAGTAATATGCATTGCTAAGAACTTCATTTGGACAACTTTAAAGGCGATTTTCTCAATATTTTGATTTTTTTTTTTTTTTTTTTTGCACCCTCAGATTCCAGATTTTCAAATAATTGTATCCCAGCCAAATATTATCCTATCCTAAGAAACCAATGGAAAGCTTAATTAGTCAGCTTTCAGATTATGTTTAAATCTCAATTCATAAAATTTGACCCTTATGACTGGTTTTGTGGTCATAAAGGTTCTTATAAGCTGTTTATTTTTTTTATTTTATTTTTTTGTTTTAAAAATGTTTACAGCGTTATTCGTTAATGGTGAACTCAGCAATAAACAGGTCAGATGCTGTACAGTAATACAGAAACAGGCCACCAACCACATAAAAAAAATCCCCAGAGGCAGTACTAACACACTGATTACAACATTTTAAACACACACCACCTCTGTTTTGGCTTTTACCTTCACCCGCTTGAGCAGATGGCCCGAGCCCAGAGCCCCGTCCCATAGACTGACAGGAAGGAGAGCAGAGAGATGGAAGGTGTTTGGGAAATCACATTCTTGCTCGTCCAGGTGTGGCTGTCCATAGTAGTGGGGCTCATCATGTTACCTGCCATGTTCGGTGTGTCCCTGGGGTTCACAGATATCTACATCAAGGTGCTGGTTAAGACACTGGAGGTAAAGGCGCTAAATCATAACAAATTTTAAAAGATATATGACTATTAATTGCTTTCCATATCTGATCATATATAAATTAATTGTAGATTCAAACTTAGAAACTTTTTTCCTTTACCTAGACCTGACAGAAGTTGAAAATGCCAAGACAAACTTGCAAAAGAGGGTCAAAAGGCATAAAACTAAAATAAATTTCATCATCAAGAGTTTCGTTTTTAGAACAGGACATATTGAGCTTTTATTTGTCCATGACAGTTAAACTATCCCTGTGTATAGGAAGCACTGTGTTAAAGGTTACCTGAAAATAAACTTGTGTTCTGTGGCAGTGGGCAACTCTCAGGATCCAAAGAGGACAGAAGGAACAGACAACACTGCCATCACAGTTAGCCAACGGTGAGTGAAATGATGTCTGTCAATGCAAAAATAGTGCAACACATCATGTGCATAAAACACAAGTGTTCGAGCTCAAGACAATGTCATGTGAAGCCACAGTTTCCTCTTTGGAATTATTGATGCTGCATATTAGACAATAATTAAAAAGTCTGCTTTAGTTTGCTGCCTTGTTTTATTAATGTATTCCTTTCTAGCATTTACGCAGTCAATTTATATGATAACAAATGTCATAAGCTTTCTGTTTTAGTTGACACAGCTCTTTATATACAGTAAGAAAATAATGTTTGTTATGCTTTTATTATTGGCCTGATGCCTGTCGGTCATGGTCAGTCTACTGTAATTGCTATTGCAGCAAGTGGTGGATTTCATAATTTCAGTTGATCTTGTTTCTGAACTTTGCCCAGCTTCAGACAAGGCATTTTTTTTGTTTGGATTCGGAGCTCAGGACACACATGAAATCATGCTTACATTATTATATCCAGACAAAAAAACAAAACAAATCGATTAATGAAAATAGAGGCACATAGTGATGCAGTTTTCTTCTTCTCTGTCTGGTCTCATTTCAAATTCATTATGTGTTATTAGGGATCATTGAGAAAGATGATGGCTCTATGGAGGAGGAGATCGGAGAGCTGCGACGATCCCATCCTAAAAATCTAGCAGGGGGAGACTTTACACTGTGTGATGCCTTCTATTTCTGTAAGAAAGGCATTGAGAACATAGTAGAGGATCAGGTGACTCAGCGCTTCACGTCGGAGGAACTGGCTTCTTGGAACCTCCTCACGCGAACCAACAACAACTTTCGTTACATCAGTGTGCGGCTCACCGTCATATGGGGCCTGGGAGTTTTTATACGTTACTGTATCTTGTTGCCTCTCCGGTGAGACTGCACTGATATTTCATTCATCAGATGACATTAATTCATCGAGGATGCATTCAATTGATAGTGAAGATTTTTAAATAGCTTTTTACATCACAAATGCTATTCTTTAAATCTTTTAATCATCATAAACAAATGAAAATAATATATCATGGTTTCCACAAAATATGAAGCAGCATAACCGTTTTCAACATAATAATAAGAAAAGCTCTTGAACACCAAATCAGCATATTAGAATGACTTCTAAAGGATCACGTGACACTGAAGACTGGAGTAATGATGCTGAAAACTCCGCTTTACCATCACAGAAATAAATTACATTTTAAAATATATTAAAATAAGAAACATTTATTCTATATTGTAATAATATTTCAGCACTTAGATTTTTTTAAAATACATTAAAGCATATTTCCCACTCCCAATTCTCATTATTGTGACCTGGAAACGGGATCTGGATGTCTTTTTTGTGATTCGTCCATATATATTTAATCATGTTATTGCTTTTTGTCATAGGATCACGTTGGCTTTTATCGGATTGAGTTGGTTGGTGATAGGAACTACTCTTGTTGGATTGCTTCCTAGCAGCAAGTAATTAATATTGCATGACATAATTAATTATATCATACCCGCATGTATTTAATTTATGGACTGATTGAATAAGAAATATTTTAAACCAGTTCAACTAAGTTTGTCACATATGAATGGAATGCTAATGTTTAATTTCATATTAAAGTTTGAAGAAGCATTTCTAACGGGAAGGGTCTGTGTCTCTTTCAGTGCGAAGAACTGGCTCAGTGATTTGGTTCATATTACATGCTACAGAATATGTGCCAGAGGCCTGTCTGCTACCATCCACTATCATAATAAGTGAGTCACTGCTTCTTTTTTGATCCCAGTCTTTCCACTTTGATCTCACTGTCTTCGGGTTACCTCTGCTTCTCTGCGTTTTTCTGCAACGGTGTGTGTGTGTGTGTATATATATATATATATATATATATTCCATTAAATTTTTATATTTGTTTAAAACATGCCTAAAGTTGTGTGGAGTTTTTGCACTTTAAATAAAGCTCCAAAATATTCCAAACTGTATTTTGCTAGCCAAATGAATAAAAGAAGCTGAAGAGTGACTGAAATGGACATATAAGAGACAACATAAAAGACTTCTAGTAAGAAGTGCTAGAAATTATGACGGCTTACATTGTATCTGGTAAAACTGAGATGGGTAAAGGAGAATTATTATGTCTCGCATACCTCTTTCTTTTTAACACTCCCTAATATAGTCAAATGACCATTGTTTCTTATATGTCTCATGGGATGCATAATAGAGAGAATCGACCGAAAAAAGGAGGTATCTGTGTTGCCAACCACACTTCCCCAATTGACATTGTCATTCTGGCGAATGATGGATGTTATGCTATGGTGAGTCACGCTGACTATATCAGCTGTGTGACATTGTGTGTCTTTAGAGGGTCTCAGGTGTCTTTAACGCAATTTCATTGTCCTCAGGTAGGTCAAGTTCATGGAGGCCTCATGGGGGTCATCCAGAGGTCAATGGTGCGGTCCTGTCCCCATGTGTGGTTTGAGAGATCCGAGATGAAAGATCGCCATGCGGTTGCCAAAAGGTGACAAAGTGTGTGTTGATCAGTCTTGTGGAGCATAACATGTCCTCGCTTAGGACATAAAACCTCAATTTTGCTGTTTCTGCAGGTTGAAAGACTATATTGCTGATAAAACTAAGTTGCCAATCCTGATCTTCCCAGAGGGTAAAAGTTATATTCATGTGATTGTGTCCTTATGCAAGTCTCTAGTAATGCAGTAATTATGCAATATCAATCTACTACAAAAAAAAAAAAGTACAAATATGGAAGCTTGTTTCTACCATAGAATAGAAAAAAAACTTCCACAATATAAACTTGCAGTTATGAGAAAAAAAAATTTGAATTGAGAGTTGTAATTACCTTTTTCATTTTTATGTTTAATGATTTAAACTCATAAGTTTTCAAGATTGATAACTTTTATTTAAAAAAAAAAAAAAAAGTGTCAAAATTGTGAGCTGTAAACTTGTAATTATAATTTTTTTTTTTTTTTTCTGTGGTGGAAACAAGCTTCCATATACAAATATAAATATATTTAATATAATATACATATTTATTTTTTATACATATTACACATATTTATTTGAATAAATCCTATTCCCTGTGGTCTATCTTTGTGTCTGTTGTAGGAACTTGCATTAATAATACATCAGTCATGATGTTCAAGAAGGGAAGCTTTGAAATCGGTGGAACTATATACCCAGTAGCAATCAAGGTATCGATTACCAACAACCCAGTGTTTTCCTTCAGCAGTATTACGATTACCCTCTAAAAGGGACACACCTCATGTACTTCTCTCTTTCAGTATGACCCTCAGTTTGGAGATGCCTTCTGGAACAGTGCCAAGTACAACATGGTGAGCTACCTCCTCAGGATGATGACAAGCTGGGCCATCGTGTGCAACGTGTGGTACCTCCCACCCATGACTCGACAGGTAAGCAGAAACATCCATCTTATCTATCCATTCTCCAAACTGCTTGTCCTTTGTAAGGTCACAGGGATGCTGGAGCCTAAGCAGAGACATGAACATAAACTTATTTGTGTTTTTAAACATGGGAACCATAATCAAACCTGTTTAAAATCATCTCAGAATGCACCAGAGCTTGCAGTGCTCTAGTGTAAGCATAGGGTTACTACTAACTACTTTAAAGAAGCTTAAATGTAAGATAGGTGTGATTTGTTTAACACTTCCATTTCTGTTATTACATAGTTTTGATGGATTTGTTGAGGATTTTACGTGTGCATAAACTTTTGACTGGTAGAGCATTGCTTCCTATCTTTTTATTGCATATGCTTTTTGTAGGATGGAGAGGATGCTGTTCAATTTGCTAACAGAGTTAAATCAGCCATAGCACATCAGGGAGGACTGGTGGATTTGTCCTGGTAAGAATACAAACAACCCTGCATAAAAAAAGCTGGAAAAAAAAAAGTTTTACATTTACAAACAAACAAACAAATATATATATATATATATATATATATATACACATATTAGTATTTTTTTATACTAATTATTATTGTAATTTCCTACCTTGAAGAAAACACTATGTTTAAATGTGGACTGTAAACATGCATTCATTTTTTAAATGTCTGTAGAATGCCTATAGAATTGACATTTATTAGTGGATGGCAAATATGATGGCCAATATATAATCTTGACATGACCAAATATTGGCTTGGCTTATATGAGTCTATCACAAATTTTTGATATTCACAAAGTATCATTGTGTTGCAGGGACGGAGGACTGAAGAGAGAAAAGGTGAAAGAGTCATTTAAGGAGGAGCAGCAGAAGATGTACAGCAGTATGATTGTAGGCTCGGACTTTCACGAAGCCTCTGTTGGTCCCGCGTAAATTTCATCTCACACTATTTATGAACTTGATCTGAAAGTGTGAAGCACTTCTAGCTCAGCGACCGGACAGCATCCATCGGTGTTGCTCCTTATGATTCAGCAATATTTTTCTAAACTGGAAAATGTTTTCTTGAGATCTGAACTTGTCCTTCTTTGTTTTTTTAAATATGTACATAAATCTTAAAATTGTGATGATATATAGTTACAAGAAATGCGGAAACACTCAGATTTTCACTTTGTTCTCAATCGTTGCTTGGATTTAGTTGTTGTCTAGATTCCCTCACAAAACACTGTATAGTTTTGCATATGAAAATATCCACTTTGTGCATGTTCATATTGTATTTCTCAGGTCCAGTGGGCTGTTCCTGTGTGGACACTAGAGGTCACTGTTACCAAACGAAAGACACATCAGACAGCTCACTATCGTGATTGCCTTTCCTAATAAAATAATTAAATGAAATATTCATCTCTCCAAGCACCAATCCTTTAATTTAACACGATATTTAGCAGTCCTATAATAGAATCGCTCCTGTTCTCAAAGTACACAACGTGAGCAAAAGCAGCGTAGAATGTAAAAACACAACAATTACATTAAGCCTTTTCAGCCCTCCGCGAAAAGGCAAATCTGTCTCCCTTGTGTCAATTAGTGATGGGTGATGCACAAAGCACCATTGAGCTCTTGATTGCAGGAGCACCAGCTCATTTTACTTAGAGCTCCATTGAAACGCCTGCCATTATAAAGTCATTAGGCGCAAAGATTTCGCTGCGGAAAGTGGACAGAAAGTTTCCCAGCACGGGGAAAAAGGAGAGGGTGAAGTCACGGTAAATTCAAAGAGGAGACGGTGAGCAATATGTGCTTGCTGCGATGGCAGTTTAATAAAGAAAGCATAGAGTGTGAAATAGAACATAGTTATTCTCTGGCACAGAGGGCTGGAGCAGGCTTAGCTTTCTCTCTTTCTCTCCGTCTCATCCCCAGACGATCGGCAGCAGCGGGCTTTAATAACAGCCCTGCAACTTAAATTGCTTGAACAGAAATGTTTGTTCTCCCCTAACAGGATTGTAAATTATTAATCGGATCTGAAGCCGATTTTATAACCTGATTGTTGAGGTGGGATTCTCCACGAGCAGTGCTCTGGCACACCATTTACTGTGATGTATGTGTCTGCACATCTTTATATCCAATTTAATGTGATTCGGATAGATTTCAAAGCGACATCATAAAAAGCATGGAAGTGACCCCGGCAGAGCCTCGAATGTAGACTCCGAGCGACAGGCGGCCACGTCTCTGTATTTTGATTCGATTTTCCCGATTTCTGTTTTTACCCAGATGTGATCTATACAAATGTAATGCCAGTACACTCAGTAAATATGAATAAATCACTAAATTAGATCATTTTCCTGGAGAATGTAGTTCAAGCTGGACATCATTTTAAATCACAGTTTGCCTGGAACTGACTGGTTTACCTAATCAGAAGGGTAAACGACCTCTCTTCTGCCGAGGACCTGCCATTAGTTAGAGCCCAATGTTTTTTAAATACATTGTTCTACCATCTTTTCTGCGACTCGAGTGGACCTCCTACACTAATGCATGAGATCTTGAGGTACAATACGTCTCTGAGGGAAAAATCAATAGAGGAATACTGGAAGAAGTCTCTCGAAAAGCTCAGAGTTTTAGTGTTTTAGAATATGCTCAAATACAACCTGGATAAAACATTACACGTGAGCTGCTCATTCTTTGCATCTGAATTAAATCCATCGTTTACCTTAGACAATCTAATTCCCTTAAATTGTGGTTTTAATGATGTTTACATGTCATATTTTGTTTATGTGAGCAGTGCACTGCACAATTGATGCCTCTTTGCTTGTTTCCAGCAAGACCTGACTGAAAAAAATGGATTACCGAAAACATATACGGTCCAAATCAAAGAGCTGGCGGGGTGTCTGAGGAGAGGAAAAATAATACAATGAAAGAAGTGTGCTCGGCTTTTATCGTGGCCTTAGACATGTCCTCTCCTGGACCATAGCTGGAACCAATGGATGTGCATGATGCTTTAACATGGTACACTGTGAATCCAGCTCTCAAAACATGTCTCATACTCAAACTGCACAGAAGTGTTTAAATGCAGCAAAGAGCAGCATCTTTTATATGATATATATAAGGGAAAAATATGTAATAATATAGCAGTGATATATAGATTTCATTCACTTTAAAATCAAAGTAACACGTTCTTCAACAGGTGGGTTAATTATGTCCACCAGATGTCAATATGCTCATAATGTTTCATCAACACTGTCTACTGTATATTGGCAGGATACAAGAAGAGAAATCATAGGCCCAACTCATTTGCAATTCTGATTAACGTACCTTAATGAAACAGGCTATAATTGGACCACATTGATTTTTTTTCCCTTTTTGATTGAGCTAAAATGGAGTCTGAACTTCTTTGAGTCTTGAGGGCTGATTGATCTGCGGCGAGATTCAAGACTATTCAGTTTGAAAAATAATTATGTTCTTATAATCTGCTGAAATTCTTTTGATACAGCATCATTGCTTAAGATGAATCTTTTAATTCAGGTGTATAAGTTCCCTAACATAGAAATCGGGGTTATTATAGTTAACGAAAACTGAAACAAAAACAAATATTACTTTTAAATAAAATAAATGGTAACTTAAATAAAATAAAATATCAAACATTTTTATTCCGCCATTTGCCAAAGCAATATTTCTCACAACAAAATTATGATAATGAGAATATAATGGCAAACGTAAAATTAAAAATCTGATTTAAAATATCAATAAAAACTAAATAAACCAGGCTTACATGAGTTGAAATAGATGCATGCAAAAACATGCTAAAATACTAAATTGCATGATTTTAGATACTGATGTAAATTAATTGCACATAAAAGAAAGGGTCAAATTGGCTATTTTTAAAGTTTTAGTTTAGTTTTACAGTCTGTCAGTATTGCAAAATAACTTTAATGTATTTCAGAGGAACCAGACGGTTTGAAATGATTCAGCTCAAGTAACAAGATCATAAATTGTTGCTTTCTGTGCGTATGCATGTTTCTCTTTTTATGGAGAGGGAAGCAGAATTTCACCTTGAATGCGAGAGCTGTCGCGGTTCACCGTTCCAGGCGTTTTACCCTTTACTGTGATTGCTTTTGTTTTTCGGGTCAGCTCTCATCTATGCCTGCAACTTTTCCAATTTATCAGGACTTGTTATATGAAGACAAAAGCTACAGTGAGGCGGCAGCGCAGGCAGATTGTACACAGAGCCATTTAAGAAACAGCAACAAAGATGTGGAGTGGCACACATTCATGCTTGGTGAGCAGTGCTTATAATCACACCTCCGTGAAACACACTGTGCAAGTTCATCAAATGAATAATGAAATAATGGTTGTGGTCCATTAATAGAAAATTATCCTGCCTCATGATTAATTGCATTAAACTTATGAAAGTGTGTTTTTTTGTACAAATCAAAGAGAGGAAATGATGGATGATGAGGAGGCATGATGAATGAAGAAAGGCTGTGAACTAAATTGAAAGTGTACTCATCCGTTCTCCGCTCAAAACTAATGATGAATTGACCATGTCACATTGAACAATACACATTGAGCTTTAAACATAAACCCGGTTTGAAAGCAGACACGGCCTCAGCAGGTACAGATCCTGAATCACAGTTCTGCTGGAGATTTTCTGGTTATTGATGCTATTCTCTTTAATTTCCACTTTGAAGTCAACAGGGTAAGACTGATGTTGAGCATTTTAATATGAATGATATATTAATATATATATATCTTCTACAGATTATCAAGTGATTATATTTCTGAATGCTTTTAAAAATACTGTGGGGGAAAAATACAAAAAGCAGCCATCAGTCCACACAAAGAAAATATTATTTATTATTTAATATAATAAATAATAACTTGAGTCTAAAATAAGCAAAAGTGGTGTTTAAAGGTTAGATTTAGGGTTACTCTGTATAAAAAAAAATTGAAAAAGTCAATTGAAATTGGTTGATGATCACCTGAAATGGCCATATTACAGTCTTTTAGTGATTAGTTTACAGTTATGGAAAAGTGTCTGACTTTTCTTCAACTATAACTTTTGAATTTGACCGTTGTGATATAAATAACCTCTATTTCAAACTTTTTAGATTATGCTTATCTGTTTTGATCATGCTTTGTCTCATTCCCTAAATCTGACTCTTTGTATCGGTTTACAAAGGAAGTTGGGACAGGCAAAAAAAAATAGAAAATGAACAGATTGTTTTTTTTTTTTCTTTCTTCATATTGCAAAAAATTGACTAATTGACAAACTGCCAAAGTTACAGATGATCAAATCCATATTAAGACAGCATCTGGCCGGGCTCCAAGCAACATTGTGTATTGTAAATAATATTGCCATCTGCGAGGTGCCGACAGTTGGGGATTAAGAAATTACACGATTGTAATTAATGTTGAGAAGATAAAAGATGTAGAGCGTGCGTAAAAGTTCCTCTTGTTTGGTTGATTAGCCACCCGTCATGTGACCAATCAAGAGTGATTCTCAAACTTTAAACAACTCTTCAACTTAATGCTTGGCATTAAAAAGTGGAAACTCATCATCTGCTCTATTGTTTTAAATAATATATATATTTTTTGATTTTCAGTATACACTACTATTCAAAAGTTTGGGGTTGGTTCTGAAAGAAGTCACCATATTAAACATAGAGCAAAAAAACAGTAATGTTGTGAAATAGACTTTTTAAAATGACTGTTTTCTATTTAAATACATGTTTTAAATGTGATTTATTTCTATGATGGCAAAGCTGAATTTTCAGCAGCCATTACTCCAGTCTTCAGTGTCATGAGCCTTCAGAAATCATTCTAATGTGACCCTGCACCACAAAACCAGTCATAAGAGTCAATTTAATAATAAATAAGCTTTCCATTGGTGTATGGTTTGTTAGGATAGGACAATATTTGTCCGAGATACAGTTATTTGAAAATCTGGAATCTGAGGGTCCAAAACTATTGAGAAAATCGCCTTTAAAGTTGTCCAAATGAAGTTCTTGGCAATTCATATTACTAATAAAAAATGAAGTTTTGATATATTTATGGCAGGGAATTTACAAAATATCTTCATGGAACATGATCTTTACTTAATATCCTAATGATTTTTGGCATAAAAGAAAAATAGATTTTTTTGACCCATACAATGTATTGCTACAAATAAACATGTGCTACTTATGACTGGTTTTGTGGTCCAGGGTCACATATGCTGATTTGATGCTCAAGAAACATTTTTTATTATTCTTATTATCAATGTTGAAAACAGATGTGCTGCTTAACATTTGTGTGAAGACCATAATATATTTTTTCAGGATTCTTTAAAACAGCATTTTTGGAAATAGAAATCTTTTGTGACATTGTAAATGTCTTTACTGTGACTTTTCATCAAGTTGAATGCGTCCTTGCTGAATAAATTTTCTTTTAAAATTTCTTACTTACTAAATACAGAACAATCTTACTGACCCCACACTTTTTACCCCAGAATCTTATTAAAAAAACATTTTATTTCTATTTATTTTGAAATGTATTAACACTACAATAATGTGTTTTTTCCCCACATCACAGCCAAACACAAAGGCTCTTGTTAGGTCACAGAGAGACAATGATGGCAGTCACACTATGTACTTCCTGCACCAGGTCCAACCGCCAGAGCGCTGCTGATATTGAAATGCACTGCTTCAATTTCATCTTCTCCAAAGAGAGAAAAAAAATGAAAACAGAGGCAGAAAATATCAGCTCAGTGAAGCCGCACGCTGCAAGTTCACACAGAAATGAATATTCTCTTTAATTTGTCGGGCTGCGACGGGTTTGGAGCCCCCAAGACAATGTTGATGGATGATGTTTTAATGCTGCTGAATGTTATTTTTACCGAACAGGGAAAACGATGAATTTTTACTTCATTGGCAATGATCGTGCCCTACGCATAAAAGTGTGGCAGGCGCGCGTCGCCCATGAATAAGCGCCTCTCGCAGCAGATGTTACTTCGCTGAAAGCAATTCTTCAGATAAGATTTGCAGAAGATTAATTGTGTACAGCTGTTTCATGGCCCGGTGCAATCTTAATACATTTATGATAAGTTTAAAAGCTCACTAGACGCAGCAGACGCTCCCAAGTGAGACTGCACCGAGAAAGGCGAGCTTTATTCCCACATCTGGATTCATATCCTCCATCATATTCATTATTGCCTTTGTGCCAGCCGTCGACGGCAGCGCGGCTTATTATTGTGCAAAGTGCAACAGCGCTCGAGTCCTCTACCCGATTCCTTTATCGCCTCTTTCTTTCTCCTCGCCCCATATTTTCTTTTTTTTGAGGGGGCAAATTATTCAAATCTGTGCAAATGAGTTGTTTCCATTTCTCGCCCCTCTGGGTGGAAATTGAAAGTGACCCGGGTTGACCCTCCTCCATTAATCGTGGCAAATTGCAGCAAGTGCACAATCCGGATCATAGTAATGGTACAGGGTCCCCCAATGACTCATTAATGAGGGAGATATGACCCAGCTGGATTCTCTCACTCGCACTAGTTAAGAACAATCGTGGTGTTATGACCCAAACCAGGGGTCTTATGAAGAAGCTTTTCATTTTTCCGAGGACGAACAATCGGCGCGCTCAGCCTGGTCATGTGCCAAATGTTCCACGTATGGAGCCAGTTATTCAAACGAGGCTTTTGAGGTTCCTGAGTCAAAAGAACAGCGGTGAGAGAGAGGATGTGATCTGGTAAATGTTTAACCTGGAAAGATGGCAGATCCCCTGAGGATTGCAGGGATTTTATTTCACCTTGCATAATAAAGGCTGGAAAAACCAACTCAAATATAACATAATAAGGCCATTTTCTGTCTGTCTTCAAACAAAATGTAAGCCAAAGCAAACCGCTAGAAAGTGAAACTGGATTCTATGTAAAACTGCCACATAAAAAATATTATTTTCCAATAAGGGTGAAATGATTCATTTAATGGGACATATATTTATGACATTTTCATAGTGTAACAGGACATTATGTAGTGTACGCAATACACACAGCAGGGATATTATAGATAACTAAAACCACAGAAAAGTTACTTGAAGTAAAATAAATGTAAACTGAAATCAAATGAAATAAAAATAAAACTTGAACGTATTTCAGCTGGTTGGCAAGGCAATATTTCTCTCTTTTTTTTCAAATAAATTGAAATAAAGATTTATAAATTATATAGACAAAAACACAAAATTGCTAAATTGAAAATTAAACGAAAAACGTAAAAATAAAAACTAATTCAAAAATATTAATAAAAACTATAATATTATCTCACTAACAAGACTACTGCTCGGTATTAACTTCGACTGCAGTGGTATCATCACATTTAAAATAACACTGTTAAAATCAAATAAAATGATCAGTCTCTATCATTATAGTAATAAAATAAAATAAAATTAAACCCACAAAAATCTGAGAATTGTAGAAAATTATTTAATGACCCTGGGGTCTTTGAGACCCCCAAAAGACCATGAGAGTTAAAACCTATGTGTCTTATGTTGTGTTCTGCACATCACTAACACTGATCAGTCTCAGATATCATTGGCCCTGCCCTGCTGTCCAACACATCTGTGCCATCATCACTCTCATAACTGTGCTTCATATTATTACTTCCTTGCACATTAAAGTGCAATAAAACCAGTTGAGTATTAACTGACAGATATGTCATAAATAACACAGGCTAACCTTGAGTAATGTCTCACTTCACAGCCACCTTGTGCATCGAACATGACTTAATATGGTGCAATAAAATGAAACCTTCACTTCATAAATTTGCATGATTTATATGGGAGGTATTAAATTAATTTAACGCTATGAATATGCAACAACATGAAACCGATGTAGCCGCATAATGTTAATTTTTTCCCAATATGATGAGGGGGGGGGGACTTAATTAGCGATTGGTTGCTATTTCCTTCTCCTTTTTTGCTCAGGAGGAAAAAATAATTAACTAAATTAACTTAATTACTCGCCTCCACCAATGCAGTTTGCATCTCATTTCACTTGCTGGGGCGAAACTTCGTTTTATAAATATGTGGAATTATTCAGTCCAGATGTACATGACTTACTACACTTTTATGGTGACCCAAGATGTATGAACAGGAAGCCAGAACACATTCAGCAAGATATTTGCGATGTACATCTGGAGAGGGGAACACCGAACCATTCTACGCGTCATCAGTGTTAAATGATGATCCAGTTTAGGATGTAAAATGTGCCAGACTGCATCGCCAGCAACCAGCCACCAATAAATTCTCCTTCCTCTATAAATACACGCGGCCTGCGTCCGCCGTCCCTAATCTGACATCATCATTCCGCTCCACCTCCCGTCCCACCTGCACACCTTCACTCAGATAACTGTCACGTATGAAAAATAGGATGCCTCCTTAGCAAATGCCTCATTCTCTGCAGATTATTTACTTTTAATGGGCGGGGAATGAGAAAAGCACTTAATATGTGGTCACTAAAGATGTGATTTATGGGGTCAGGGGAGTGATAGTGGCACCCTCCGTTTTTCTCTTTTGTTATAAATCTATCAAAGCCCAGGGATTTTTATAACAAATTGTGTTACAAACGTTCCTTCTGGAGACAAATCGCTCAACTGAAAATTAGATTATCTATTTCTACTCCTTTGGTGTACAGATAGAATAGACCTGCTTAATATAGGAATTTCAAATGAATGAGTCATTTACTGTAATGTGCTATTAAAAGGAAATGCTCAGAAATCAAATATGTATTTATATATGAGAGTGTGTCATCTGTTTGACATTGGAAGGCTATGACTGTATATTATAAGCAACGTTTCCTGCATGCACTCCCCTGCTGCTGAATCTTCATATTTTACCTTGTTGTGATTGTGAGTTTGTAGTATGCATTGAATGTGATGCAATAAAAAGGCTGTACATCACTAAATAATGGGGAAACAAATTAATTTTCATTGAGTTGCCTTCACAGCATGCATGCACGCAAACAAATATAAAAACATGACCAGAAGTACAGTAGTTTGATTCACAAATAATTGACTCTTATAAGCCGGTTCTTTTTAGTGAATCAAATATATACAGCACAACCAGTGTAACTGACAAACAAATGAACTTATCAGCTGCTTATTTTCAGTGAATCAAAAGCTTGCCAGTGTAGTCTGATTCACGAATAAATAACTCTTATGAACTGCTGCTCTTGGTTAGTGAATCCAAAACATGCAGCATGATCTGAATATCATATAGTTAAAAAAAAACAGTTTGAATCAGTCTGATGAATCCCTCACTAAACTGAATCAACATGTGGTTCACTTACAGAATTAACCATAATTATATGATATTGTCATTACACATTCAGTTCATCAAATGTGTCTGACTGCTTTGAATGTACTCTGCTTTCAAATGATTGACTGTATGAGAATTCATAATTCTATTATTAATATCCTGTATAGTGATAAAAGAAATATTAGCTTATAAATCCCATTTAAAGACAGTGAGATGACTTCTATCATTTGTCTTATTTAAATATCAAATGATATCGCTTCATAAAATGATTAATTTTCAAGACTTTTCTAAGTGTTAAATAATCACAGCAATTTTACAAAACCTTAATCAAAACTAGAAAAAATGTCATCAATCTTCTAAAAAAAAAAAAAGAAAGAGAGCTTTATAAGGTCATTTGAAATTTAAATTCATTCCCTTTTGGATTATGAACCATATTTTAGATGGGAATTATTCATCACAGACAAGGATGATCTAATTGCATTGTGCCATATCAAAGTTGAAGAGAAGTTCAATTAAATGCATGTTTTTGTCTCCTCCCAGTGTTTAACAGTCACTCGTGAAATCTCACTTTTTCTCCCCATTTCTAGTGCAATGCCTTGTAAAAATCCTTCTCATCGGGATACGTCCTGATAAGAGTCACTTTAGCAGAAAAGGACAGCTTGTAAACTGACACTCAGATCAAAGCTTTGATCAAGCCAAGGTCTAAATCATCTTCAGACAAGAGCCGTCTGACAAGAGGAGGGACCTCACAAGATAGAGAGTGCTTTCAAAAGTCTTATTATTTGTGTGCAGAGAGAATATTTGCTATATAGCTTGTCACAGATTGAATTTCTTCACGTCTAGTTATAACCTTCATGAAGCGGATCAATTGAAATGCGTCAGCGGGTGCTGGAGCGGTTACAGGATCCCTGTGTAGTAAGTAGACTGAGAATGTGATGTGGCTAATGTTTGTGTTTAGAAGGTGAAATGGACAGAGTAGCTCATTATTGGGGACTTGAGCCCACTGCCACTTGTTGATAGGCAGGGCGAAGATGAATCACTAGATTATCTCATGGCCACGCTCTCAGAAGATGAGAAAAAGGGCATTTGCCTGCCCATGTGGCTGCATTCTCATCATCCTTTTAATAACCTGTAATATTGTAGCGGGAGATTTTTCTCACCGTGAATGTGATTGATGGCCTTTAACCGTGAAACATCACAGCGGCAAAGTAAATTGACCAAACAGCTAAACATACAAATGATTAAAAAAGGCGGGGGGTTCGCTTCAGACCTTTGAGCAAATAACCTTTATTTAAGATCACACCATTTCCAAGAGCAATTTATAGTCTATTGACTTGAGACAGTTTCTTTTCAGGTGCGGAAATTGTCTTACATTGCAGATGAGATGGTGGAGCTGCAATCGGGGGTCGTTGCAAGAGCAAACATCGTATTAAAAATACAGGAAGGGGAGAGATGATATCTGGCAAATGTGTTGTTGGGGTCACGCCGCAGACCATTTTAGCCCCACGGCAAACAAAACCGGCACTTGATCACACCAAGTCAAATATTTAAGCTGATCAGGAGAGAAAGAGAACAGCAGTCGCCGTCAAGCGAGGAAAATTTTCAAGTGCCATTTCTCATTATCTCCCAGTCGCTGACGCCTTGACAGGAGAAGATCCTTCTCTGCCACTCAAGTCTATCAATGTCAGGAGAAGGCTTAGTGAGAGACTCATACATTTGGATTAAACAGTCAAAGTCATTATACAGAATGTAATTGACCTTTTAAGATACAGCCGTAATAGCTTTCCTCTCCTCTCGCCTTGTCAGCCTTAAATGGCAGTTTTCTTATGAAGTCCCTGCAGGATTTTCTCTCAAATTAGAATCAGAAATGCTTTATTTTTCAGCTTTTGAATGTCAGTGCACCATGAGAAAAACGACGAATCGTACAAACACCGACGGCAATTAGGATTACAAGAAAGGTCTCTAATTTTACGCCGGCTTGCCACGCAGATCTGGTACGGTAGAGCAGCGTAAGTGACGTGCTCATGTGGAAAATCAAAAAGGAGATGCTACGACAGCACATTATTTACCTCACGATGGTATTTTTGCGGCACATACCTTATCGTGTTCGTATAAGTGAGTGGGTTTGTCAACATTTAGTATTTCCAAAGACCTCTCTGCAACGATATTCAGTACGATGCTTTAAGTTTTGGGACTCGCCGGAGACTCTCTCACCTGTCTGCTATCAAAGCCGAGCCAGTTATTCACCATCTCATCAGCACTCGCCTTTTTTCAATTTCAGGCCCAAGGAAGCTACAGCTCTTTGTACAAGCAGCTGGCGTAATTGAATTTGCCGCAGAAATGGCAGGCTCGAAAATTTCATTTTCTGCGCGTATGAGTGTCGGAGAGGCCCGAGCAGACAGGCGGCCCCTCTCTCTAAACTTATCTCCCCTCTCGCCCATCCTCCCATTATGTTCTGCGCTAGACTGAATTGCACCGCCTGTGTTTTTCTCGCGCTCGCCCTCCCTCAATCCCTCTCTCTGTCTGCAGGGCACGTTACGCCGGCGAGGGACAGACTGGATCCCCCTTCTCTCATCCTTCTCTCTGTCTTTGTCCAAATCCTTGTCCTCCGATAATCTCTGCGAGCAAGGGGGCTTGTCAGTGTGGCAATTCCCCCTAAATGCCTTCCACAAATAATGGTTTTCAGAATGAGCATTAACAGGTTTGATTACACGGAATGGCCCTTTTAATTTACAGCGGGATTCTATTGATCACAGGAGTGCAGATTAAAGCGTTCAATGAAGCCAGTGATGAGGTATTAAGCACCTGAAGCCCCTCAGGGGAGCCGCGAGGAGCAGGAGGCAGGCGGGCGGCCCGGGCTGTGTACAGTTATTCCCCTGTAATGAAGTGCCTCTATGCGGCGGCATGAAGCACGGGCGGGAAAAATAGATTGGAGATGATGAGCTCTTCAAAGTCATTTCTCGCTCTCTCATTCCGACGCATGCTCCCATCCTCCTGCGCCACTCCTTCGGCAAAATGCCCCGGATTTACTCAGCTGGACCAATGCAAGTTTTATGACCTTATTGCTTTTTTACCATGGTAATAGTTTTGAATCAATTTATCAATCTGCAGGAACCATCAGGCATGTTGACCTCAAAGATCAAGTCCAGGTCATTCCATCAATTCACTGAGGAGGACCGAGATGGAAAGTGAAAAAAGGGGTGGGGAAAAAAAATCCCCCCTTCCCCTCCCACAAGTCGCACAGTCCGCTATAAAAGACAGTGTTCAGAAAACATGAAGAAAAACCTATAATTGTTGTTTAATTGTCAGGTTTTGTGAAACAACACACCATAAAACGCTGTTGAGCGCGAGTTAAGCGAGGGTCGGGCCCTGCGAGTTATAAATGCAATCCTCGCTGCGTGCACTTTCATGAACCACTTATTTTAAAAACATTTTCTAGTGTGTTTGGTCATTTCTCGAGGCTGTGTTAGTCCTTGAAGATTTATTCTCTGCGTTTGAAAGTCTTTTAATTTGGTAATATTCCCTTGGTGTCCTTTGTTTGGCTTGAACAAATGCCAATTAATGTTCCATTTCCCCAGTCAAATGGGATCTGAGCTCCCTAATGCAATTCAATTGAATTATCTGAACTGGCTACTGTACACCGAGTAATGGTAATGCAATAATGTGATAATGACAAAATAGCTTTTAAGACCTGCCTTTCAAAACGAGCTGCATTTATCAGTAATTACAAAAGCATGCATTGCTAAAGTCCTGTTTTTTTAAAATCACGTCTCATAAATATAATGTTATTCTCTCTGATCATTTAATACACAGACAATTAGGCTTAATCATTCAGAACTGGTTGCATTGATATGGTTCTCGCATGTGCATTCTTTTGCAAATGTGGACGGAATACGTGCATACAGTTCTTTTTAATGAATCAAACGCATACAGCACAATCATGTTGGTCTGATTCCCAAACGTACAATTCTAATGATTCTAATTTGTCTTTTTAGCGTATCAACAACATACAGCACAAACGGAGTCCGACTTCTGAGCAAATGACTCTAACGAATCAATTCTTTTTAATGAATCAAATAAACAGCACAACAACAAATGACTTTAAAACGCATACAGCTTATAGTTAAATTTACAACTAAAATTACATTTAAAATACTTATCATTTTAATTGATGTCATACTTTGGCAGTAAAATTGCGGTTATTCCTTAAAAGTACTAAAAGAATCCTTCATGGATCCATTAGGGGACTGGAATTCATTAGGAATTCTTTCAAATTTCCAGCCCTCGAAAATGTATAAAAAATAAAAGACAGAAGGATTGCGTCACAGAAAACGGCATACCGTACTATATTTGTTTGCGCACACACAGACACCATCTTAAGTTTCATTCCTCCTATTTTTATAGCCGAGCCATGTGAACAAATTGTCCATTGTGAGGATCTACCCCTCGCTGTCTCCGGTGGCCTTTTCTCTTTCTCCACAATGGGGCAATAAGTCTCTACGAGTCCCAGCAAATCAGATCCTAATGAGCCTCTTTAAGGCTGTTTGAATTTCTAATGAATAACTCGGTGCACAAAAATAAACACGTTGCTATTGATCATGCCATGAAGATTTACACTAATCTAATAACTGTGGTCAGCGTTTGGCTAAAGTCTACGAGATCTGTGTTTTATCCATGGGGAGCTGTTGTCTCTGCCCTGTTATTACTGTACGGATCATCTGACTAGATCAAAACCCAGATTTGATATTCAAAACCCCTCTCTACATGAAACGGCCTCAGTGGAATATTTATTTGCCGTCAGTATGTTCCATTAGGCAGTGCTGGGAAAAGCAGGATCAACTGAATGGGGCTGGAAGAGTGTGTGTGCGTCATACATACATATTTTTGTAGTTTTACCTCGCTTGAGTATATCCGTGTTTCTTTAGTGAGAGAAAATAAATGATAAGTCTTAGAAATTAAACAAATACCTTGTTTGGGGGCAGTACTAGATCGAATGCGAAAGAAGGCTCGGTGAGATTCCGACAGTGTTTTCCCTATAGAAATATACATTAGAGTATTTCTCTTGGCGGAGGTTCAAGACAAGATGTGAACAAAAATAAAGGAAATTGTTATTCAGTAGGTGTCCAGCACCAAAAGAATCTTTTGGTGCCAGGCCTTTCCCTTTATATATATTCACATTCAAGGATAAAATGTTAGATAATTATAAGAATGGCTATAATAATTTCTGCAGGGTCATTCACAAATAATACCCACGTATATCAATAAATGAATTCTGCATGCTCTGAATTCTAGTATATAGTGGAGTTGACTGGCACAATATTCATTGAACATTAAGAACTCAACTTGGTATAAATGAAAACTTCATTTCTGGCTAAAAACTAAGGAAGCCTGTTTCCGCCATGGAATAAAAATTAAATTAAAAAGATAATTGCAATGCTTCGGAATTTTTTCTTATAAGCATGACAAAAATTCACTTTTTCTCACAATTCCAAGTTTGCATTGGCAATCCAGAGAATAAAAAATAATTGCATAAGTTAATTGCAGCTTCTTATCTCATTCTGACATTTTCTTGCAATTGCAAGTTTATATTTCACAGTTATTACTTTTCTACTCAGAATCGCAGGTTAAAAACTCACAATTGCGAGTTATCATCTGAATTCTGAGTTTATATTTCAGAATTGTGAGATAAAATATTGTTTTGTTTTTTTGGCGGAAACAGACTTCCATAAAAAATGACATATTCAAATGTCACAAAATATTTTCTAACTAAATGTATGTGCAATTAAGAGCTTTTAAGAAGTCAACAAACTGAAAATATAAAGTTTTTTTAATCTAATTTTTTTATTCACATTTACCTTAAACTATGAATTTTTCACTTCAAATGTGTGAAGAAAACCTTTATGAAGCAAGACATTTTGATGCCTTATACTCTTAATTCTGACTTAATGTATTGAAATGTTATGCAACATGTTAAAGTAATAAATGATTGCAATCATGGGCAAGTTCCGTGATTGATTATTGGATGAGGCTATCCGGTAGTTTTTAACTTCTCCCTGTGCAGCAGTGCTGCCTCGTCCCTGGGGTACGGGATGACGATGGGTCTTTAGGGCCTGCTGTAATGAATATTTAAAATCTATCTTACATGCAACTGTGTCAAGGGCACTCAGTGGAATACAGTTTTAGAGCCACTCATGGAACCATTAGAGGTGAATACTGCATAAACGCTCTCTGTGAGAATGGGTTTGTTTGCATGCTAAATAACAAGCAAATCGAATCCAAAATCATAAGAACAGATACAGTGTGTTGTATTTAGATCTACAGCGTTACGGAAATTCACATGCATCTTCACAAAAAGCGTCATGGAAATACATTCAACTGGGAATAAATTCCCAACCAGGGATCTCCGGAACATCACATCATGCCCGGCAGTGCCTCCATGTTTGCTGTGTCACATTCCGAATTCTACAAGGTGGGAAATCAATCTCTCGGTGTGATGGCCGTGCACTGATGCTCTTTTAAAGCACAGGGAGTTTGTGTACTCTGATAGAGAGGTCACAGCGATGGGTGCTTTATTCAGCGTATCCAGAGACCTCTCACTGCCCTGACCTACAGCATTCCCAGAAAGAGGTTCAGTGTACAATGACTATTATTAGACTAATACAGCTATCTCTCTCCCCTTAGAGGTCAGCCTTAAATTGAGCATTAAGCAAATAGCTAATGGAATTTAGAGGTATAATAATACAGGGATATGGTGAGACAATTCTATTAACAAGATATAAATCATGTTGAGTGTGAGGTAAGTGTTTTTTAATTGATTGATGGAAAAGACGATCCATTGGTTTTCTGAAGACTAACAGCCATTTACCGTTTCCTCTGCAGTAAAAGAGGCAAAAAAAGGAAAGATAAGGAAATTACTCTGTGCAAGGGGATAAATTATTCAGAGAAGATAATCATTTTGTGCTGACATTACTAATGTGAAGAAGCATTTAATCTCCACTCCGTTGGGACAGAGGACTTTGGGTGAAGGTTTTTATAAAGATTAAAGCAGTGTCTCCTGGATAGTCTACAGTTACTTTAGTTTACTAAACTGTGTTGAAATCAAAACACTACACTGGATGTGGTGGGAACATGACAGAAATGTGTAAATATGTTAAGACCAACTATGACTAAATCTAAAAAAAGGGACCAGGATGCTCTTGAGATAGATCATATTATTTTATATACCTTTATATTATGTAATATATAGATATATTGTATAAAACTTCACTTTTTTTACTTTTTAAAACAATAATGTTACATGTTAAAATAAATAATTGTATACAGTTATAACTTCATTTTTATTATTATTATTAATTCATATATTTACATTATTATGTTATAAAAGTTCATAGAAAAATAACAAAATATTGTTTAAATCATAATCATATTTTAATATTATTTATTATAATATTACATATTATTTATATTATATGTTACCCTGGACCACAAAACCAGTCATAAGAGTCCATTTTGCCAAATTGAGATTTATACATCACCACTGATGCATGGAAATAGTTGTTAGGACAATATTCTATTTATGGCAGGAAATTTACAAAATATCTTCATGGAACATGATCTTTACTTAATATCCTAATGATTTTTGGCATTAAAGAAAAATAAAAAATTTTGACCTATTCAATGTATTTTGGGCTATTGCTACAAATATACCCCAGCGACTTAAGACTGGTTTTGTGGTCCAGGGTCACATATTATATATTATTTAAATAATAAATAATATCAGAACAATTAATAAATAATACAATATAATTAGAAAGTGTGCCAAAATGTCAAGAGCTCTGAAAAATCTATACTAACCATCTTTCCATCTTTCATGGTAACCAAAAGATGTTGGTTTACATTGTAATAAATATTTAACAAATAATACTTTTATAAAATTGTATATAAAAATGCAATAATTTTTATTACATTAAGTAAAAAACACAATTTAAAATAATTTAAAAATTAAAACAAAAAAAAGTTTAAATATCGTAAAAGATAGTTTTACATATTTAAAAAACAAGTTTATAAAATGTTATGAAAAACAATCATTTAAAAAAAAAATTCTATAAAAATAAAGTAATAATTTTATATGAAAATATAAATTTTAAAATAATTAAATTAAAATAAGAATATATAAAAGTGTTCCATATTTAAGACGTTAATTAAGACCGATATTCATTATCAATCTGTTAAAAAGGTCCATATTGAAGTTACTTATGGATGACTTTTATTTTGGCATCACCTGGCCATACCTCCAACCTATCATTTTTTTTTTCTGTAACCAAGGAAAGAAAACCAATCCAAACACACCGACACAAAGTAAAGTTTGAAGACCAAAGTGACCCCATGTCAGGACAAACACTCACTTATCTGTTTTGAGCAATGGCCAATATGTTCTTCCCAATATTAACTGAAGAAACGAGAGATTTCTCTGTCCTAGGTGTAAACATCCTGTATCTCCAGAATCAACAAATGTCTCCATCTGCCCCGGGCGTCCTCCGATCGCTCATACGCAAATCCCCTCACAGTATACACACATTGATCTGGCCATAGATCTACGGTGTCAGGATGATGTACATTATTTACAAGTGGCTGTTCTCCTCCTGTGCTATTTTTCACCTCACCTCTCGTCAGGGGGGCAAATTAGAAGAAAGCAAAAAAAGCACGAGCTCCCCGATTGCCATCTAGCATGACGAATTATGAGTTTTACAAAATAAAATGACAAACGGGGCCTGCTAGACTGGAAGTTAACAAGGCACCGATCAGCTAGGACCAACGTTATCTTCTCTTCATGTTTATTGCAGTGAGGGGCTCTTATTGCCCCGGCCCTGACATTGATCGACAGCTTCTATTAAGCGTCCTTCCCCGAGCAGCTGCCAGGAGCAGATACATTAAATAAAACAGTTATTGCTTTTCATTGGCTGCCCCGTAAAATATCGCCGCTAAATAGCTCCTGCCATCAGATGCGCTTCGCTACAAGGTTTTAATTTGAGAGACTGCGCATAACGCCGGCGCAATTGACACCAGCCTTTGTTTCCTCGCTGTAATGATTGTGTACATATCGTTGAATTGATGGTCTGTCGCCTTTGTTCGGCTTTAATGTGTGGCCTGTTTGTCAGGCGGAGACCGATGCCTGAACATGGATTTTTATCTCTTCTCCTCCTCCCTCTGCGTCTGATGTTTCCTCCCTTCCTCTTATCAGAAGGCCGGTACGCTGTGGCAGCCTTAAGCTCTTGTCTAGCGACAAGATAAGGAGCTTTTTGCTGGCAGGAGACAACAAAAGCATGGGCCGTTACAACTCTTTCTGTGCGCGGACAATATATATACATGGCCAAGATGAATTATGGACGTGAAATGGCCTCTGGTGTTTGTGTAACATAGATATATTTGAATCTGGACCCCTCCTCCTGCAATCTATCCAATGTTATCGTAACAACGGCAGGGCAGCTGCGCTCTGCAGCACGGATGTCATGTCTCTGTTTTGTGCGCTGCATATTAAAAGCTTTATGGAAGCAATTAAATGCACGCTTAATGGCGAGGAGTTGGCAGAATGAATGTACAATTGAATTAGCAGTTATGATGGGGCACAATCCAAGACGAAGTAAATGGAATTACCTCACACATTTCTCTCGTCCCCATCAGGTTTGGCAGCATGACACCACTTAATTACCCCTTTGTCACATATATTCTCTCATTGATCTAATTTTCACACAGCCTGCGCTCTGGATATCCACTGATATTCTCCATGGATTTTTTGGGGATGCGATATATTGGAGCTGACTCATCCCAATAATAATTAGCCCGCTAAGTGGCTTCAGCAGTGAGAGAGGGAGAGCAAAACAGGTTGACCAAATTCAATTATGTGGATACTCTCACTCACACAGGCCGGGCTGATCAGACATACAGCAGCTGTTCTCTGTTCGCTCTGTGTTACAGACACACCATCACAACACTTCTAAAGTCACGGATAGAGGAGACATAGCTGAACGAGATAAGGTGAAGAGTTATTCACATAGTCTACTACGTGATTTAAAAAACACTGAAAATGCTGAAGCGTGAACCTCACTGATCATGCCTTAAAATATTTTTTTCCCTATACTCTGTGGTAAATGGGAAGTTTTTTTTTTGAGTGATCAGAAAACGAAATTATACTACTATCAAAGTTAAAGAGTAATAATAATAATAATTTTTATTTATAAAGCGCCTTTCAAGAACCCAAAGATGCTTTACACAAAGTTGATAGATAGCATGATCAAGCAAATAGAGCAGAGATCATATACAAAATAAGTAACGAAAACAAGCATAAAACTGAAATATTAACATAACCCATTATAATATTTCAAAGTTTTTGTTTTTTTAATAACCCATGGAACTTTGTTCATATGTGACCCTGGACCACAAAACCAGTCTTAAGTCGCTGGGGTATATTTGTAGCAATAGCCAAAAATACATTGTATGGGTCAAAATTACCCAACTTCTTAACGTAAATATATTAAAACTTAATTTTTGATTAGTAATATGCATTGCTAAGAACTTCATTTGTATGACTTTAAAGGCAATTTTCTCAGTATTTAGATTTTTTGCACCCTCAGATTCCAGATTTTCAAATAGTTGTATCTCGGCCAAATATTGTCCGATCCTAACAAACCATACATCAATGGAAAGCTTTTATATGATGTACAAATCTCAGTTTGGAAAAATTGACACTTAAGACTGGTTTTGTGGTCCAGGGTCACATATATTATTTCCCAACATACACACAAAAACTATATATATATATATATATATATATATATATATATATATATATATATATATATATATATATATATATATATATATATATATATATATATATATATATATATTAGTGCTGTCAATCGATAAAAAAAAAAAAGAACCAATTAATCGCATTCTTTTCTGAAATTAATCGTGATTAATCCCACCTAACATTAAAGTTTTTAAATATACTTTTATATTGCAGTAATTTCACATTCAATCTTCAAATTAATGTACACACAACATAAAGACAGTTTATTTTTTAATATTTGTTTAATGGCATCATTTTTTTGACTGAAGGCCAGTATCACTGATACCAATACTGATTTCTCTATAAAATGCCCCACCTTTAATAAAATATAAAAGTAAATAAATAAATTGTAATTAAATTCTATTATTTACAAATTACAATTGTAGCTCTAGACAGTTACCTATGGCAGTAATACAGTGGTCTGATTGATTTTATGGTCTCAAGCATTCAGAAATCACGCAAAAGAAAATTGAGCAGTTTTACTACGAAAACCATGATTAATTTTTGTAAGGGTTGTGATGTCCACATGTTTTTTTTGTTGAAATCTATAGCAAAAAGGTGGCCAAAAATTAAAGATTAAGTGGATATCTGAATTAAATGTTTGGTCAATAGCCTATTAAACAAGGATATGATCGTCCTGTAAGTGTAACAGCAGCAATTACCAGGCCTTTGGCTCCCTTTGCAGGCATTTGTAATAACATGTAATGTTGAAAAAAAAAAAGAACAATAGACACCATCACAAAATTTGTAATGGTTTTACTGGTTATAAATGGGACTTGTATTGGTTTTAATGGAAACTGTAATGGACCTTGTTGGTCTCTACTGGTAATTGGTCACCTTCTATTGTTGGCTGGCTTGTTAAAACCAATAAATCCTAATGGAATATGTCCCAAAACACACTACAGAAAACCATTTTTAATGGTTTTAATGGTTAAAAGTTGACGGTTTGTAATTTTTGTAATGGTATTTGTGATTTATTTGTGATGGTATTAGGATTTTCTGTGATGGTTCTATGTTTTTCAGCAGGGTTGCCTCATTGTTTTTATATAATGTCATTTTAAAGGCTGTTGTTGGCTTAGGTTTGTTTTGATAACCACAAAAAAATATTATCTCTTTGTATATTATTATTTGAAGTAACAAAACCATGGTTAATTTGCGGTTACCATGGCTACAAGAACCATGATTAAAAAAAAAATTTTTTTTATTAGTGTTAAAACCATAGCCAAGTTTCGTAAGGGAACATGGAAACTCGGAGAGAATATTAAATGTGTTGGTGGTGGTGAAATTATTACCGACATTATAACACGTTATTAACCTCAACACCCAAAAAAGTTTCACAGGATTATGAATAGCCTACCTGGAAGTGACGCACGAGCTTCGTTTTCATCATTTTTATTTTTTCTTGGCGCCGATTGCTGATGTCTTTTCACGGACATAGTTGTCCATCAATTATGATCATACATTCAGCTGCAAACATGAGGTGCTAGCGGTCGCGGGCGCTGATGTGGGAATGGCGCTTCACGTTTATTTATTTATTTTTTTTGAGCAACTGGTGCCCCCTGGGAGTCAGTAGCCCCTCACTGCAGAACAAAGATCCAGGGGGCGGGGTTGGATCCACATCCAGGGGGTGGAGATTGGTAGGTTTTGGGGTGGAGATGGGTAGGTTTAGGGATCAGGGGGTGGAGACAGGTAGGTTTAGGTAAATGTAAGGTGGGAGGAGTTGGATCTAGATCCAACCACACCCCCTGGATCTTGTGTTCTGCACCATCTCCTGGGAGTTGGTGCCCTACGCAAACTGCGTACTCTGCGTATAGGGAGCGGCGGTACTGATTACATGCACGCACAGTTTTAAGGCAGCTTTAATCGCCTTTTTGGTAACATCACGACTTAACTGACCACGACATTGCACACACGTAGTTTATTTCGTGCTTTGATATGAAAGGATACAGGCTACAGCGTGCGCCGGTGCCTTTGTGCATGCAATTGAAGATCTCGTGCTCCGAGAACAGGACCGTTTCCGCGCATGAAGGTTATAAAAGTCTTTATTGTCACTTTTGATCAATTTAATGCATTCTTGCGGATTAAAAGTACTAATTTATTATTTACTTAATTTCAGTGGTGGTGTATAATTGTATCTATATTTACATATTCATTTTTTTTGTCTTTTTACAGTAAAAGATAAACATTTAAAATATTTCAGAGATAAAGACTACATAAATAAAATATCTGGGAGAACAAACTCAAAGTTTAATAAATGGGAGACACAAACAGGTGTCATTTGTCCTCCAGTGGTCACCCTCAGATGAGGAAGAGACGAGTATTGAAATCATGCATCATAGCAGCTCACCTCTGTCAAGCCACGGACAGTGAAAAGTGCGGTGTACATTCATACTCTGCCTTAAATGTTAAAACCGTTTGAAAACATTTCAGCAATATAAAAACTGATGTAACTAAACTACATTAAGAATGGCTTGAGGCAGTTTTTAGGTCAGTGGGTTTCTTTCTGCATCTGGAGAAAATAAAAAATAAATAAAGCAGAACAGATGATAAAATTATGACGATATTTTTAATTTGATATATGAATTAGAATTTTGACATATGTATTTTATTAATTTACATATGTGCAGACTATTTGGATTTGGTGCGCACAGGCCACACATCAATATATTTATTAAGATCATTTACATTTTCTTGAAAATAAGTCTATGCTTATTTTAGACCCTGATGAGACCCGGAAGTGGAAGTATGACAGTATCAGCTTCCTCTCTTGATGCTTCTCAATCCTGGGCATCCCGCAGAGAGCAGACTGCTGCTGAATATGACGTCCTTGCAGATTAAGTGGTCACTTGTTCAACTTTCGCCATTAACCTGAGTGCACCAGGCAGTTTGCACTCCCCGCTGGGCTACATTGGCACATTTATTGTCTGGGGACAGACTAATGGATCCCAGTTAAGGTGTGTTAACAATTTTTCTATCGATTAATGAAGGGAAATCATAGCCAGACGAACTTAGCCCACAAGATTTAGTGGCTTTTAAGGTAGTAGGGACGAATATAATGCTTTAGAAAGAGCTACTGTACATTATATATAAGACACCTGCTACATTAAGTTACATTAAGGTTTAATACGTCTTCATTACTGGCAGGGCGCCCAACCCCTTCAAGGTTGAAATAGAGATCCACCTTTCATTATGCCACTTCTCATTGCTCTGCGGAGAGATATCAAATAATAATGGAACTATTGAGACAGTTCTGCTCGAGCTGTTAATGCTAATCGATGTATTAAATATTGAGCATTTCCATAGCAGAACTTTGAACAGCTGCCACGGCAGTCGCCCAAGATGATTCAGGATGCTGCCACGGGCCTTACTTTTCATTTTTGCTTAATTAAACAAAGTAGACCATGATAACGGCCCTATGAACTCTGACCTCTGGGAAAGTAGCTATGTATTTGGATGTGATTTATGGAACTTCTAGATAACATAAAACTGAAACGCTTCGGTTTTTACAGTGTACGGCTGCTTTACTTTGCAGCAGAAATTTGACATTGTACATCCTGGATAGACAAACAACAACGCGCCAAAGCCTTTTATGATAAATATTACTGTTGTTTTTGCAGACAGAAATTATGCTTTAGATTCAAAAGTTTGGTGTCAGTAAGATTTGTGAATGTTTTTGAAATAAGTCTCTTATGCTCACCAAGGCTGCGTTTATTTGTTAAAAATGCAGTAAAAACAGTGAAATATTATTACAAATTTACATAAGTGATTTCTATTTTAAAATATTTTAAAATGCAATTTATTCCTGTGATGGCTAAGCTTACTTTTTAGCAGCTATTACTTCAGAGTCTTCAGAGTCACATGATCCTTCAGAAATCATTCTAATATGCTCACTTGGTGCTCAAGACTCATAACATTTTTTTGTGAAAACCGTGATACATTTTTTTCAAGATTCTCAAAAACTTGAAATAGAAGTTTTTTGTTGCAATGTAAATGCCTTTACTGTTACTTTTTATCAATTTAATGTATCCTTGCTGAATAAAAATATAAATTTATTGAAAATTCTTTTACTCATAATGTTCATTTCTGCTGTGATATCCTTAGTCTTATCACACGATCTCTTCTCCACGGCTTTTCAGAGCCATCGTAATCCAATACCCTCACGTCCTCTATACATAAATGCACAAACACATGACAAACGTCAAACAAACACTCAGTAGGCACGCTCAGAACGCAAAGATCCCACGGCAGAGCTTAAACAGAGCGTCTCGAGGCCGACCGTGAGCAGGGGTGGCCATGTTAGATTCCTGCGTGCCGCACACGACGCAGCTCAAATAAACCCAGCACAGTGAGCCGGGGTCAGGCCGCCTCTGCTGAGGGATGCACTGCAGTGCCAGTTGTATAGAAAGAAAACAGGGTACCCAGCAGGACGTCCCGCACAGGGCCCAGCCAGCCAGATATTCAAGCCCGCTCCCTGTTTCTCTTTCCTTCAGAGTGTCCAAAGCGTTAGTCATGTTTGCCTTGCTGCTCTTTGATGAGAGTAAATATCATTTGCTCTCAGACACTTTGATTCTGTCAAAAAGAAGCAAATCAACAATGATTTTCAGTCCTAAAGAATGTAGCACTATAGTCAAAGACTGAGATTTCATTATGCAGTAGTTATGAAGTTATGCAAAATGTGTCTATAATATGTCAAATATATGGTACCATATCAGTCATCGGTTTACATTCAAGTTTTTTTTAAATGTATCCAACATTTTTGCTATCATCTAAAACTAATGTAAAGTTAATCTGTTAAATTGTAGTCTTTAGCAAATCTTCAAATGAATATCAAATTTTCACATTGTACATTATAATGTTGGGGTGTCTAAATTTAAAAAAAAAAAAAGTTTAAAAAGTTTCAGCATTCATATTATATATATATATATATATATATAGAGAGAGAGAGAGAGAGAGAGAGAGAGAGTGTATCTACAATTGTATATATTTTTATATATTTATTATTTTACATTACATAAAGTTTTTTTAAAGTTTTTTTTTAGAAAATTCATATTGGCCAAAATATGAAAATAATTATCAGATTACTATCCAGAATTTTAATATTGGTGCATTTTTCTTACAGAAGATTTTTTAAAGTAGAAACAAATTATGCCCATTTCCAATCTTAATTATTTGATCATGTTCTTTTCAACATAAGTTTTACAGCTTTAGTTCATTTCCTAGTAAGATGTATGTCAAAAACAAATCAAACTTGATTTGATGGAACACACCATTTAAAAACATGAGGCTGCTGACAAAAAAAAAAAAAAAAAAAATGCTGAACACTTATTAAAATTTCTTGTTCTGTGGCACATTTGCAAGCTGTGCCATTGTGGAATTGTTGCCAATAGCTTGTACTGGGCAGATGGGCGAGTCAGAGAGATGGATCAGATGCCTCATAAATTCTGTTTGCCACCAAAACTGAGGAGAGATACAACTATCCATGCTTTATTGCCAGGGCACAGGGTGGGTCTGCCAAATGCAACAGTTTAAACCGTCTATCCAAATTATGCCCGATTCAGCACAGTGAGTGTAACTAATTCATATCCTATCTTTTCCATGAGTGCCGTTTTCTATACCTAAAAGAAAACTGTTTATGACAGTGGATCCTTCAGCATAACACTGCTTTTTATGTTCACTAAATATTGTTTTCACTGTATTCTCATATTTCCACTCTATTCTACTGCTCCCAAAACCACATTCTTTTCCCAAGCTGCTATAAACAGCAATTGAGTCGTAATGCTTAAAATAGCTGCAGTTCAAGGTGAAATTTGAATGTTTGTATTCCTATGTCATTTATGTACATAGATGGTTGATAGAGTCCTGGAGTTTTATATGGCAAACAGATGTCGGGCCGAGCACCGAGCATTTCGTAGCACCTGCTTGAGTAAACAGAGGCCTGCTGAAGCCTGGACCTCGCCTGTTTTCTTTCCATAGACACCTCACTGCATCCATCAAAAGTTTGGAATATTTAGGATTTTTTTTATGTTTTTGAAAAAAGTTGAATACATTTATTCAACAATAATAGCAATAAAGTGATCAAAAGTGACAGTAAATACATTTATAATGTGAATATAATTGTTTTAAATAAAGGCAGCTCTTTTGAATTTTAAATTCTTCGAAGAAAATCTTGTATTGTGGTTTTCACAAAACTTTACGCAGCAAAAACTGTTTTTAATATTTATAATAATAAGAACCAATTATTAATAATTAAGCACCAACAATAATTAAGAATCAAATCAGCATATGTGACCCTGGACCACAAAACCAGTCTTAAGTCGCTGGGGTATATTTGTAGCAATAGCCAAAAATACATTGTATGGGTCAAAATTATCCATTTTTCTTTTATGCCAAAAATCATTAGGGTATTAAGTGAAGATCATGTTCCATGAAGATATTTTGTAAATTTCCTACTGTAAATATATCAAAACTTCATGTTTGATTAGTAATATGTATTGCTAAGAACTTCATTTGGACAACTTTAAAGGCGATTTTCTCAATATTTAGATTTTTTTGCACCCTCAGATTCCAGATTTTCAAATAGTTGTATCTCAGTCAAATATTGTCCGATCCTAACAAACCATACATCAATGGAAAGCGTATTTATTCAGCTTTCAGATGATATATAATCTAAATTTCGAAAAATTGACACTTAAGACTGGTTTTGTGGTCCAGGGTCACATATTAGAATGATATCTGAAGACTGAAAAAATAATTGCTGAAAATTCAGCTTTTCCATCACAGGAATAAATTAGATTTTAAAATATATTCAAACAGAAAATGTTACAATGATCTTAATAATTTCAAACTTTTGACCGGTAGTGTTTGTTGGTCAGTTGTTTACAGTATTTTATAAAATGTATATGTGTATATATATATATATATATATTTATTTATTTGTGTGTGCAAAAAATATTGCAATGTTATAGTGGATTTCATTTAAAAGAAACGAACATTTAAAGCAAAATGAACAAAATTGCAAAAAAATATTGTTCAAAACTAAGACTAAATTATTTTAATTTATTTAAAAGGTTGCTTTTAACATTTTACTGTATAAAATGAGTAAAATGTGTAGCACTGTTTATTTGCAAATGTCATTTTTAGTATCCAAATGCTTTTTTGGGGTCACTATAACATAAAGGTGAGGTAAGCAATACATGACTTTATCTCTCGACATTGTAGTGTTGTTTTTGATGGTACATCTGGCAACAGCACTTAAAGTGTATCTCCTGCATGCAGACATCTGCCTGATCACTGCTTTATTCGGTGTCCTCCTTTACCACAATTGACTTGTCATGTATTTCACAGCTAATTAGGCCTTTACAAATGAGGCCAATGGCCACTGATAAGGACGCTGCTAAATTGACCGTAAATGCTACCATTCAATCAGACACAATGACCACCCCTGCAGCAATAATCAGGATTAATTAATGCTGCGGTATTGTGCACAGATGCAGTGGGAAAACATCTACAGCAACAGAAAATTGTGAAGTATTCATTACAAAGTCTTTTCTGGATTTCCACTCATACATCTAATGAATTTACTGTAGTTGTCTGAACATATAATCAACCTATTTTCCTCAGCTCTTTGTGTTTGGATTCAGCTCGCTGCTCAAAGCATGCTAGTAGAGTATTGGGGTCCGTCTGAATGCCCCTAACTGTCTCTTCCCTTTAGTACTCCCCTCACAATCTGCTTTGAGTACATAGGCACCAAGATTACTTGTGGCTCCACTATTTTTTTGGGATTAAGATCCCTTCTTCCTAATCAAGTTGAGCTCTTGTGCGCCGTCCGAGGGCAGTCGGGTGAGATGGTGTGGAATCTCTCTTGAGGGAACAGGCCGAGCCTCTCTTTCAGAGCTATCTTGGTGTTTGTCTCTGTGAATTGTTAGGACACTGCACTGATGCCTACCTGGCAGCGCTGCCTGACCGAAACAGCCGTCTTAGCCCTAAAATCAACAATTCAGCCTGGCGGCTTTAATTCAGAGCTGATCTGGATGGTTGTTTGTTATTGTTCTTCCTCTTAAACAGCTGACAGTGGATATTTCAGGTTTACTGGATAACAGCAAACGAGTGCTGATATGTTCCTAGGTAAAAGGTTACAGTCACAGATCTGGAAGTAGTGATGTAAAGCCAGCTGCTGTCTATGTCATATCTTTTTTTTTTTTTTGGAGATTACAGTCCATTATTTTCCATTGTACTACAATGGATTGCACTTTTAAAATTGCAGCACAGAAAATGGGGGGTCAAACTCATGAAAACAATGTATATAAATCATCTAAATGGAGCAAAATATGTTGTTTAGCCATGGTCAATCAAAGCAAAATGGACCGAGAATCGAGAAAAGGCTGAGTCAGCAGTTCACAAAGACATATAGCCATTATCCATGTCCTCCTCCTCTGGAACAATGAAATCACTAATAATCATCATCACAAAAATCATTGTAAAAATGCTTTGAAAAAACATGTAAGGCATTAAGCATTAAGAATAACATATAAATAAATATAAATAAAATAAAAATATATATAAATAAAAAAAAAAAAATTGTAATTATTACCTTAGATTATAATTACGTTAGAATATAATGTATAAATGTTTATATTCAAATCAATTTTTAAAATGATTTTTAATATAATATGATCTTTAGTATAATTGAGATAATTAGCTTTTGTTTTTATATTTTTCGTTTTCATTTTATATTTTGTTAACTTTTTGTTTTGTCATTTTTGTTAAAAGTCTATAAAGTTTTTATTTCTTTTTATTTTATTTTAGTCATTTTCATATTCATTTATTTCAGATAAAGCGTATTTGATTTCAAGTAACACTGATATACCCATACATAGCTTATACTACGTATACAAAATGATTGAAATGTTTGACTTTTCTGTTTGCACTAATAGAATTATCAAATGCTTTTCATGAATATTGTTCTGAAAATATTTCTGTTTGACCAGAAACAATAAAGTCAGTTCCAACAATTCCAGTCCACTTTAAGATGCCCTAAAAAGCCTCCAAATTGATTTATTAAAACAGCACAACGTCTTCTCTAACAGTTTATGTTGATGGTGATAAAAAAACCATCACTAGAAAAACCGATTGAATCCTAATCCTAATCTCATTCGCTGATCACAGAGGTATTAGCTACTGTTTTCAAAAGGGAATGACAAATTAAGTGATCCTTTGCCTTTCCCCCCACCACGTTCTTTTTCTGTCAGCGGCTTCGTCCTTCATTCCTCCGGTGACAGGGAGTGCTGAAGGACGCCTCGACTAGCTGACACTGCAGTTCCGTCTGCTTCTGGGCCGCCTGCTGCCAAGAGAGCTCACACTGCCTTGCAGACACTTGATGAAGAAAAGGAATCGATGGAGTGAAGAATGATGAAGAAATGAAAGTGGGAGACAGACAAGCTGCAAAAACGAGTGTGGCACTTTTGCTGTGACAAAACCTACTAATTAGGCAGAAAGGAAGACGGTAATAGATTTCAAAATGATCTCTCTGTTTAAAGTCGCTATAAAAATATCCAGACGAATATAAGGACATACAAGATAAATTCAACTGTGCAGTGAACTGAAATGATGAATAAATGTCAAAAATGCATTTAAGATTTAGAGAACAAATGCAATATTTTTCTTCTAAATGTAAAAAATAATAAATATATATATGGAAAGAGACACTAATTTTTTAATATGACCGCTTTGGCACAATCGTTAGAACTCCAAATTTAGTTTTCTTCATGATAAACGGTCTGATTCTGTCCATTAGGATTATTTTCCTAACTGTATAAGCAAAAACACAATGGACTTTGTCAAGCATCACAATTCGGGCATTAGTCATTAGATACTGCATTCGCTTAATGGAGGATAATAGGATCATATCCATCTCAACTAGCGCAGTAAATATGGCATTTTAATGTTTACTGCACTGTTTGGATTTCTGGATTATTTGAGTGGTGCTACAATTCATATAACATGACCATTCATTCTGATGGTCCACGCCGACAATCATTACTGTAATTATCCTGTGATGCAGTTGCAAAATGACTGATGAATGAACAGAGGTTTTGGCTGCTTTTTGGCCGCTCACCAGGGCACACGTATTCATCTTCATTTTGCGGGAGTTTTTGTTCATCTTCTGTCCCTGAGAAAACCAGTTCTGCGGTTGAATGCCAGTAACTCTAAGCGAACGCAAAATATTACTCTCAGCATCTATCTATTTCACAGACGTTCTCGATGTACCGCTGCAAAACTTACTCACTTTAGGCCATTTCAGAATTTAGTTTAAAAACCCAGGAATGACCTGTGTGATGGATTGGACAGACTCGTTTTAAGCCTGGCAATGCTTTTGAGTTAATAACCCTCACTTTTTATTCATATTCCAAGAAATATATTAGTTTTACGGCACTCAGGGAGAATTTTACCTGACATGCACATGGTTCAGAAGTGAAAGGGACCTGAACGTAATCTGCACACTCATGTCCCATAAATGTCTTTATGAATACTTTGCACATCCAATATTTAACGCAAGCGGTAAGATGTCATAGCGCACCAATACACATGGTCAAAAGATGGGACAAAATGACCCCGCTACAGGGATTCCTCTATTTCCTGCACAATTGATTTATTTCACATTATTAATGAACTTTGCTGCAGCTCCACTTGTCAGGGCTGCTGTGCAGAGGTCAATAACCAGAGGAAACTTGATGTTAGTAGATCCAGCTTAAGTGATTCTGTCGCACTAACGATTCAATATATCAGGACAAATGTCAGGTGCTTTTAATATGTTGATTCACCGCCTCTAATCTGCATAAGCGCAGTGCTTGCGGGGAGCCAGGAGATTTATATGCTTTGCTGAAATTCCCCTTGCTTTCGGTAAATATTTGAGGTAGTAGGTAGAGTTGGCCAAGCAGGAGAAGAATTTAAAACATTTTTTTTTCTCTTGTTCTAGTGGAAGAACATTGAGGATTAGTGGAGAAATGTGGTTTATTTGTTCATTTTCGTTCATTATGATATCTGGAAAAATCTTTCCAATAGCATTTCCATTCATCTGGCTGAAAACAAATAAATGGTGAACATTTGATGAAATGTTTATTATTATTAATTATTTTTTATAAGTAATTTATACATTGAATGAATGAATGAATGAATGAATGAATGAATGAATGAATGAATGAATGAATGAATGAATGAATGAATGAATGAATGAATGAATGAATGAATGAATGAATGAATGAATGAATGAATGAATGAATGAATGTACCCGTAAAGAAAAAAAAAAAAAATTTTTTGGTTAGAATTTGCTTTCTTTTTTTTTTATAACAACATCACATATTGAATATATACGTATATATGTACACTTTTTTTTTTTTTAAATCAGTCATCTGATATGATGATAATCTTCCAATCAGCATTTCCTTTCATCTGGTTTTAAACAAATCAGTGGTGAATATCTACTGTGACAATGCTTTTTTTGAGTAATTTCTACATTCATTGAATGAATGAATGAATGAATGAATGAATGAAAAGAAAGTGAATGAACGCATTGAGTGAAAACAAACCAATAGTGAACATCTACTAAGATATAATGATTTTTGAGTAATTTATACATTGTTTGAATAAATAAATAATAAATAAATGCACAGTGCACCTGTCAAGAAAAAAAAAAAACGAATTATATATATATGATATAGATATAGATATAGGTCATCACATATTACTTCATATAGCACATATCCCAAAAGAACAAAACATTTATTTACTTAACCCTTAATCGGTCCTTGGGGTCTATTTGACCCCAATGGAATTTTCCTTTATTTTTTAAAAATGTTCCCTTCATCTCAGGGGCATGAGACTCTGTGACTTTTCCTAAATAATCTATCTAAACACACACAAAAAAACTGGACTTGATTTGGTTGTTCTAAAAGTGTGTAAAAAAAAAAATTACCGTTTAAGGTCCTTGGGGTCAGATTGACCCCACATTGAAAATGAATGGGAAAAGTGAAAAAAAATATTTTTTTTGTTTCATTTGTCAAAAAAAAAGTAGTAAACCCAGTATAAATCTGAAAAGTTTTACATTTTTATAAAGGCCTGGATCTAGAGCACAAATGCAAATTGGAACGAACATTCTATCTCATACACAACACACACACGTGTGTGTGTGACGGCAATAGAGTGCATTTTTATAGAAATTGGCATATAAAATCAACAAATTTGGCATAAATCTGAAAATTTCCACTCATAAATGAAGGACTGGTACTAGAGCACAAATGCAACATGGAACAAGCATGTTCACTCACTCTCTCACACTCACACACACACACACACACAGAGAGAGAGAGAGAGAGAGAGAGAGAGAGACATTTCTGCAAATTTATGTAACATAATTCGCAAAAGCAGACCATTCAAAAGACACCAGACAATAACAACAAATTCTAACCTTTGACAAAAATATGGATTTTTTTTGTATATTTTAGAATTTTTAAATATATTTTCACAAAATATATATCATAAAGTTGCAAGGAGAAGCTGAAACATGAAGAAAAATTGACTTGAAACCGAACTGAAAATGAATGAGTCCCTATGGACCTCTGCTGGATATATGTGGTCATTGCACTTTCTTTCTTTAACTGTAATTCCTAAAGTTTTTATTCTAACCTGCAGATGGCAGTATTCTATCCCTAACACATGGGCCAGAAACCATATCTAGAAACCATTTATTTTTAATTTAGGTCATAATTTAAGTGATTTTTTAATAATAAATTAATTTTTCATAAGCCAATTTATGGCGTAGTTGAATAATTGTGCCGTAAATAGGTAAAAAAAACTATCAAATATCCACAAAAACGCAGCATAAATGTATAGTTGAGAAGTAAATAAAAAAAATGATATATAGTTTGTCATATAAAAAATGTATATTTCCTTATGCAATCGCTCTGTAAAAGTTTGGGGTCTATCTGACCCCAAGGACCTTAAACCTAAACCCTACTCGAGGGGCGATGTAGGGTTAAAAATATTTTTTTTAACATTAGCAGATTTAAGAATGAACAGACAGACAGATACAAAATACCAGATTAGGAAAGTCTTGCAAAACCTTCTAAATTTGAATAAAATTGATTAAAAAGTAGAAGTGTGCCGAGATTTTGTAGAAGGGCCTGGGAGGCAGCCACGTTAACACTAAAGGTGACTAAACTGCTGGCTGCAGTTTTCTGGTCGGTTGCAGAAATCAGTGCAATGGATTGGCAGGAAGAGATTTAGTTGTGTGTGGCAGAGGTCAGTGTATTGTGTATTCTGTGCAGTCAATAATAAAGTAAGGACTTATGCCTGCTGAAAGTTAATGAGCAATCACAAGGACCTTGGAAAGTCATTTGCATCCTTACATCGGCTGCACACTTTGGCTCTGAAAGGGCCCAGGGGATCCAGAGTCATCGGAAAGCCACAGCAGGCGAGGTGGAGGAGATAGACCTGCCGCAATGATCCCCAATGCCTCTAAAAAGAAGAGGATTATCCATTTCAAAAAGCGGATGATATTGCTCTTTTGGAAATTTCAATGCTGATCTCTGCAAATCATTAAAAAGACAATTATGCTACATTTCCATGTTCCACAAAACTACAACAGCCAATTTTAAGGATTTTCTAATTGAAAATTAATCTTTAATTCATCTAGAAAGCGTATAAACACTCTCTTAAAGTGGGTTTAAGTAGCCTACCGTGGCCACAAAAGCATACTTCAATTGTTTAAGAACACCATCAGTCATATGTTTGGCCTAAATCTGAATTACTTGGGCTTTCAGGGTGTTTGTTGCCATACAGGGTCATATGGAACAATCGTCAGGGTTAGTGGAGGGTGGGTAGTCAATTGGAATATTCAGCATGCCCTTGAAGTCAACAGCCATCACTGTGCATGCATGAAGGATTCACTTTATCAAAGGGTGGCACCCTGCCATACTACACTGGTCATGTAATCAACCTTGCTGCTTTCCAGTCAACAGCATACGGATGTAATCTAGAGCCGTGCAGAACAGCGTTCGGTTCTGTTGGCGGTTCTCGCATGTGCTTTTTTTCCACCAATACGGACACGACGCTAATATACTCTGACAGAGTTTTCTGGATTACTACTCAGCAGCGCTGCAACACTGCTAATGAATATACAGTGCCAAACAGACAGTGCGACCCATGCATTTTGATTCTCGAACCAATGACTCCATTGTAGTCCAATTCCTGAACAAATGACTTTTATGAGCAGGTTCGTTTTAATAAATCATATACAGCACAGTAAGTGTAATCTGTTTGACGAACAGATGATTTATGTATCGGTTCTTTTTAGCAAATCAGAAGTTTACAGCACAACCAGTGTGGTTCAACTCTTGAATGATTGATTCTTATGAGTCAGTTCTTTGAATCTCATTCTAGTGAATCAAAAACATACAACTTATCCAGTAACTTTTGAAAGATAAATAAAGATCACAAAGTTGAAACAATAAATGAATGAATTATTTTATCATTAATTATTTTTACTTGTTTAACATTGTTATTTAATATATATCTATACCAAGTTATTGGACTGCATTTATGCTGCTACAAAAAAAAGATTATTGTAAAAGTGTGTTTATATATATTTTTTTAATTACTGACATTATTTTAACATTTGGTAACAAGTCTAAACATTTGTCCCTTACAACTCACCATTAACAAATTGTTTTAACAAAAAATAGAAAAAAGAAATTTGTTTGCCAAGTTGATCTACTGTTGCAATTTGGTTATATAAAAATATATACAAATATCATTAAATAAAAGACACTGAGCTACTGAACCTTAAAGTCTTGCATTTATTTAATGATATTTGTTTTTCAGTGTGCCTTCAGGTCTCTAAAATGCAAAAGGAGAGGAAAACAAATCTCATTACTTTGCTTGGCGCTATTTTTCCAAAACAGTAATAGAATATCACGACAAGAAACAGATTGTTTCTCAGCCCACATCCAACAAGCCTTATTCTAATGTGCCAAGGCCATGCGACTTCTAGCTTTGTTACAGTCAAGTGCGAGGCCTTCCTCCCCTCCTATTTTTAATATATCTGTATAGAGAGAGTAGATCTTACACTGTTCTGACAAGAGACAAATGTTTCATTCAAATGTGGCTTTCGCATATTGTGGAAGAAGTAATGAATTCCTGTGCTCCGGCGGGCCCAGTTCACCGTGTCAAGCCTGCGCAAGGTGGAACCCGGCTGCAACAGCAAAATTAAATTTAATGTTCCAGCCGCCACTAGAAAGGTGCATAAATCAAGGCTTTTGATTTGCATGGACTGTTACGAACAACCCTATTCCACACAAAAATAAACCAAGCCTCAAATATGATGTCAGCCAAAGAACAAAGCAATCTTAGGATTCCTAATAAAAGTGAGCAAGAGGCAAAAGAGCTTTAATTTTCACTGGTATTACGTCGCTCTGATGTCAAGTATGTTATTAAAAACACAGCTTCTATTCTCTTTTCATTTTTAAAAGAAATCGATCACAAAAGTTTTTTGTGTGTGTGTTTTGAAAAAAAAAAAAAAAGAAAGAAAAACAGTTAAGTTTCTTAAAAGAACAGCTCACCCAAAAAGGAAAGTTTACTGAAAATGTACTCACCCTCAGGCTATCCAAGTTGTAAATGAGTTTTCTTCATTGGAACAGATTTGGAGAAATTTAGCATTATATAATTTCCTCACCAATCGACCCTCTGAAGTGAATGGGTGCCGTCAGAACAAGAGTCTAAACATCTGATAAAGACATCACAGTAATCCACAGGTAATTGAAAACTCTTATAGATGCATTTTTGTAATAATTTCATAATTAACACATATTTAACTGTTGCGTTCAACAAATAAAATACAAGTCCTCTATCCATAACATTGCTTTCTCCAGTCAAAATGCCATTTCAATTGAATCAGGAAAGAAATATGCACAGATCACCGATCAGGAAGAACAGTCCAAAACACTTCTAATCTTTGTTGATTTTGACGTGAGAGGACAGCAGGGGATGACATTTTTATTTTTTATTTTTTACTGGAGGTAGTGTTACTATGGATTATGGACTCATATTCTGAAGTGACGGTTTAAAGTTAAAATGCATTAATGATGGATTTGTTACTTATACAAAGATGCAGCTTTTTACTTTACAAGATGTTAATTGATTGCCCAGAGTCATGTGTTTTACTTGTGGATTATTGTGATGTTTTTATCAGCTGTTTGGACTCACATTCTGACGGCACCCATTCACTGCAGAGGATCCATTGGTGAGCAAGTGATGTAATGCCAAATCTCTCCAAATGCGTTCCAATGAATAAACAAACTCATCTACATCTTGGATGGCCTGAGGGTGAGTGAATTTTCAACAAATTTTCATTTCTAATTGAACTGTTAAAGGGGTCATCGGAAGCAAAATTCACTTTACAAGTTGTTTGAACATAAATGTGTGTTGGAAGTGTGTGTACACATCCATCCGATAATGATAAAAATCCACCCAGTGTTTTTTTTTAAATCCCTATTTTAAAATTCCCTTTCTCAAATCAGGCTGTTCTGAGATTCCTGTCAGAATGACGTAGTTCTGCACAGACAGCTCCCACGATAGTTGATTGACAAGGCCATCTTAACTTAGACCCGCCCTGAGTGAGCTGAGAGCTGTCCGCCATTGTGTCGACTCCGGTGCAGGGGAAAACAAGAATGTCTCCGATTAAGCGATTGAGGTGTTTTGTTAGATGTAATAATGAACATAGCAGTCGTCATTTACTCCTGACATCTGAGCCACTGAAGACGCAGTGGATTAAGGTTACTTTCATTTTGAAGGGAATGCGCCGATCCCCGATCTACCTAAATGCGTCTATTTTCACGTGAATCATTCGTGATCCAGCTTCATCTACAGAAGAAGTGAGTATAAGGGTTTTTTTATGAATCTTTGTAAATCGCCTTTCCTAACAATGTGCTAGTTAGCCAGTTTTGCGGCTGAAGTTTACAGTCTGCTCGTCACCCCACAGAAGAGAGGGGCGGAGTCAGCAGAGCACATTAGCATTTAAAGCGACATGGACTAGAATGGCTTGCTAAAAACAGAGCTGATTTTGACAAGGTAAAAAGGTGTTTTTTACACTACCACTGAGAAATTTTAACCAAAGTATGTTATAGACTTTTCATTAAGGCCCTAAAGAATCATATCAACTTGTGGAAAATGGGCATCCGATGACCCCTTTAAGTGTTTCTTTGACCTGTCATAACATTTAGACTGTTTATTTATTGGTTATATTATTATTTTAAAACTAATTGAATTCTTTCCAATTAAATTGTTTCCTAACACAATAAACCAAAGCAACAATAGTTGCTGACTGTAACCATAAGACTGAAGGCTATTTAACAATATAGACTGATCATCATCAGCTGCTCTCTCAGTTAAAATATTAATTATATTGAGAATATGGTACTACATGGAGTTGAAATTGTCTAAAGATTTCCCTGTATTGCGAATTACACATTTAATTGTGTTTTAGAGTTAAAAGGAAATGACTGTAAACTGTACTAATTTATGCACGCAGAAAATTACCAGTACCTTTTTCATTTTTCTGCAGTGAAACGTGGATGTATCCTGCAGAGAGGGTGAGATGCAGGTTATTGAAATGAAATGGAGCCACTCTCAATCTATTTTTCTCATGCTTTCTATTTGCAGAGACATACATAGGCATGTGAAGGGGGAAAGTAGCACTGCCCTCCCAAAGAATTATGGGATTAACGTCCACGCCATTGCCGCAGCCCCGGATAAAGAGGTTCAGGTGTAGCGACTCACCCCTATAGTTAAAGAGATTATCAACAATGAAAATAATCTAGGAAAAGTTACTCCGTGCTGCAGCCACGATGAAAAGTCTTGCTGTTTTTTTGAACAATTTCCCAGAAAAGGCTTTTTATTGTATAAGTGGGCAGGAGCCAAACGTCCTGTACTGGTGGCCATCCTCTTAGCCCCCTGATCCCGGCCCGCGTCAATCCGATCTGCAAACTCAATAAAAAAGATAGCAAGGATGATTGGCTTTTACATTAAAAGCCATATATTCTGATGAATTTGTCTTTTTCTTATAGTTGACGTGCGCTTGCAACGATGGAATAAAGGCTCTGAGTGCATCAAGACATAAAAAGATGGTACAATATCAAAAAGAGTGAGAAGTGACCGGCAAAATGACAGTCATGCACAGCTATGCTTCAAATCAGTGTCAGTTGAGGAACAGAATAAAAGATGAAGCACAATACAAAATAAGATTTAGGAACCTGCAAGCTTTGTCAGAATAAAGCGAACAGATGCCACTTTCTCAATTAATGGCGAGTCTTAATTTGCAATGTACAGCTATAAACAAACTAATTTATGCTGTTGTCTTTATTGTTCAACAGAGAACTGCAGTTCAGAGTCATTTTATGAAGAATGCTAGATCAGAGAAAGTGGCGAGCATCGTGAAACCACAAGCCCATCTGCGTGCGGCGGTCACAATGCAAAACCGTAACTATTCATGGCCATATGTCCAAACAGAAAATGCCATCTCAGAGTGACAGAGCTGTTTAATGGCATTGGTAAATGGCTCACTGAAGTGAATGTATTAAATGGTTTACTGTGCTGGTATCAAATGTGTGTTTTATAATGATTTGAGGCCTCTTTAGGTCAATGAAATGTTTAGTAGGTCTCTTGCTCGTTGCTGTGCTGGTTCTTTCTACAATTCATGTGAAGGGATGTCATATCATCAAATTAGTGATAGCCTAAATGGTATAAAATGACCAACTTACTTTGTCATGCCTTTATTTTAAAGCATTTGCCCAGAAAATAAACTTTGTACTTGTGAAGGAAATTTTTACAGTCACAACTATATTACTTTTATATTTTGCGAGCTAATTATAATACCTTAGGGCTCCAGACTGGGAACAGAATGGTCAAAATAAATAAATAAAACTGTGCAGCAGTTTTATGTTGTATGTATGCGATTTCGAATTCATCCTTTGTGTGCATCCATATTCGGTTTCATCAGATATCATCTTGTTACAGAGCACATGAACTGCACGCAGCATCAAAAACTGTGCAATGATGTCCGATTCATGAATGAATGACTCTTATGAACTGGTTCTTTTTAATCAGGCACTCAAAAAAAAATTCATGAAACATGAATATTGCATGTCAGTCAAGCATCATTACTGACTTCGCAACTGATTCCTTCACTGAACCACAAGTCATTTTTCAGTTGTGTCCAGTTCAAAATTAACCAGCAACTATTGCTGATATGCTTTAGATTTGTGACTTACATTAGTACATTTAGTTGTTGTTTTTCTATAGAGTGTAATTATAGATGCATTATAGTAGCATGTTCTAAAGAAGGACATTCAACAATTTTTTTCTTCTTTCCAAAATGGAAAAAATATTCTTATAAAACACTAAATGACTCAAACACCATCAGTGGCAGCACTGAATTAGAACACTTTTTTTTTTAAGCCCTTCACTGTTTTTCTACCATTCAAATGTTTGGGGTCAAATGTGCTTAATTTTTCTTCTCAGTTTTTCTTTTGATCTGAAGCCCTGTAAGACTAGCTGTTCCAATCGAGCCTGTCCCTGAATGTCCCCAAAGCAAGGTTTTGTCCTCTTTTACTAACGTTTGGCTACAAATTTGTCTCTAAACTATAGCGAAGTAAACCCTCACACACACATACGCGTGTATTTGTGAGTCTAGGGCAAAGTCAGGACAAGGGCCCCTGTGGGAAAAACACACAAACTTCTTCCTGCAGTGACTCAAATCAATCCTACCGCAAAGCGAGAGCCGGTAGACATTCCTGTATCAATGAGCCTGCATGGGTCCCCAAAAAGACCAGTACCAAGTACAACCAACGAGAGAGAAAGAAAAACAAGAGGTGGACTGAAGAAAAAAGAAACAAAAAAGAAAGAAAACAACTACTTTGGATTTTCAGCTTGCAAATAAAAAAGAAAAGTAATCAATCATGTTTGAGGCGTTTAATTCCCGGGCTGCTGTTCTGGGCAGGGGAAGAATGAAATGGGACAAGACTAGAATATGCAAAGTTGTGTGCTCTTTCACAAGAGTTGCTGGGAGGGGAAACACGTTAAGAAGAGACAAATTGACATTCCGGGGGAAAACATAAAGGCCTGGTAAACGTTTACTGTCACAAACACTAATTAATCACCTTGCCAGCTACTATTAATCATATATTAATGAGATTGTCTGTTTGCTTTGGCTGATCCAGGACCCCTCCTCAGTACTACAGGCTTTGAAAGCCAGACATCCACAACTCTATTAATCTTACAGCACCTACAGTCATAAAAAAACAGACTTTATATTAAAAGCAAATAGTCCGAACATTTAATGTGTCTATATCTCACCATTTTATTACACCAAAGTCAGAATAAGACCATAAGTTAATTCTTCAGCTGTCTGATGAAGAAAGCAAAAATTCCAATGAGGAAATAATGAAGTTACTTCATGCTCATCAAGCTTGTATAATATCACTGGCATCCATTCATCTTCGTTTTCTCTTTTTAAACTGGCATAAAACAAAAACTGTCATTAATTATGTCATCTAGATGTTCTACACTACAGCATGCCCCAAAACCACTAGAATACAACATGGGAGCCTGACATGGACATATTTAATTAATAAAGATTCATTAGAAACATCAATCAAGCGGAATTCGAAAGTAATCAACAAGTGAACCATCATTGCTATGAAGACGTCTGTAGACTGTCCTTTAGTTTCCAGGGAGCTGACGTCTTGGCCTCCGTGGTTGGTTTTTCTCAAATGAAAGCTCATCTGTCAACTGTCAAGACCTTTACAATGTAGATTCCCCATAATGCATCAGTCTTCTTACAATTTCCTCATCTCATTTTGGGTCTTTCAGCATATTCTTATTTCAGCAGGTCTGGAACACTGGGAAACGGTTGCACAATACCTATAGGATGTTGATGCATTACTTGCAAAATGCAAAGTGTACTTCCTTAGACTGGTATAACTGTACAATTATCTAAAACCCAAATGGCTGCATTTTTCTTTACATTGGTTATCTAGAGGCTACACCACCTACACCTCTGAGCACCTGACCTGTGCATCAGCCCAGCAGAAATGTTTATCACACTTTGGGCATTTATAAACTGAGGGAGTGCATTAAACAGAGGAGGCTGTCACTGCATGCTGATGGAGGGAGCTGCTTTGCTTTCTAAGCTGTATGTAGATCGGCACTGAGGTCAGCCAGCCTATACACTCTCCTGGACACATGGTACATACTAATACAGGGCACGGCATAAAACACATATAACACATTATGAGACATGCACTGAAATAGGCATTCAAATGCTTTGGAGTTACTTTAAATTGCTATATGGTCTATTTGTTAAGGGGCAATGGCATAACTTGAGATGTTCTGACAGTGTTTTTAGCTTGCAAATTATTATAAAGTGTGTATATATACACACTCGTACATACACAGACACTACAGTTAAAAAGGATTTTTTGCAGAAAATGAATACATTTATTCAGCAACGACCCATTAAATTTATCGGTCACACTTTATTTTAAGGTCCCATTCTCACTATTAACAAACCATTAAGTAACTTTTAAAGTATAAAAAAATATACTTAAAAATATAAAAATATATCCTCTCTGTCTCTCTGTGTCAGCGTAGCGCCATTTTGGAGAGCATCCGATGGACGCAAAGTGCGTACGCTATTCTCTGTCATCAGTAATGCAAGGATACGTATTGTACGTTTATTTACGCTTTGATTTGAACGGAAACAGCGTATCCATGCGTTACTGATGACAGAATAGTGTACGCACTTTACGTCCATCGGATGCTCTCCAAAATGGTGCTACGCTGACACAGAGAGACGGAGAGGAGACCAATTGCTGAATAAATGTCGTTATTTTTATTTTCTTTGCATACAAAAAGTATTCTCGTCGCTTCATAAAATTCAGATTGAACCACTGATGGCAGATGGACTATTTTGATGATGTTTTTTTTATACTTTTCTGGACCTTGACAGTGTTAATTGTTTGGCAGTCAATGGGACAGTCACAAGCCTCCCGGTTTTCATCCGAAATATCTTAAATTGTGTTCCGAGGACGAATGAAGCTTTTACGGGTTTGGAACGACATGGGGGTAAGTGATTAATGACCAAATTTGCATTTTGGGGTGGAGTATCCCTTTAAGTATAGGTATTGGGCAGGATTATGGATGTATAATATGGTCATGGAGAATGTGTGTTTTATAAGTGCTAATAAACAGCCAATATGTTAATAATAGGCATGCTAAGAAGCAACTAGTTAATAGTGTGAATTGGTCCCTATACTATACTTAATAGTTACCCTATACTAAAGTGGTGCCAATTTATCAAAAATAACAGAAATATTTAATGGCATTAATAATAAATGCTGTGTTTTTATATTTATTTTAATCTAAGAATCTTGAAAAGAAAAATCGTCAGCAGCACAATTGGTTTCAGCATAGAAATCACGTTTGTAACAAAATTAACATATGATCCAGATTTCTGAAGAATCACGTAACACTAAAGACTGGAGTAATGGCTGCTGAAAATTTAACCTGGCCATCACAGAAATAAATTTCATTTTAAAACATTAAAACAGTTATTTTAAATATATATATATATATATATATATATATATATATATATATATATATATATATATATATATATATATATATTTTTTTTTTTTTAACTTCACAATAAGACTTTTCAGTATTTTAAACAAATAAATGCAGCCTTGGTCAGAATAAGAGGCTTCTTAAAAAATAAAAATAAAAAAATCTTACCAACCCCAACCTTTTAAACCTTCATGTATAAATATTTAACTGTTGCTTTAGTGTCCAAAATACTTAGGGTTCACTGTATACCCTTTCAGATTAAACCACCCACGACTGCAACGACTGGCATGCATCATTTGCATGATCATGAAAATTGTTTTCACAATAATTTCTCTGTATGCTCCAAAGGTGTTATTTTCATATCAAACACATGTATTTATTTTCAGTGGCTTAAGGAGTTTATTGTTGTATTTAAAAAAAAAATTCATTAATCAAGCTATGAATAACAAATGATTGAGGTGATTTGCAGATTACCATTTTCCCCCTAAAATCTTCATTTCCTCCACAGAGCAGCTAGAGACCTTCATATATGGCAGTCCATAATTCCATAATTGTGCAGCACAAAGAGTTAATATACACAGTGATGCTAATGAAGTGAAACTCATTGGCCCCTCGGCAGAGGAGACCTGCTGTTTAATTACCTTTTAAAAAGTCGTTTGATAGTTGCACGTGGGGAGCAGCTTTTTCAAAGGGAACAATGACGAGCCTGTTGAGAGCAAGGGTTTGTCTTTCAAATCAAACTCCAGTCGACGTCTTCCGGGACCGAGGAAAACATGTGTAAAGACTTTCCGAGCAGCGTGAGTCGGGTTGGCTGTAACCTTTTCTTGTTCTCTCCCTCTCTCGGTGATCTTTGCAGGTCACATTTAATGCTTCCCATTAAACGGATAAACTCCAGGTGGGAATTAAATATGAATCTGAGAGGAACGACCGTAATGAAGCACTTAGAGGGCCATTGGCATAATCGGACAAAAACTAGATCCCATTTCCATCCGTGACCTCCAGACACTGACACTTATTTATAATAATGGCCGCCGCACGGGGTGATGACATAATAAACCTGCGACCCTGTGGCCGGGTTTGTCACAGATGTGTCCTTTAATGGCAAATACACTCTCTAATTGGTTTCTCTACCTCGATAGTTCCCCAAAAGAGATGGAGGGACATGGTTTGTGCTGAACTGATGGGTGCACTCACGTCCTTCCAGGAATGGTGACAGAGATATATCTTCCTCATGCGCCCCATGGGGGTGTCTGATGGCTTAAAAGCAAGGTACGAACACAAGAACCCCATCGACCTCTGGACGGGAGATGGGAGCATATGTGATGGGACTCCGAGGAGGTGGAGGGGAGAAACGAGTAATGGATGGGGAACGGCGTAGGTGAGGAGCGCAGAGCTGTCCGAACAGTCCTGACAGCTGATCCCTCCGAGGGCCTTTTTGCAATGACTGTTGCTTTAATTAAGGGCAGTGCAAAGAGAGGGACTCTTCTACCTTAGCGCTTGCAGAAAACAGCACTATGTGCTTGTCTGCAGTCATGTAAGTGTTTGTATTCTCGATGAAGCGTGCAGAGTACAGGCTAGCGTAGTTTGCTTCGGCTTTAGCTCCCTCGCTGCGGAGGAATGACTCAGCCGGTGCAGGCATGTTTGTGGAGCGCTCAAAAGAAGCTTGTAGCTGTGTGGTAATGTCAACGCTAATGTTATGATTACTTGGGCCGGGGGCCTTTGATGACACGGTTAATGAGAAGTCTCGGGGTCCGACCCAGCGGGGTGAAGTTAAGACCTCCCACATCAAACAGTCATACTGCTGGCCAGCCATCCACCCACATCTTCCATCTCAGTGGACTGCTCTTGGAAAAAAAAAATAAAAAAAATTCACATTTCTCTGGAGAAATTCCCTCCCTTCCTCATGCCATTTAGGCCTCTGTTATGGGAGATTCATATCAATGGAGGTTCATGGTTGGTTTTGCACACAACACACTTTAGTAGTCATCATGTAAAAAACAGCAGATATGTTGAGTTTCATGGACTTTAAATTGAAATTGCATGGATATTTTGAAGTGATAAGGAAGGTTTATATTGCTGGCTAGAAACTTGATTAAAGGGATAGTTCACTCAAAAATGAAAATTGCGTCATGAATTACTCACCCTCAAGTTGTTCACCTTCAAAACACAAATTAAGATATTTTTGATGAAATCCGAGAGCTTTCTGACCCTCCATAGACAGCAAGAGAACTACCACATTTGAGGCCCAGAAAGGTAGTAAGAACATTGTTAAAACAGTCCATGTGACATCAGTCAACGACATTAATGAGCAAGTAATTAATGATAGAATTTTCAATTTGGATGAACTATCCCTCTAAGTTGTTATAAAGATGTGTTTTATCTCTACAGGTGCATTCCATTATAAAAACCGAAAAAAAAGTGTGAAGTGTGTGAATTTTGCACTATTAGTCTGACCAGTGCAATATAAAAAATTCTGGCTGATAAAACCATAATTATTTTTCATGCAACAACCAATATTAAAAAAATATATATACAATTTTACATTACAAATGAATTTGAACACCACAACATTATGAAAAAATTACTAAAAAGTACAATATGAATAAAAATGGATATTCATCAAAGGTATCTAAGGCTGTATTGGCACAACACAGTTTTAAGCTAAAAATGAAAAAATGCAGCTCAGCCATTCATTGACATGACAACTGTGTTTTGGGGGACTGAAAATGCAAACTTTCGAAAATGAGTTTCAAAGTGCAAATTTTTGAAAGTTATACCATTATCATTGCTGTGTAAACTACAAAAAAAAAAATGCAAATTTGTGAAGATGGTGATGTCAAGTGCAACATCATTAGGTGTTCAGTATAGGCATGCATGAGTTTCTTTACTAAAAACGCGGTGCATGTCAAGCCAGTAGTTGGCAATGTCACTTTGTAGTTTTCACAGATCCCCCTGTGAACGGGGATTGTTTTAACAAGATTGTCATTTGTACACAAAATGAAGGAAAAGGGAAAAACTTTTCCGATTTTAGTACATTGTTTTCATGTAATCGTACAATAAATGTAAAAATATAGGAAACATACATGCACAATTATATATGAAATATTCAATTAATTTAAATTTACAAATCTCTAAAATATCAGCAGATAACCAATCCAAGCCACTGTAGACTTCCCAAAATACAATCAGATTATTGTACACTTATGATTGGCTTAAAACAGATAGCAGCCTCTTTTTTTTTTAAATCAAGTATTTGAAATTTGGCCTATAGCACCAATATATCGTGCACCCCTAAACGGAACCCCATCCGCCATTGGTCACATAAACAAACAGCCCGCCCCAAAGTTGTGCCATTGGTTGCTCCAGTGTTGCTATTTGAGGCTTGTCAGAACACTCTAAACAAACAAGCAATTTTTTGATATCACCACACTGCCATTTCTGTTAAATCAACCTACAAATGGCATTCTTTAAAAATCATACACTTTGCTTTTAAGTCTAAATTAGACACACCAGAGTCCAGCATATGTGAAATGATGAGATTCCACACAACCAAAAATGATTGTGACATTCCTCCAAGGTGTTGTATGACATAATGATCATGCCACTAATTGTATCCATAATTGCATTTAACTCACAGCTGTCCCTGCTGATGACAGAGGTGCTCCATCTCATGGGGCCGGTTAGGAGAGCGTGTTCGTCTTGTCACTCTGATGTGTGTCTCACGTGTCCCCTCCTGGAGCAGTTCACCTCCTGGGATGCGCTAAGCTCCACATAGGGATTCATCCCACCGAAGGCTAGAAAGTCAAGGAGCGCAAATAATGAGAAAGGACACGGGGGGGGGGGAGAGAGAAAGAGGTGGCGGCAGAACAAATGCCCGGGCCTAACCGTGATCTAAGCCCCTGGATGAGCCTCTACAGATAAGCAATGCCATGTCACTGCCGCAGCACCGTCAAGAGGGTCTTGTCCGTAGCCAAAGCTCTCTCTCAAACACACACATTCAAACACACACTCTGACGGAGATCGTGCCCTTTTGTTATGTCTTTTGTTTTTTTCCAACCTCCTCCATGAAAAAGTTTACTCAGCTTTGGATTCACATCTCGCAGATGGCCGCTCCGTGCAGGAAAGAACCATCATCGCACAGGGAAAATATTATTGCAGGCCTGACCTCCGTTTGAAAGTGTTCCCATTGAGTGTTTTTATGATTCCCGGAGAAGTACACCCCCCCTGAGAAATTATCATCCTCATCAAAGTCCACGATCTTCAACGGCCACGCTGAGTAAACACTCTCGTAGACGCTCGTCGCACTTCCACAATAATCAACATGGCACATTTCGTCCCGAATACATAAACAAACGCACAAAATGAATACATTGCTGGCAAGTGGACGGTTATTGTCCAGTGCTATTTTTGGACAGCTACGCAGTTCTCTCTGGGGCATGTAAATATCTTGCTTACAATGTTATGCTAGTGTTCGAATGGATTTACAATTCTTCTTTTTTTTTTTTGTCACGTGCGTCTTGGGATTCAAAAATGACCCGCTTTTGACATTCGCTGATAAATTAACAGCCTTCTTTGAGGACATAAAAGGCTCTGCGATGTTTGCTCAGAGACGAAAATGTCCTCTGTTGTTTGCTTTAGACGATGCTCAAGTGATGAACATCCGTCCACAAATTTACATCAAAGTCAGTTTTCAAATGGAGGGGCTTGGGAAGTCTATTTGAATACCCAGTATGACAATCCCGTCTCCCTCAGAACTGAACCTCACAGCGGGGCGTCTGTATTTATTGCCTGAAGCCCTAATTGGGCCTTCCTCAATTTTTATTACCAAGTTCTGCTCCACATATGTGACTGAAACCAGACAGACAGACAGAACAAATTTATGATTTTCTCTGTGGTGTGCGTGATAGGACTGCTGGATAAGATTATGCGACTGATCTGTCTTTGTGTTATGTCTCTTGTCGGCTGTGGAGGCAAAGGTGTGCTTGACAGCAGCAATTTTTTCTTTAAATACCCGGCCTGAAGAGGAGGAGATTGCCTCACTTGTTATGTAATGTCTGGTGCAAGTGCAGATCTTATAACTAGGTAGGAGTTCTCAATAAAAATAAAAATTACCACAGAAAATTTTGACAATTTGTGTCTTACTAAGACAAAAAAAAAAAAATTATAATAAAAATTATAATAATAATAATAATAATAATAATAATATATATATATATATATATATATATATATATATATATATATATATATATATATATATATATAAATATAAATCAATAATAGTTGTTGTTGTGACAAAAACAAATGTTTATGTAAACTTGTGTTACATAAATATATTATTATTAATAATAATAATAATAATAATAATTAAACAAGATTTTATTATGTTGTTAATATAATAATAATAATAATAATAATAATAATATGTATTATTCCAGAATATAAATCAATCATTAAATCTTGTATCAGTATCAGAAGCAAACAACTATCCAAACATAATAAAGTAAAACATAATAATAATAATAATAATAAATCATTCCTACAGTCCCAACATCCTAGATCCTTTAGTTCTGTATTAAGCTTTGTCTCTCACGATTGCATGCATAACATGAAAATGTCATGCAACAGTCAATATGTTAATTCCTTGAGTGACTCAGCTCTCCAAAGAAACAGTCTGAACTGCTCTGTAAGGAATTCACTTTCAAAGACAACACTGGCTAATCGCCTGACCTGCCCTCACAGGCTCAATTGATTTGCACGGATCAAACCTTAAATCATGCAATTCAGTCTGCTGTCACATGGCATAAACTTATGACATTTTAAAATGAAAAGCACACAACTGAAAAGGTTCAATGACAACATCTGCCATACACAGATTTACCACTCAAGAAGAAAAAACTAAATTTAGTTTCCTCTTTAGGAATCCACAAATGTTGAAGAAATATTTGGACAAAGGTTATCCAGTATGCTATAATGGGCTATTCGATTAAGTTCCTATTTATTAATAATAATAAAAATAATAATACAGTATTATGTATTACAGATAATATTTGTATAATTATATATTAAGCTAAATATTTAAAGACATTCTATTTATTTTTTGATAAATAAAGTAGTTGCAAACACATTTTTAGGATTTGAATAAATTAAAGTGACTTTATTGTAACTGTGCATTTCTGACTAACAAATGTGACCCTGGACCACAAAACCAGTCTTAAGTGTCAATTTTTGGATATTGATATTTATACATCACCTGCAAGCTGAATAAATAAGCTTTCCATTGATGTATGGTTTGTTAGGATCGGACAATATTTGGCCGAGATTCAACTATTTGAAAATCTGGAATCTGAGGGTGCAAAAAAATCTAAATATTGAGAAAATCACCTTTAAAGTTGTCCAAATGAAGTTCTTAGCAATGCATATTACTAATCAACAACGATGTTTTGATATATTTACAGTAGTAAATTTACAAAATATCTTCATGGAATATAATCTTTACTTAATATACTAATGATTTTTGGCATAAAAGAAAAATCTATAATTTTGACCCATACAGTGTATTTTTGGCTATTGCTACAAATATACCCCAGCGACTTAAGACTGGTTTTGTGGTCCAGGGTCACAAATATGATCAAAATGCATTCAGCCTGTATACACCCTGACATACAGACAAAGTGTAAAATCATTATGTCAGGAAAAAAATCAACTTGTAGTTTCCTCTGTAAACTATAGATGGCAGTGTAAGGAACTAAAAGTCTTCATATCGCCACAAGCTGAGACTTGTACTGGGTCCATATTCTGTAATTTGGCACAATGTCAAGATAAATGCACAGCTTTCAGATGTGAAATTCAGAACGCCATTACAAAACCACTATAGCAAATTATCTCAAATATTATGTATTGACTGACCAAAAATAAACACGTTGGCTCATAATGACATCAGCCCAGTGAAAATATAAGTGCTCAAACTCAAAACCAACATTAGATATTAAACACATAAAAAAGCATTTAAAAAAATCTATTACTAAATTAAATAAAACTTAAAAACGACACATTTTAAATATTATACTATGCACTGCTTTTTACATTATTATAGTGTAAAATGTACTTTATTATTTCTAAGATATTATCCTAAAAATTCTACATTTAACAAATTATTCTGACCTATAATAATCATAATAATAAAATGTTACTGATCAGATTTTGCATGTTTTTTTGTTTTTTTAATTGCTATTATTATTAATAATGACCATGCTTATGTAATAGATGGTCACACAATCTGTCAAAAGACACCCTGCTAGTCTATTATTTTAAATCAGTACCAAATGTGTGTTTTGGAATACATATTGCACTGCATATTTTACTCTGAAAAGCACATAAGCCACATTTGGTGCTCTTGGTTAAACAACCTGCATTTGCAGACAGTTGTGCTGCACACACATTTTGTGGAGGCCTATTAACCTCCATTTAAATTCTTTTTACCCTCCCCTTTGAAAAGCCTTATGCAATTGATTTAACTCGCATGCATGCAGTGCTTGTCCCCCCCTGGTTAAATAAATGGCAAACAGTTTAAGTCTTAATTGATTTTCCTCTTCTGCCTTACACTCATCAGCCGCCCGGCACTGCATGTAAATCCTGTTTCGGAAAATTTAATAAATTAATTAAAGCGCAAGGTGAATTATAAGATTTTAAGTGTCTGACCAAAATGAGACTTGGTATAATTAGTTGAATGTTTAGGCTAATGATATTAGGAACAATCCATCAGGGGGACGGACGTGGAGGGAGTTTCTAAGGGAGGGGAGGTATGAATGGGCAAGAGGGTGATATGTATGGGGAGGGTGAGCAGCTGCCATGCCATGGGTTGACTTAACCTCTGTCACTTTGATGGCCTTTGTGTTCGCTGCCACGCCAAAGGAAGAGCAGATGTCCCCGAGCCCCCTCCACACCCACTCACATAGACAGCTCTGATTTTATAATAAAATTAAAGAGTGCATGTACGTACAGGCATAAACACACATAGAGCAATCTGTGTACATTTGCTCAGGCTTATGGACAAAAAGGAGAGCAGCAGGTCTATCGATACAGCCTTTAAATGAAGTCTGGGTTGTCTGGTGGCCGCAGATATTGTATGTTATTTCTTTGGCTGAATTAAGACAGTGTAATGAATGGGACACATTAAACTGGCCTTTTTTCTCTCCGCCCCTCTGCCCTCTCCCTCCCCTTCACCCATCAATGAAAAAGAAATCCTGTGGTAATGAATGTTAACCAGTCATGAAATTATAGTATCTAAACATTGGCTTTAACAAGAGCCAGAGAGGGATCATGTGGAGGTCCACTCACGCAAACCATAATTTGACCAAAATAATTTTTAATAGCTCAGTGGATCGGCTTTATGAATAAGGTGTACGCATGTGTCAGCTTTCCTTTCCCTACAGGCTACTAAATGCAAAGAAGAAGAAAACTGAAACATTATTTGATTTTTTTTCTCCTAATTTTCTTAAAAATACAATTAAATAAAATAAACTGAAACATCAGTCTGATTTATTTTCCATTTTCTATTTTATGAATTTCTCATCTATCATTGATTCTTCTCAATAATAAATAATAATGCTAAAAAATAAATACGTACAAAAATGACAATAAAATAAAATTTAAAAAGTCAGTTTCAGGATTTTTTTTTGTCACGTGAAAAAATAAATAAAAAGAATGCATTATTTTCTCTATTTCTCGTGTAATTATTTTTTTAAATAATAAAATAATGGTAAAATAAGTGAATAAATAAATACAATAATGACAATAAATAAAATAATTTAAGTCCGATATGTCAGGATTTTAATGTGAAAATAATGAATGTAAAATAATAATAAAAAAAACTTTAAAAAATAGATTAAAAAACACACACATATACATACACACACACACATATATACATATATATATAATGTTTCAGGTTGGTTTTATTTTGTATCATGTTAAAAAATAGACATTGAATAATTACATTTTGAAAATCAACCCATTTGCCATTTCAAAAAGCTTACGTACATTGTTAGCACTACACAGAAGAGAATAAATTCAACTAAATGAAATGAAGCCCCAATATACTCAGTCTCCCTTCAGACTGAAAATGGGCTGAGTTCTGTAAAAAATAAAAATCTTGAAAGCCCTGTTCTAAAAACCTCACGCTACGGCTTTTAACCGTAAGGGTTGTCCAAATAAAACACCTCTCGCCAAACTCTGGCGGAGGTTCAGAAGTCAATTTTTATTCAACTAGAGGAAGGATGAGCTGACTTAATGGAATATGTTAATACTTCTGATAGTGGGTCACAAGTGCCTCTCTTATTATTCTAAGCTAGACAACAATGATGGTCCTAGAGTCCAGTCAAGCAGCTCCCAGATAGTGTGAACTTCTGAACCCCAGACAATGCCACTGTACCTGCCTCTGAGGCCCTCTTGGGTGGTCCTCTATGTGCGGGGAGGGCACATAGAGGGGGTTGTCTCAGAGACAAAAGAGAGGGAAGCATTCATTAAGTAAATTAGCCTTACAGTGCAGACATTTGAAGAGATCCACCATCTCTTTTTTTTCTCTCTCTGCCACACAAAATGGGGACGAATTGTTGCGTCTTCTCATTGCAGTCGTATAATTTCCTGTAAGCCTTTGGTCATTCGGCTCACTCAGTGGTCAGTGTTCTCTCTCGCTCTCTTCATTCTCCCGGGTGACGTCCCTGAGCTTTCACAGTCAGGAATGCTGCGCTGTGGATTGAGTGTGCTGCGTGGCCATTGGCTTGTAAATGATTTCAGCTGAGAAGAGAGCAATGATAATTTGTAACTCTGAGTGCTATAATGGAATCAATTGTGTGGTATAATACCCTGTGCTTGGCTTTCGGATCGCAGGATATCATACTCTTTAGAGCTCACACTGCCAACTTATACATGATGGTCAAACGTTTGAGGTTCATTTTGACATTTTGGTTGAAAAGGTGGTTTATTTGATCTTACATCATCTAATTAATGGCTTACAATGTTAATAATTTCTTTAAAACAGTCATTTTTGCTTTTCAGAGCATTACACAGCCCTGCATCTTGAAAAAAAAATCAGTCACACTTTATTTTAAGGTCAAATTATCACAAACCATGAACTACGACTTTTGCCTCAAACTCCTAATTTGCTGCTTATTAATAGTTTGTAAGGAAGTTGTTAAGGTATTGGGATTAGGGATGTAGAATATGGTCATGCAGAATATGTGCTTTATAAGTACTAATAAACAGCCAATATGTTAATAATAGGCATGCTAATAAGCAACTATAGTAAGAATTTTTCCCTATACTAAATTGTTATTATGGAATTATTCACACATGTGAAAATCAGCAAGAACTGAATAAATAGTTGTAACCTGGCTCATACAAAAAAGAAAAGAATTATGACTTTGTGGCAGTTTTTCTGGTGATTAAAGGAAAATACATGACTTCTTCACCTTATAAATGGGTGTCAAAAAGCAAAAAATAAAATGCACATCATATTTTGTGTGCAGATGTGACATGCTAGAGCAAATCAGGCACTATTTTTGGAACAAGCACCACAGTATTAGTAAGAAACAAGTATTGGATTTCATTCAGCAAACATGATGCAGGTGTTATTATAAGCAGCAAATGTCTTACACTGGATAAGCTGAATACATGTACAAATATGTGCACATCTGTGTATGTAAATTTCATACGTACATGCATGATAGGCCTGAATGAACAAAATCCTCCAGATTACTGCCAGCAATGCCCATGAAAATTCATACCATCAAGGGTGTGGACTGGACCATATCAAATATGTCTTAGCCTTGTTTATGTTTATGTATTAGATGAGGGGTCATGTAAAACAGGCTATTATGAGGATTATAATACATCAAATACTATTGTCCTTCTTATGGATCCAACAAATAGTTCACTCTGGCCTCACACTGACACAACCTGCACAGCATGTGACAAAATTAAATGATAAATTACATGGCTGCCACATTTGATTAATCGTGGCTTCAACATACATGTTAAATGCAACAATAAAAAAGCCCATTATTCACTTTTCCTTTGCAACCCTCATAAAACCATCCAGCGTATAAATCCTCATAGGAAACCCATTTGAATTGAAATCAATTACTTTCCTCACCGGGAAGAGGTCCCTTAGATGCCCACAGAGCGATACAGCTGATCCATAGAGTTTAACACAAGAGTTGTGTCATCACGTATCTCCGATATGAGCCTCTGTCGGTCGTTGTTTTATTGACCCCCGGACCCCACCCCCTCATGAAAAGCTAAAGTAAATGACAGCATTTTAAATAATCTGTGAAATTGCTGCATTAAGATAATTAAAGCCTTTAGAGGAGTTTATCCAGCTTTAAATGTCTTGAGAGGGCTTTGCTGTTTGCAGAGGGAAGTTGGCAGGGCATTTTGCTAAAGTGGCCCTATAAAAATTACCATGTAAAAAGAACCAAGACAAAATCTCGAACGGAGGGAGGAAAACATTTCCATTGTTGTGCATGGAGGCTCAGTGTTTCTAACAAGAAACTTTTTGGAGGTATTTATTTAGTTTATTTGTTTTTTCAGTTTCTTTTCCCAAATAAATTATATAAATATTTTTGTAGTCAGTTTTTTTTCTTTTTTGGTTTTTGAAAGACATTAATACTCTGATCAATTTAATACAGCCTTGCTGATTAAAAGTGACAGTAAAGAATTACATTAGCCGGGTTTCCATCCAAAGTTGCGAATTTAACTTAAGCGCAACATTGGAATATCACATAAAACATTTGCGAATAAACACAGTCTGCATCCAACGAGTCAAAAGAGAACAAAATTGCCACTTCCTGATAAACTGGCACTAAATATCCCTATGAAAAGTAGGAGAAGCCATTGAATATAATAATAATAATTCTTCTTATTATTATTACTTGCACCTCAGAGCGAGCAGACGAAACAATAGTAAATGCGGGCATTGCTTTCGAAGGTGGATGCCTGCTGTTTGGGAACACAGTCGTGTAAGACAGCTCTGGGAGGCAATTAAACAGAAATACTTTGACGACGGACTTTGCTCAGGCAATTAAGAATAACCATAATAACATTTCGGATGCTGTGCAACAAGATTGGTCCGCTGGTTAGTCAAGTTATCCCATTCCATACCGCAAAGTTTTTTGATGCACAATTGCACATGGAGGAATTTATCCAGCAAATGCGTTTCATCTCCCATTATTTGCATTGACCCTTTTTCGCACAAGTCAAAAACCACCTCAAGGGAGTGTAAAAACCTTTTTTGTGAATTAAGGGATTTTGTTTTTCTTTTTTGAAAATTGTGTGTTTCTGTCACACGTTTCTGATGTGATACTTATTTTAAATAAATTCTGCTCTTTTGAATTTTCTACTCAAAGAATACTATATATAGCATATATATAGCAGCACAACTGTTTTCAATGTTGAAAATAATAAGAAATGGTTCTTGAGCAGCATATTGAATTCTGAAGGATTTGGAAACTGGAATAATGGCTGCTAAAAATTTAGAATATTTTCTCCAATATTTACAATATTTTGATATAGAAAACAGTAATTTTATATTTTAAATATATTCTAAATATTACTGTTTTACTGTATTTTTAATTTTTTTTTAACTTTTTCAAAAAATAAAATTATATATATATATATATATATATATATATATATATATATATATATATATATATATATATATATATATATATATATATATATATATATATAAAACTTCTAACCCCAGTTTTAACTACATGTTAAAAAAAGCACAGCCAATTGAAAAAAATAAAATAAAAAAATTCAACATTTTTGCATATTTCTTATATTTGCACATTTATAACCACAAAGTTATTTTCACTTATTTTTTTGTCTCAATGGAAACTCCCACAGTCTTAGGGTTCCGCCATAATCTTATCAAAATAGAGAGCCAAGCTGTTTAGCGGAGGAGCCAATGAAATACAAGGAATGAATCAACAATCTGACACCTCATTAAAATACCAAACACTCACAATTATAAACTCTTCAGTTTGTGTTAGTTGATGAGGCTCAAAAGGTTGAAATAGCCCCTCTTATTACTTGAACTAATATTATTGTAACATGACGTGTTAGTTTTGGCTAAGACAGAAAGAGAATGCATTTGCAGTGAAGCAACATCATAATATGTCTATTATGAAGATGGCATGCATTATTGACACTGATAAATATCACTAAATCAAATATCCCTAAATATTTATAATCTAATAATATTTTGAGAGTGTACAAAAAAAGAGATTTAGATTTAATAAGTACATTTATTTATGCATTTTCAGCATAAGAGAACTGCACATTTTTACACTGTGGGAGTCTCATAAAACCAGACAAAATATGATCTACTGCCTCTCAATGTGAAATTACACTCTTTGATATCATTTGTAAAAGGAAGTGCTAAAGCGAAATGACTCAATTAGGTTACAATATACAGATTTCAGCAGCTGGGGAATTAATTGCCTAAGTGCTCATTAGGCATTCAGTTTAGGCAATTAGATTCCTTTTAGTCTGACAGAATAAATGACTTTCCAGTAATTGGACTTGCAGACAGCTAGCACCTGAAATGAACTGTATTGCAAAGTCTCATTAAAATAAATACATCAAATAAAAATTAAATGGAAAATGAATGAGCTGGAAGTGTGCAATAGTTATTGTGAGGTTGTTGCTCTCTTTTATTTGCAACTGTCTCTTTCTTTGTCGTCCACTCTTCTATAAAACACTTGGATGATTTCCCAAATCCCCCTCAGAATCCAGAGAGTATTAAAAAATATATATTTTGTTTCTTTTAAAGCTACATGTTTACACTGACAATACGCTGATTATTACTGTAGATATTGTCTATTTTTGCTTGATTACTGATTGGATAGTTTCAGGAAACAGCTTAGATGTTATTTGATAGTCAACTTACAAATGGCTAATAGGAGAAAGTATTTAAACGCTGAAAAAAATAATAATTCAGCTTTAAAGGATGGACGGACAGATTAATTGGACACTGCTAAAGATCATTTCATAGAGGGTAAAATCCTCCCTCTTTTACCTTGAACTATGTAAAAGAATGTGCGCTTGAAACATTTTTCCCAGAATTGATAGTGAACTGATTTATGGCCCTTATGGTTCGGTATAATTAATTTTATGCATATGACTTCTGTTACAATTACCATGTAGGGCGATTGGAGAAGTTCACTGCTTATAAGAAACCATCGATAATTGTGGATTCATCACTGAGAGGTCTTATCGTCTGGATGGCGAAAGATAAAATCCTTTCTCAGGACAGGACAAAAAAAAACTTAAAGGGCAATTGTCTCAGGTTGACTAAATGCTTTAATGAACTGAGAATCAAACATTTGAAGGATATTGTAAAAATATGTGAGGAAGCAGAGGATGGAGCTGGTGCGAACATGTTTATCTTTATTATCATCTTGAGAATTTAAAAGACAGTGGTGACCATCCATCAAACTTAGTGGTGACCATGTTTGCTCAACGAGTGACAAAGTCTTGAGGTCTTTTTTTTTTTTTACATCAGGAACACACAATATTTACAGTCAACTAAACTTCAAAATGTATATTTATTGAACTTGGACATGTAAAAGTTTAAACATTAAATTATGTTTATTAAATGTACAGAATAACTTAAAAGCTATTAAAAGTTGATTCAACAATTTAGCCTAAAATGTGAGTAAATAAATACAATGCATAATTACAGTAATGTTTGAATCCTTGGATCTACGAGTTAAAAAATATAATTGAATTGATGCTGAATTCTAATGAAAAGAACACAGAGTAAATTAATAAATAAAACGAATTAATAAATTAAAATAACATTTTGATAAATACATTTTTAATTCAATAAATTGAATCTACGTTAAAAACTATTATTATTAAATTTAAACATACTGAATTATAATTACAAGCAATAACTTGAAAGCTTTTAAATTAGCTGTTAGCTGTTGAGTAAATTAATAAATAAAATGAATCATAAATTAAAATAACATTTGGATAATTGGATCTAAATGTAAAAATCATAATTGCTATTAAGCTTAAAAATATTGAATTGTTAATTAAAAGTACGAAATAAGTAATAATTTACAACTGATAGAACAATTTACCCTAAAGCTGAGTAAATGTATATAATAAATAATTAAAATAAATAAATTGGATCTACGTGTTAAAAACTATTATTATGAATAAATTTAAACGTACTGAATTATAATTAAAAGCACAGAACTTAAAAACTGTTAACTGTTGACAAATTTACCCTAAAGTTGAGTAAATTAATAAATTATAAATAATAAAAAGTTAATTATAAATGAAAATTAATTGAAAATCTAAAATGAAATCTTTCTTTTTAATTAAATTTTTTGCAGTCCCTGTCCTAAGCAGGCCTTTTTAGCCTATAGGGGGAAAAAAGATTTTAGTCTTTAAATGTCAGTGTTACTACTGACTAATTGAATCCATTTCAAGCTACTTTTAAGAACAAAATGACACCTGTAATTGTGTGGGAAAAGGCTTTTGGTCCCACAGGAGTGAAAGAAAGAAAGAGAGACAGGGCGACTCAGTCAGTGGACAGGTGAGACTGACACGCTGAGTTTCTCCCTTCAGGTGTCTGTCATGCTCACGGGCCAGATAATTGGATCTGAAACACATCACACACAGAGCCCAAGGAGCACAGTCAGGACCAATTCTGGGCTTGTTTTACTAAGTGACTGATGACCAAACTGGGGTCAGGAGTAATGAAGACTACAGACGTTGCTGGAGATCTGCAGGACACTTGTCCAGCAGGGAGGGGGGCGCCTCAGTCCATAGGGAGATAAATTCAGCGGGGACGAAGAGGACAAAAACAGATGACAGAAGCCCACTCTGACACCAGGAGTAGATTCACAGAGATCTATTAAGCTCTGGGGCACAGGGCTGGATGACGTGAATGACGCGCACGGGAAGCCGAACCGGCAAGTCGGAAAACACATTTGCCTCCCACCCGTTAACACCATAATGATCTAATCTATTTCCTGTTCAGAAATTCATAGTTCCCAGTTATTTGCTCACATGTTAAAAATCAAGGTGTCAGTAACAGAGTTTATTCCCCTACAGAAACATCTTGATCTACCGGCGAATGTCAACAGCTATATTTATGCGGTAATGAAGATAAGGAACGATGGCACACTGCCTGGGATTTATGTGCGCTATCTTTGCCTTTAAAGTCAATTCCACCACATAGTGAGAGAGAATGTTCAGTCAGACGCAATGAATTACTAACACAATCTAATCGTTTCTAGTAAAACAAACATTTATAGTTTAAATTTTTTTATACTTCCATGTCTATTAAAATGACATACTCTAATGGTTGTGCCGATAGAAGATAGTATTGCGTATCGATGTCAGTCAGCGATATTGCCTTTTCCTAACGCCTTTGACGATATCAAGACGATTATTATTATTATAATTATTATTATCAGGCTAGGACTATTATCTAATTAAGATTAGGGCTTATTTAATCCATCATACTTCTTTTTTCAAGTTTTTACAGTGTTGCGCGTTATAACCAATCACACACGATTCTGTTGAGTTTATGAATGCATTGGCCAATCAGAGGCGTTCAGTCATTGCTGAAACACGGGAGTTTTGTTGTTTGCTGACTGAATTCTGCTCTCTCGCGAATTCTCTCATCGTAAACTATGTGTGATGTAAGTATAAGAGATTCATTCATCATATTATAGTGTATCATAAAGTGCGTAAACTTGTGCTAGTCTGAAGTCAGTGAGGATGTTCTTTGATAATGTAAATATTCTTTTTATGTAGCTGCTGTTTGAATAAGCATTCAAATTAGTAACTTACAGTGTCTCTTTTAAATTGTTAGCTATGTTAAATACAGATTCAATCATATTAAAAATATTTAAGAATATCCATATGTTACTTGACTAAAAAGATATAATGTGTAGTTAATAAATGACACTATTGAAATTTTTGAACTTGCGTGGAAGACACGATTGAGGCAAATATCGCACGTTTGCGGCTAACGAGTCGCGCATTTCGCGCCATTGGGTCACTCGGTGCGAGTTCACCTCTATTCGCATCTTGCATTCACTTTGTATGTGATCTCTTCGCATGAATAATTACATTCGCGGTTGGTGTGAACATACCATAACATTAGGCTGCTTTTAGTTCACTCTCCAGCTATAAATAATTAAATAAATTAGCATGATAATATTGTGTATCGGTAATCTCACATGCTAACGATAGGACGGTATAACTATGGAGCATATCGCCCAACACTATAGGCCTACTCTATGTTGAAACGTTAAACTTATCTAACCCACAGGTTAAAATTGCCGACACCTCACATTACACCCCATTTAAACGATTCACTCCATTAGACATCAATAAGTCCTCTGCCTGACTGCACTCATTCATGTCTATCAAACGTTATCGAAACCTCTTAGGGTCCTTCTCTACTCAACAACCGTCACCTGGCGTGTTTGCAAAACAAAGACGTATGCAGTATATCCACATCTCGATGTCAACACACCCGCAGGTAATTTAGAAACAGCTCTGGCGTCGTCTGCCGCTGATCGGAGAGATCTGTATTACAGTGAAATGAAGGTAGAGGAAAAACCCCTGTTAGATGCACGACCTCCGTCACAGAACACATTTTGACTGAATTGATCTGGATGATATGAATAATTTAGGAGACACCAAAGGAGGCAATATAAATGCACACATATATTCTAATCTCTCAAGCTGTGTTGCGTAAATGCTCTGTTTTCTGCTGTCTTGGAGCCGTGGAGCGCCGCCACCTGCCCCTGGTCTAAATGAATCCAGAAATGTATCCTCCTCCTCTATTCCACATTCAAAGTTATTCACACACAGGTGCATAATCATTATTTTGAGATTAAACTCAGAAAGGAATTTGTTTCCAGTCTCTCTGTTTGGGGTGCAATGAAAAAAAAAAAAAGGATAACTTTTTTCTTTTGACCTTTAGCTTGCCTGTAGGCACATTTCTCAGCTAAGTCTCACTGACATCTCTCCTCGGCTTTTATCTGTCTCTAATCCCACTGACACCAGAAACTTTTTGTTAAATACAACTACAAATGTTTACCTGGGAAAGAAAAAAATTGGCAGACCCCACGACACTCAAAAATGGAGGGGCAATTCTACAAAATGAGTGCCTTTTGTGTCCCTCAAATACATATCTCTGAAACTTCAACAATGAATAGCTGATGCTAACCTAATATACAAGTTAAAATAGATTTATTAAGTTAAAATCTAATAATCTAATCTAAAAATAATAATAATAATAATAAAAAAAATGAAGCAGCAGAAAAAGAAGATAAAGTAGTACAAAAAGGTGACACTTCTTGCCAGGATTATCTCATTGAGGCAATAATTATTATTACTATTATTTTCTTACTATATATGTGCAAGTATGCACAATTCTACACAAGGACATTTCTACTTTTGTCAATAAGTAAACTATTTAAAATTTATTTTTGTTTCATTTTAAATACAAATCTAATTCTTTACCACTTCATATTATTATTATTATTATTCTGTTTGTCTGTAAAGTATCAACTTAAAGGGATAATTCATGTAAAAATTTAATTACCCTCATGTCTTGACCATTTTTGTTTTTCATGAATTACCCCTTGAAATTGTCAACCCAGTAGTCATGATTTTGTGTAACAAAAATAAAAAAACGGATATTTGTTTAAAAAAAAACAAAAAAAAAACAATTGAATCTATTTACCCCGAAGACAATACGGCACATCTTGCAGCAATCACAACTGTACGTTTAGTAAACTATTAACAGCGCAGCATGGTCTGGAGAACATTAAATCTGTAATGACTCTATGTTGATGAGGAGACGGGGCCAAGCCGTGCATGGTTCAGCAGTTTCAGCAGTCTGAGGAGAAAATAGATAGGACGCAAGTAACAGATGGCCCATAGAAGTGTGTTCATCTGGACACAAACAAAGACCCTAGGAATGATTTAATGAACATTTTGGACCCTAGTAATGATTTAATGATCATTCTGGCCTCACCTATTATTTATATGGACATATAATCAACTGAAAAACCATATTTCACCGCTGAACAACGAACGTCAAATGCAGCCCTCGTCAGTCATGAAACCCTGTCAACAACAATCCCGACCAATCGTATATTCCCACTGCGATGGTTTGTTTGTGTACCGTGCTCCCATTCTCATATTTACAAATGCAGCTGTTCTACTAATACATCCATAACAGGAAATGGTATCGCTATAGAAACATTTTAAATCAAAATCCTCATAAAAATGACAGGTAGCTGCTGTAACGTAAATTACACCCATAATTTGCATGGCTCATTAGACTCTTTTGATAAATATACGCACAATATTGCTTTCACTGAATCATGTTTGTGGTAAACAAGGGAGGATGAGAATTATAACGGTTAAATTAGGAGTTAATGAGTGGCGTGCGTGTCACACGCGCCGCGTGTCGTGACGCGTAAAGGGAATTCGGGGTCAACCGAGGCCGCAGGTTAATTAATGGACTGAATCGCACGTAGATAGAAAAGCGCAAGGCTCAAGTTTAACTAGAGCAGCAGGGTATAACACTGACAGATGCCCTATTACAATGTTAATGATATCAGAACCCTGGACAAATAATTACATTCAAAGCTTTCCCTTGTAAAGCCACAATGAGCGGCACGCCAAAGATGACTTTCTTGATGAGAGGGCAACGCAGCTGGGGACATATGTGGCACGAGTCGGGGTATTCCCTCAGCAACACCTCAAGAGCCATTGTCTGACGTCCGGCGTGTGCTCGGGGCCGCTGTGCCTCATGAAGAGGCTGATTTAGGCCCTGATAAGGGAGAGACTGCTCCATTTAGCTGTGCCATGTGGTCTCATCAAAGGATCATTGCAAACCTTTTAATTTACCTCTGGCCCTGATTGTCCTACTCCTCCCATTGTTCTGTGCTGGATAGGCTTGCCCTCGATCTGTGGTAACAGGTGCTGTGATAACATCAGCTTAGCATTGCACAGGCATCTGAACTGGATTTTTGTAAACATCAATGTCATTTAATGCCAATGGAAGGAGTGCATTGGATATCAAAGCAAAATGTGTTTTATATATTTGTAATTTTTATGCATTTAGCAGGTGCAAAACAAACAAACATAATATTCAGTCAGACATTGTGCCGAATATTCACATTTGTTATGTAACATTTTTATGTATACTTTCAGGAAAAAAAATCCAAAAAAAGAACATTATTAGCGCAGTACCTTCAAAGCACAACATCAGCCCTTATCTACCCCTAAAAGGTGTAGTATGAAATATCTTATATAGTGGTTGACCAATATTGTTTTTTTGACAGCCGATGCCGATGCCGATGCCGATATCTTGGAAAGCAGGGTGGCCGATATAATTTTATTTAATGTTAATTAATATTTAAGAAATTTGAAATCATTTGAAAATGGATTAAAAAAATAAATGTGCAAAATAAACATACTTACACTTCAGATGACAAAAATAAATATTTAATAAAAAATATAATTAAAAAGGAAGTAAACACTGTAACTAACAGGGCACTCAGTATTCTGGGAAGTTTGTGTGCATTGGGAATCATATTGTTCAAATAAAGCCAAAGTAACAGTCATTTTACATACAGCACACAGTGAAAATGACATGAATATGACAGAGGGCAAATGCATAAAGCACAGCATAGTTTGAAATAACGAGTTTAAAGTTTGTTGATCGCACGTTTCCTCCTGACCGACCGTCACGCAGAGCACATGCGATCATGCAGGATACACATGCACACTTCACAAGATCTCACATCTGGATTCTACTAGGTTTGCAAGGTTTGTGATATTAAATGTCCATTAGTCATTCAAAGATTTGTATTTGCGTATTTTCTGATTCTGAATGCTGTCGGCAAACGAGAAAGTATTATAATGTTTGCCTTTCTGTTACTAATAATATAAAAGCAATCGTTATAATATTTTTGTATGCATTTAATTCCTTTGTTTAACCAGTTCTATCTGATCATTAGACAGACTTCTATCCGTATAGACAGAACTGTTAACGACGACAGCGAACTAGACGGAGAATATGAGCACTGTGTGCTCGGCAGCACCGTCAAAATAAGAGTCCCACCTCGAACGCATCGGCCAATGCCGATATTTGAAAAAAAATGCCAAATATTGGCCGATATATATCGGTCGACCACCAATCTTATATATTAAAGGTTCAAACAAAAACTCTTACCCTCGGTTTCACAGACAAGGCTTAAGCCTAGTTCCAGACTAAAATGCACACCTGGGCTGTTTTAACAAAGAAACTTGCACTGACATATTTTAAAATATATCGGTTCCATTGTTTTATCTCAAGATGCACACCATGTTTTTTTTCTAAGGCATGTTTATAAAAGACACTTAAATGTCTTAATTGAACTATGACCTAATCCTGGTTTAACCTAAGCCCTGTCTATGTGGTTCCAAACCTAATTTATTTCTTCTGCGCAACACAAAAAAAAAAGATAATTTGAAAAATTATTTAGTGTTTTGTTTTTGTTCCATCAATACAAGTTAGTGTGATCCAATGTTGTTGTGGACCCCATTAACTTTTACTGCATGGATAAAAAAATATACCGTTTTCTAGAAAGAAAGTTTGGAATTAATTTTTATTTTTTTAACCATCCCTTCAAGAACGAATTTCATTACTTTGAGTACCTTAGGTTACTAATATGGCCCCAAGACAAGGTGTAATGGCCAAAGTATACTTTGGTTTTTATATATAAAAATATAAATATAAAACCTTTATTTTTAAGAGTGCGTTTATGTTAAAAGTTTTTCGTGAACCATACAGTAGATTCCAAAAAAGAACCATTATTATTAAGAGTGAATAGTAGCAATGAGCATCAAAAAGAATAAAGCTCGGAAATCAGTCTGGGTACACACAATTTTTTTAAATAAGAAGTGAATGCCCTGAACTATCTTTCTGTCTGTAGTCATTCCAAAAACTGCAATTGTTTAATATGACAAACCATCATAGGTGATGTTTTGGCATCTTACAGCTTTGTAAATGAAACATAGAAGAACAAATTTGTTAAGGAATTCGAATATTAACAAGATGCATTAACATCTTGATGTTCAGTTCTGTACTCATCATATGGATCTGATGCGATTTTGTGCCATTCTACAAAGCAGCTCTTCCACGGTCATCTCAACATACATTCTATACTGTCACATGTCAAATGCAGGAATAATTTCACATTATCACATTATCTGACCCGTCCCGTGTGATGTAGACATGCATCATACAGGCATCAAGACAGAAGCAGCAGAGAGCAGACAGACATCAGGAGGCTGATCGGAGCAAAAAGCGCTTCACATGTAGATCACTAGATCAGTGCTTTGGGTCACCTTTGAAAGGCTGCCGTCATAATTCATCTGACCTCCACGTACCGTCGCTTCACATCCTGTGAGAACTAATCAACAAAAGGTAAAGAATGGGGTGGGAAGGCCAATGGCGCAAGATGGGGAAAAATGAAGAGAGCGGAGAAAACCAAAGAGCCAGAACATGAGTGAAATTTATTTTTTAACCCCTGTCCATACGGCGTATTAATCTTCTTGTGACCTCCTGTTCAGTGAAGTGTCATAGAGTGATTTTCTCCATCTCAGGTCTCCCACTCTCCACACTCTTCCAAAACATTAAATATCACCTGCCATGATTAATCCAAACTTAATTAAATCAATCAGCGAAACAATGGCAAGGCAATGAGGTATGTAATCATTGAAATAGTAAATTAAATGATGTAAGGGGCTGCAGTTTGCATTATTGACAGTGATGGAGAGGAAACGGGGGTCCTGGGAAGGCTGTGCCGGCCGTTCCGGATGACCACATTGGCCCGGCCCCCTTCGGCACGCTGGGGAACTTTCCAATCTGCGCCGCCACGCCGGACACATTTGAATTAATCAGAGCCCTCTGCTGGCCCTCCCCAATGGCCCCTGGTTTCTTATGGATGACTTCCATTTAAAAGCTGTTACTAGTGTGTGAAGAGCGTATCTGTGTCACTGAGCTAATCACATGGATACTGTACACATGTGCCACAGATGCTTTTCCGAGACTGAGATTTATGCGCAAACTGTGTCTGTGTACATTGTATTCATGAGATTTTCCAAGTGAACACCATGTAACGTGTGAACCATAGATGTTTAAAAAATGTCAGAGACTAATAATGTAATTTTATTTTATCAAAAACACTAATCACTTTGCTTTTAAACGCAAGTCTAAGAGAAACTCGCAGGTAAAAAGTCATGAAGGCTTTCAAGACCTTCTGCTTGAAATCCACTGGTGAATAAGCAGTTCAAACTGAGCTGGATTTTGTAAACAAATGAGAATAAATATGATAATTAAACAGTATTTTCTTAAAGGGTTAGTTCACCCCAAAATTAAAATTCTGTTATTAATTACTCACCGTCATGTCGTTCCAGACCCTTAAGACCTTCGTTCATCTTCGGAAGACAAATTAAGATATTTTTGATGAAATCGGAAAGCTATCGGACCCTCCCATAGACAGCAACACAACCGAAATATTCCCAGGTCCAGAAACATAGTAAATACATCGGTAAAACAGTCCATGTGACATCAGTGGCTCAACTTCAGTTTTGCGACGCTACGAGAATACTTTTTTTTGCGCAAAGAAAACAAAAATAACAATTTACTCAACCATTCTTCTCCCCCGAGTTACGTCTTCCACCATTTTGGAGAGTACCTAAGAACGTATTTGACTTAATCAGCGTTGTTTACGTTCGGGGGGAAAGCGTGCACATGAACGCAATCTGCGTAATAAGCGTAATTTACGCTTAGGGGAAAGCGTGTGCATGCGTTGTGATACTTTATAAAATGGCGGTTTTTGATTCACAAAAAAGAACCAGCTGCATGGACCGCAATGTCTGTTTTGAGCTCTAGATTCAGTCATGGTGATGTTGAATAAGTATCATAGAAAAGAGTACCATTTTCTGTTAGCATTGTGCGAGAACCATTAACAGAACTGAACATGATTCCATAAATGAAACTGGTTCTTAATAAGAATAAGATACTCTAGTATCCAAACCTGTCCCAAGCCTGGAAACGCAAAGGATGAACAGATGTTTAAGGGTGAATGACTAGCAGGTGATGCAATCAAACGCTTGAGAGAAGTGTGTGTGCACTTCCTATTACTACAAAAGCGAGTACAAACATTTTGTCATAATGGGCAAACATCAGCCACAGCTGGGATGTTAATGCTGGCAAATAAGATTATCACCAGAAAGGATTTCTCTTCTAAGCATTTGCCTCTAATTAGATTTCATCTCAGAAATGAATTGCCTTTTAGCAACGAAAGCTGTCACTGAGGGAGCAGTTAGCTCCTTATAACTGAGTTAAATGAATAATTACTAATACAATTACAATCGCAGGGGTCCTTCGTGAAAGGAAAGTAAATATGGATCACAGACAGTTAGGGAAAGTTAAGTGGTTAAATTCAGGGCACTTTTGGAGCCTGTGCTATCAGGTTTCTCACTGAAAAACCACGTTATTAATAAAAACTGAACAGAATAAAGACATCGCATCAAAGAAATGACATTATGTCAAGGGTAAAAAAATTTTTTTTAAAAACTCATGGCAGAGAATTGACAATTAATGTGCAGTGAGGATAAACCCGACTCTGTGAAAGACAACCAGCTGGTTTAAGTAATCAGGGTTGGGTTAGGAAGAGCAAGGCCATGCAGGCCTCAGCTGGCATGAGGACGTCTTAGAGAGGAGCAAGCGAGACGTGGGTGAGTATGGATCCTCTTGCCGTGCCTCCCCGGTCCATTCATCACCCAACTGCCGCTGACAGTGACGGATGGGTCAGACCCAGGACTGGCACCGCACCAGCGCCAGAATCATACGGCCCACGAGCCCACTGACAGCTGGAGCACTGTGTCAAGTGGCAGAGAGACGGCGGCCATTAATAATCCCCGTCACATGATCCGAACGGCGCACGGGCGGGAGAGGGGCCGCGAGTCAGACGGTGGCCCGGAAGGGAGATGTCACGTCGGGTAGGGTGACAGTCATGCAGGCCTGCTCTTTAATCAAGTGTGTGGAGATTGGATAATAACTATATCTCAGTCATAGTGGAGGAGGGCAAGGGATAAGGATTTAAAAGAAGAGCTGTTTTTAATAGCTCAGGTGTGGTAGGTAAGGCTTAGGGAGACATTAAATACTGTACCATTGCCTTTTCATCAACAAAGGATAAAGCATGCTGTTAAAAACATGCAATGAAAAATGGATTTTGAGGCAGTGTGAAGGAAAAAACTGAATGGAGGATCCTAATTGCTCTTACTTTCGCAAGAAAATGTATATGTGAAAAATAAATAAATAAATAATAAAACTTTTGTAAATACATGTAATTATATACGAAATCTGAATGTTGCAAACTTATGTGTTGTGGATCCAAATAAAAGAATAGAATGTGTGCATAAAATTTGATATATAAATATAAATTTGAACTTAAAATATACAATTATATAGACTATATGTAAATGAAACAGAAAATTATTTTCATTGTAGTTAAAATATGAGTAATTTTACAATTCCTTTTAAAATCTTTTGGAAATTGTAAAATTACTCATATTTTAAGTACAATAAAACAATTTAAAATATAAAAAATAGATACAACTATATACAGAAAACTGGGAATGGATTCTGAATGCTTCAAACTTTTGAAAACAAAAATGTCTGCCTATAATTTAGCCATATAAAATACAATAAAACATGCTGGTTTAATGCTGGCCTGTCAAGTTCATTTACGATTTGTTATTTATTTTATTTTTATTATTCTCGAGACTATTTTTTTATTCATTTTAAAAATACTTCATTAAAAGTTGTGTTTTTCTGTGGAAATGCGAAAAAGTTACTTTTGTGATACATTCAACATGAACCTCGATATGCTTTAAATATGACAAGATATCATGCTATCCGTAATATTATATGTTCCACTTAAAGTGTTCCTCACATAATAGGGTTTTAATTGTCTTTCAATTCTCCTTGCCCTGAAGAATGCAAACCATGTGGTAGAGTTGCATGTGCTTAAGCCATTTACTCTCATGCATTGTTTAGGACCTCGGATCCCTTAATCCAATTCACCACTGCAATCAAAAAGCCACATTTAATGCATATAATAACCAAACCTGTAACGCTGTCAACCATTTTGCATCTCATTACAGAGAGTTTTGCTGTAATGAAGTTGCTTTTAATAGGATTCCAAAAAAAAGGCTCTCATATCATCCAAGTACACATGCATACTAATTTGGTTAAAAATAATTCAGACCAAAGACAATCACACACTAGAAAGAGTGAACTAGATTTGTCCTCCAAGAACAAGGACCCTAATTTCAACCTTGGGCAGAGGCTGCCTTATTTGAGTGGGGAGGAAAATATCATTACCTATTTCGGTGTGATTAAGGCAGAAAGCCACCTGGCCAAATGCAAAGTGATTAACTTGAACGTCCTCCACAGCCTTATAAATGCAAATTTGGCAGATATCAGTAGAGACAGAAGATCTAAAGTCACATACAGTGTGCTAGAATTACACACTGTATCCTGTTATTTAATTAATTACTTATTACATTAATGAATTATAATATTAAGTCTTTGCTACAAAAAAAAAAAAAAAGTTTACATTTCCACTGCTACTTCCCAGGAAAAAGGACATGCATGTTATCATACTAGATGGGGTAAGTTGTCACAATGGAACTACAGACTTTTACAGACTTACAGCAAAACGTTAAACAACTATGAATGAAACAGTAACATACAAGAATATCAAACCATTGTTTTAAACAATAAATATTATGTTTAATAAACTGTATAGATGTACAACGTTCAACGATGACAGCCTTCCCAAAAAAACCTTGACGTGTATGAAAAACACATATGCAGCCAAGGGTCAACTAGTTGACCCTTGGCTGAATTTATGCTAGTGTGGTTTTATTGAGCTAACTTGTTTACCCAAAAGCTTTTTCTCTGTTAAATTTACATTTATTTAAGCTGTGAGACAGAGACAAAATTTCTCTTGCCCTTGATGAGCATGAAAAAGATGAATATTGTTTAAGGACAGCTTTTAAGATCTCACATTTCATAACAGAGGGAGACAAGTTTAACTGGCGGTAAATGTTATTTACCACTTTTATGAAGAAATTACAGATCTATAGATCTAGATCTGCCTCTATAATTACAGAGGAATGGCGGCTTGATAGATTGGGTTCATCAATTTAGAAAGAGAGCAGGAATGTGGAAGATGAATGCATAAATTGCACTTGATGGACCAAGTTCTTAATCCATTAGTTATGATTATTAGACTGCAAATTATAAGGTCCTCAGTTATAAACGTGAAAAACATAAGGCTTTTTGATTTGGAAGCTGAAAATAAACATTAATATTCCAGTTCACATTAATATTCTGGAGGCAAATAGCATTTAAAAGCAAATGTGGATTCAGGAGAGCGAGGGAACACTTGTGAGAAATTAAATCTAGCTCAGAAAGAGCAATAACTAAATTACTGCAATCTAAGCCTCTCTAAGTCTCAACACCTGAGATCAGCCTTTACGTGGCATCAACAACACAGATTTCACACGTCTTATGCATATCTGAAGGATAATTCCATGGTGAGAGATTACACAGATGAAAAAGTCATTTCTGAATGAATGGTCTGCACAAAGTCTTACCATCTCACAAGCCAGAAAAGCACTTGAGGAATCTCAATAGGAAGGAAGTGAACAGGTTCAATTCTAAAGGAATCGCTCAGTTCCAAATCACTTAAAGTGCCACACATGTATATGATTTACACCCAAATCATGTGAATACACAATTTACAGCAGTTTTAACTAACAAGCTAAATTTCCCAAAACAATTAAATAAATTAATTACTTAAATAAATGAAATAAAAATTCCTTTGCCCTCAAATTAGCATTAATGTTTGTTTGTTTTTCATTTTTTAGGAATATATATATCAAAATTCTAGATGATAATGATAATGTCAACTATGCTAATTATTTTCATGAATTAATGTTGTTAATTGTTAAACTGGTAAATGCTATTAAAATTCTATATTTAAACTGTATTTATATTTAAATTCTTATATTCAAATGTTTATAAATTAAAATAATAATAATATTATGATAATACAATAAAACAATAGCTTGATTACTTTTTGGTAACATCACAGTCCAATCTAAAGTCAAACTTGCATGTCTGGTAAAGATGGCAATGGGAATTATAGGGAAAAGGGAATATCAAACCTGGAATTATCTTATGAGCAGTTGGTTCTAAAGGAAGCTACTAAGATATTATCCGACACTTCACATATTTATACTCGGAGTATGAGTTGCTGCCTTCTGTTAGACGATACAGGCTGCCCATGTGCAGATACAATCGTTTTAAGAAATCTTTTGTACTTGCGTCAATTAGACTTTTAAGCATGTAATTTTACATGTAACCTTTTGTTGGTTATGGTTGTTATTGTGGTTTTGAATGTTGGTTTGTCTACGTCTCTGTGGGTTTTTTTATTATGTAATGTAATGCTTGATCAGTGTATGTGTATGCGGGCTCCAGGGTCTAAGACAAATTTCCCCATTGGGGACAATAAAGTGTATTGAATTAAATTGAATTGAATAAATTATATTTAAAAAAATAAAAATACACAAACATAGCCGTACACACTTAATTCCATATAAAGCTGTACAGATAAATTAAAAAACTGATATGGTACAGATACATCATGCAGCCCCATTTTATTGTTATAATTCAAAAAATGTCTTCGCTAGCAACAAAACCAACTTGACTAAACCAACTTGCTCATTTTGCTCCATTTTTATTGTGCCACGGGACACCTGCGGGGGCAGACAGCCAAATCGGTGGGATGGTTGAAGGGATTTGGGGGCGGAATTCTCCTTAGCTAAGGAACACTGAGCTCTTTTTTCCCCATGACTCCCATCTGTTGAGTGGTCATTGTCCGTAAAGTGTTACAGCTGCAAAGGACCAGTCCTACATTCTCCTGTGAAAAGGCTTTTTAACATATTCAAAACCTCCACAACCCATTATGCCAGTACTGTTACCGAGCCCTGATTTATTCATTGACTTTGCCTCAAAACCAGGCATTTGCACCCTGTTTAAAAACTTCACCCCCTACCCCTCCGACAGATTGGCTCCTCCTCTGGCCACCAACTCATTCAGTATTCTCCCTCTGCCTCATTCTCTTTCACACCGCCTCGTAAGAGAGTCCTAAATGCGTCCTTTCCAGGTAGAGATGACATATGTTTTTTCGCCGCCGCCCAGTTATTCTGTGATCACATCCTGCTTGGGAATTGTTCATCCGTTCACTTGGCTTTTGTGGCCGATTTCATGCCATGTACAAGTCTGTGTTCTTGTCCTTCATGAAGCTGTCAGCCACATAAAAGTGGCCTGACTGGGGTCGTGCCACAAGTGGTGGGAATGGGACATCACCACAGCTTCTTGGAGGAAGCCCACCCACAGTTCTTTGCTCCGCGGGGCTTTAATTTGACTTCGATTTTTATTATGCAGGCCCCCTGAGGAGAGAACACTTTTACAAGCCTCCGTAAAGCCCTTTTTAATAATGGGCTGAAGGGGCAAAGAATGGGCCCGCCACTGCTGTTTGACCACTCATGGCATGCTCCAATAAAGTGTGCTATTCATCCCTGCTCCCTTTCACTGAGTCACTATGGGGGGAATTTAGGCTGGGTGCTTATGCATGGAGTACCAAGGAAAGCTGGTGAAATAGATTTAATGGATCTCTACGATTCATGCACACATAGACTGAAGGTGGCCTTTTTCTCTTCACTTCCTTTGCCTCCCAGCTCTGTGCTTTTGTGAGGGACCAAGGGGTGGTGAAGCTTATAAGCGAAACAAGAGTCTAATTTCAAACGAATTGCAAACGACCAACAGAGAAAGGACACATTGAAAATGTACATCAAAGATTGAGTGAGCAAATTTGTTTAGTCTGTATCGTTTTGTATTTCTCCTTTGCATTCCAAAAATGTAGAAGAAAAAAAAAAAATTCAGGGATGAGCAAAAAGGAGTGAACAAATTTCAAGCGACCAGAGGAAGGACACTATGAAAATGTACATCAAAAAGCAGTGAGCAAATTTGTTTAGTCTGTATAGTTATTTTTTTTTGCATTTCGAGCTGTAGCAAAAAATAAGTAGAAACAATAGTAAAATTCAGTACAAATAAGCTGATAAATATTTTAATGGAGTGTTGTCAAAAAGTACCAACTTCGGTACCAGTCGGTACTTAAATTTAAAAATGTGACGATACCAGCATTTCCCGCTAACAAGAGCTGTTGAGCAGATTCTCAAACACCTCTGATTGGTCATTGTGTTCACGTGCTAAAAATGCTAGCGGGAAATGCTGGTATCGTCACATTTTTAAAATTTCAGTACCGACTGGTACCGAAGTCCGTTTTAACAACGCTATTTTACTATTCTGGCCAATAACCAATAAATAGCTGATAATTAAACTGTATACTATTTTGCATAAATTTAAATGAAAATAAAACAGTTTAGGCATCACAACATTATAATGTACAGTATGAAAATAGATATTCATTTTAAGATTTGCTAAAGATTACTTTTAACAATGCAATTAAATTAGTGTTTTTAAAGATTAACAGCATTCATAATTATATCTTGCATGTCGAACGATACCATTTGTGTGTACACAAAGAAAAACTCTAATATTGGCTGATCACCAGCATTGTTCTGATATTTCAAACACAGCCGAACAGCACATTAATGGGAATATTAGAATTACATACATGAATTATTTTGGTCTCATACACATAGAAATGCAAGATTTAAATTGACAACCTCCATTTTTAACCACTAAGCTACGTCACCCATAACTGATCATTTAACCAAACGATGCATAATTAATATTAACCCATACCACTTCAGAGTTTCACTATATTCTGCACGCACCGAAAATGAAGTGACTTTTCTCTGGCATATCAAAAGGCACTTATGCATCATCAAGCCAGTCTAATGCCTCTTCGATTGTACCACGCATTGGATTTTAAATAATGACAAATGACGCACTTTTACAAACTGCCTGAGGAGCGTTTTTAGAGCAGTGAGCCCAACTTAATGCCACGAGGTGTTAACGGATTGATTCTCCTAATCTGTTCAGCTACACCGCTTGTCAGTGTGGGGCAGCTGAATTGTCTTAAGACAGCCTGGTGTGCTGTGTGTTAACCAATTTCACGGCCATCTGTCACGCACAGTTAAACTTTGCGCTGCCGTGTTGAGGGGAGGGAGAGCCCTGAAGAAACGGGAGGAGGAGAGGAAGGGAAAAGAAGGGAAGGGAAGGGAAAGCCGCTCTGTCGCTGAGGCTGGGCAGAATGCATCATACAGCGGGGCTGTGTAGCCGTCCTCAAGTTCATTCAGAGCACTGCAACCAGACCAGTGACTTTTCTTCCCAGCTAATTATGTGGAAACTGCAAAGACAATAAAGCATCTGGTGGTCTTTCTTCCTGGTTTCAATTTTTCTCAATATTGTGACAGGCTAATGCATTGTGTCTGACTCAGCCATCCCAGCAGGGGATTGAGTGAAAGGCAGGGTCAGGAGAGAGCAAATAGATGAATTTATAACTTTGCCTTTTCACATTAAAGTAGCGAGATTGTTTCACTGGGACCCACTCCGCCCCCTCTCGCTGTCCCTCCACAGAGACCGAGACTCTCTCTGAAAACATGTTTTGTCTGTGCCACCCAAACTGAGTCTGGCCTTCCCCTTTCTGGGAGGCCTGGGTCACCACTGTTGGCCAACCTCCCCTATTCCTGCAAAACCTCCTAACACAGAGCCGGTGAAAAGAGAAGAGACCCGGTGCTAAAGAAAGAGAACGACTGAGGAAACTGAGAAATGAATTTTCTTATAATGAAAGATAAAACTTTACATTTATGCTTTTCTTAGTGCACTGATAATAAACAAAACATCATTATTGCACTATGTTGTATCATTTGCGAGACATTATACAGAAGCATTATAGAGAAATGTTGATGAATGCTTCAGCAATTCCCTAAATTATTCACTTCAAAACGGCATGTTTTGCTGCAGACATGTTTGCATGCAACAACTACACCCCTAGATGTCACACCACTTGCAATGTAGACAGCTCTCTAAACTATAATGGAAGCAATCTTGTTTAGTTACGTCACACTGTGTGTTGAATGTTTACTGTGTAGACCTATGCGACTATGTTATGAAGAAGAAAAAGGTTTGCAATAGTATCTGTCAATCAAAAATCCAAGTAAATCAATTACATAAATAAAAAATTATGTGAAAACTATTATGATACACAGGACACCAAAATAAGTACGGTTGGTGATCTGTGGCCCACGTGAGAGAATTTTGAGTCATATGACTGAAATATAACTACATTTACATTCATTCATAATGTACATGCATTTTAATGTCATGGAAATGTAAACATTTGTGAGGTTTTGATTTAAAGGCTGCTATGAATTCTGTTGAAAATGACATCAGTGTAATTTATTATTCTTGTTGTTGTTGTTGCTATAATAAAAATAAAAAAACTAATAAAAAATAATATATTTATCTGACATTGTAAAATTTGGGATCTTTTTTTTTTGTACCTGATACTTTTTTCCAATCAAGAACACATTAAACTGATATAAAAGGACAATTAAGACTTTCATAATGTAACAGAAGATTTTTCAAATAAGTGCTGTTCTTTTGAAATTTCTACTCAAAGAATCCTGAGGAAAAAAATAAATAAATCATGGTTTCCACAAAAATTGGCAGCACAATTGTTTTTAATGTTGATAACAATAAGAATGTTTCTTGATCACAAAACCATCATGTGACTAAAATTTTACTTATATTAACTTAAATATATTCAAATAAAAATGCTTAAATTGTTTTACTGTATATTTAATCAAATAAATGCAGCCTTGGTATAAAGGTATAAAAGACTTCTTTAAAAAAAAAAAAAAAAATTCGACCCCATTATTGACCCCAAACTTTTGAACTGTAGGGTAGGCTATATCTTTTTTTTTCCTCTGCAGAAACAGCCATATTGTTAGGCCCTGATGCAACTTCAAAAAGTAACAGGTTACTTTCATAAAGTAATAGAATTAACAATACTAGAAGTAATAGAATAGATGTTATATGTAACCCCAAACAGCCAACACTTATCAACATTATTAAACAAAAATCATCAGAATTTCTCAGAATGCAACAACGATGATTTGACATAATTATCGCGATATAATTTTCCTCGATAAAACGATATGAAGAGTTAGATAAATGTTCGATATAATGTTTGCGCCAAAAGCGGACTCATTTGAATCGCGCCACACGGACCGTTTATCCGCTCGGAACAAAGTTCAAACTGCCGCGCGGCGCGAGCTCGGGGCTCACTGGAGCAGATGCGTTTAATCAGTCACGCGAGCACTAAGCAGCGCAGTGAGATCCAGTGCAGCGCTTGAATTCAGCGAAGAACACAAACGACTCTGTTTAAAGTTTAAAGCCAAACAGGAGAAACACTGTGTGCAACGAGACAGTCAGAAGGCTTTTCAATCTACACATCGCCATTATTTACCATGGATTTACTGTAGTAACACTCACGGCACCATGGTATTGTGGCAGAAATGTGGGATATTCACATTGAATTTTATTACAGGAGTAATGGTATATATAATTATAGTATGTATGTGTAGTTAAGCTATAGCATATGTACATTTATACTGAATGTTTTTAGACTACTGTTTTTCATACAAATAGGCTACCTAAAAACCATATAGTTATATTTTTACCATGGTATTGATGGTTTGAATTAAAATGATTTAAATGTATGCAACTATGGGTGACCAATGCTTAATTAAAAAAAAAAAAAAAAAAAACCTTGGTCAGAATAAATTTAACCATATAAAACTGAGGTTGCTACAATTTTTACAGATGTTACTGATTTTGATAATGAACAAAAATTTACCTCTGCATCCTAACTCAAGCTACTATCAAATGTGCATTTCTAAGAGACAAAAAAGTGGGATCATTTTGGGATAATTTTTTTTGTACTTAATACTTCTTTCCAATCAAGAACACATTTAACTGATATCAACACAAACCTGTTTCTTGATTTGAAACAATATCACTCATTAGAACATGCAGAAACTAAGAAATACATTTTTCTATTTAGATATTTAATGGTCTGGTTTCTACAACTTTCACTTTGGAGCAAAAATCTGGCTTTAAACTTGAAAGAAATAAAGATTTGACATTTATCGTGATAATTATCGATATGGACTGATCATTTTTTGGGTCATATCTCCCAGCCCTATTTGACAATGATCGTTAATTGCTAAAAACTCAACGGTGGCTCAGCAAGCAGACCCAAAAGCAGAACACCCTTCTGGTTGTGAGAGAATCTTCCACCCTGTACACCCGATCATCCTCAAGTCACTGCTGATCTTCAAGAACCCTCCATTCCCCCTCTTTTCCCCCTTAATTAAATGTGCACTTCATTAATGTAAATTGAGGGGCTTTAATGCCCTTGTTGAAATTCTGAAGAAAGTGCTGTGGCCTCGCGAAATGCTCAGGCATCATTGCAAATTAGATTAGGGACCAAGAAAGGCAGTAAAATTAGAATGATAATGGTTGATATGGCTGCCTGACAGGCATGACTATTCAAGGATCAATGGGACGTAGAATGCCTAACGAAAGCCCACTCTCAAAGGCTTGGACCCACGTCAGCCTACAGATGTGCCTTTTGGAAGCACTTTAAATTAGTTTAATTTGGTAAATGGTAGGGATTTAGAAGCTCTTAGCCTGCCTATAACAAGACAGGAATACATTGAAATGTTTTGCTATTCTTTTATTAGCATAAAATAGGATTGAGGATGATTTGCATTCCCAACGAGTCTACTTTTTTTGTTCATTTACTTTTCTTCTTTTTTTTATTTAAAATAGCATTTTCATCCATATCTCATGCCTGGACTTTAGAATGAACCCTTTTCCCAAGCTGCTTTTCATTCTACTTAATCCTGTTAAGGACGGGAATGGGGGTTGATTTTATTCAAACTAATCTCATCAAACACACCAATTACAAAGTAATTTTGATTAAAAACCAATGGCTGAAAAGAGCTAAAGACGTTTCCTTCTAACTTAAGATAGCTGTTTGGGAGATCTCAGCCTATCCCTGTCAAAAGCTGCTAAAGCATTACATCCAACCTGAAGTTCATGGTTTAGACATATAAACAGTGGCACAAACCCACTAACACGTCTGAAAACAAACTATCACCGAGTCGATGAGAAGGAAAAAAAAATCTGGAAACTGGCCACATGGGGCTGCTTTGTGCATAAGGACTGCTGCTTTTAATTTGACCTCAATTCTTTTCCATAATCTGACATCACTGACTTACTTTGTTTACTCTCTTGGTAAACAGCAGCAGTGCTGTTGAAAAGAGAGAAGCCATGCTTGAGCTGAGGGGGCTGGGTCAGAGGAAGTGACTTTTAACTAGTTTGGTCTTTAGCCACTTAGGAAATGCAAAGAGAGGGATTACACTGAGATCTGCTGCATTGTTAGGCAGTGGAAGACGCACTTTGCTAATACTGCACCTACTCAAAAGCATGCAAACAACAGTGATATTGTGTTTTGACTGCATTCTGTTGATTGTGACAATTGACTGAATACATTATTGTAATATGAAAGTGATGGTGATCATCCACCTTATTTTTAACGTAAGAGTGGACACAGCCATTTGTAACTTCAATGTACAAGACTTCCGGTGTCATTTGCTTCCAGTTATTTTTAGCTGCACAAAACAGCTTGTTATGCTGCTTAATATTGCAAACAGGTATTTCTTATATTATTTCAATGTGTTGTTGCAAATATAAACACACTTGTTTGTAGCTCAAATAATTTAGCCATTTACTGCACTTTGTTATTCTTCTAGTTATTTACCTAATGTTATATCTGCTAATGAATCGGAGTCTCACACATTCAGAGAAAACACCATATTTTTGCTTTGAAAAATAAAGTGAATTAATAGCTGTGGTGATGTATAAAAAAAATCAAATTCATGCTAATTGAAATACATATAAGCCTTTTTTTTTTTTTTTTTAATTTGTAATATTTGCTAATATAAAATTAATTTATAAAAATGGTAAATACACACACAAAGAATTAGGACAAATCCACAACCAACGGAATCGTTCTTAACAAAGACAGCAACAAATGCCCAGAGAATCCCCATTAATATTCCCAGTGTCACCCCACAGAGGGAGGTCTTCATGAACAAAACAAACTCATTTATCGGACAGCAGGTCAGTACACTAGATACATCCGCACGCTAGGATAACGTTACTCATGAGCGGAGGATAAACACAGATGTAAACCACCTGTAGACAACGATGAAATACCAAACAGACCTTATAAATGCAATTCATGTAGGCCTATCTCAAACATGAATCTCGGGATGAGCTAGTTAATCTAATCCTGGAAATCACTATGCAACAGTAGGCTATATAAACAGACGCTTACCTCACTACCGGGACAGTTCTTCCGGTGTCACTCCATTCGCGCCAAAAAACCGAATCTCTTCACCTGCACCGTCCTCAAGGATTATATATACATAAGCGACGCTGCTATCTTAACTACAAAGCTCACAATTTTTTCTAGTAACTAACAGTGTACTACTATCGAGGGAAGTAATTATCAAACACTATCTCTTGAACAGTCCACTCTCTTCCATAAATGGAACGTCAGATTAATTCTAGTGAATCGGTTCGTTCGGACGGTTCATTTAAAGGAACTGATTCAAAAAGTGATTCACCAATGTATGTCTTACTTTTAGTAGCGATATATTTACATAATGCAGTTTTTCAGTTCAGATATAAAAATCAGTTCTGATTAAGTGATAAAATATACTATATAGGGCCTTTTTTTTTTTTTTAAATTAAAAACTACCTCCTGAAAGTAGATTCAGATTTAGATTTACAGTTTCAAAGTAGGTTCTCTAGTAGCCTATCATATTATCAGCATTGTCAAGGAAATAAACAAATTTATTCAGAAAATGCCATGAGCAGATCTTATCACGTTCATTAAGTAAAATGATTTTATAGCCTGGCTGGTCTAAAAGGGCAGCAGAAAGCTAATGAGGCCCCTATAGGAAGTGAAGCCCCTGTGGCCGACTCTGTAATTAATCAGCTTCCCCTCTGATTATGGTGTCCATCAACAAGAGACACACTGCTGTTTGCTTCAACAGGCAGAGGCTTGGAATTAGACACACGTAAGTGAAATCTTCAATTGATGTTTCCAGTGTGGAAAGCATTGAATCACTGCAGGTAAAGATAGGTATTTGCGATTGTAACTGTAATCAGAACTATTATGTGAATAATGGATGAAATAGGATAATGACAAATAAAAATGAATATATTTGACACAAAAATCTTTGGTTTTCAAGCTTTTTGATTACCCATACAATTATTCCTTTAATACGTCTTGGCCATCCCTGACCCATCCCCCTCTAGGAATCTCTTCAGCAAGGATGCATGTCCTCCGTGGGCCGGGATCAATGTTAAAAAGTGGAATTAGTCATTCTAAATCATGCAGCAGTGGTCGAAGGGATGGCCTCCGAAAATCATTAGACAATCATGTATTCCTATTGATTTATTCAAAGTACCTGGACTGAAAGCAGATTAAACAGCAAGTAAAAGGAAGCTAATGCTGATTAAATGGCAGTGGGATGGGAGGTCCTTGGGGTATGTTTTTGTCCTAATCAGTAGGAAACAATACTGCTGCAATCACTGGTCCAAGCAGGTCTATTAAGGGCCCTTTACTTGACATATTTATGTATTTCAAATACTGGAGCGCACATTAAATTGAGTTTACTCACAGCACCTTTGCATCTAGTTGGGGAGCGTCTGACATCCAGAGGACATGGATGATCCCACTGCTGCCCATTCAATGGATATATATCAGTATCACAATATAAGGCGCTTTTACCAAAAGCAGCATATTTTCAGACATCTGTTTCAATTTTAAAAAGTAAGAAGTGCAACAAATAACAATTTCAATCTATTTTCAATAGTTTTTGTATTAATACATTTTGATTCTAAGCATCAACACACAAAACGTATTGACAGAAAAATTCTATAAAAAGTCCAAGTAATGTTAATACCGGTACATTATAAGATATAATATAGTAAAATAACTCTAAAATATTATAGAATAAGATTAACTTTTGTCATACTTGGATATGAATATGAATATGATAAGACTGAACTGAACTAATATACACATTTTTGTGATGACAGTAATTGAGTTACAGTTTCATTCTTCATTTAACAGCAATGCATTGAGCTGAAGTTTAGGCATAATGTAACACCCCTAGAAGTGAAGCAGGCATATTTAAACAGCTGTGAGTCAACAGTGTCTTCTCTCTGGTATGGCGTCTGTCCTCTACTCTGTTTAACCACAGCCTCCAAAAAACACATCTTTGTCAGAGCCAAACAGAGCAAGTACGGTCTTGTTTGAACATTTTCTTTCGACACATCTTAATATATAAGTTCAAGAATTCGATGAATCAAAACATGATGTGTCATGTGGAGAATACACAGACAACAGACATAAATACATGACACGGATTTTTATACATGCAAATAAAATGTGAATTTATAAATGTAAATTAGGACAATAAAATAAGTGAGTTTTTAAAATTGAAGTTTAGTTCTATAAAATGTTAGGTTCTGACCCAAAACTGAGTTAAACAGCAACAGGAAAAATAATGCTGAATGCACATGATAAACTGCAGCTTACTACAGAAAAACTATGCATTTTCTGTTTTTAAAAATGATTATGATTATGAACATATTTTTTATATCATATCTTAGGTTGCCACTTGATGTCCAATGTAAAATCCGGATCATGACGCAAAACCAACTGAGATCCACTGCTATAAAACCACCACGCCATCTGAGGATAATTTCTGATAATGTAGTTCAGCATTGAGCTCAGTTAAAGTCATAGAATCTGAAAAGTCATTTGTCTGTTTTTTCCACAAAATAGATCTCCACAGGCAAGTCGACCATGACAAAACCAGAACAAAGCACAAAGTCAATTCAGCCTGAATGAAACCTGAGGTAACAAAGAAAAATCATGTCATTTTGAGAGAAAGAGAGAGAGGGTCTGTATACAGAGGGGCTATAGCAGGATTTGATATAGCATGGTTATGCTTGAAATCGACTCTGAAGCACAGCCTGCTTGTGTCAAGCCATTGCACAAAGATCAATACTTGTTCAGTACAAACATACAAAATAAAAGCCTGTTCGTGGGCCGGCTTTTCTCGTGCCTTGAGGATCTACATTGACAGCAGAATGGGGGACTGGGTGGGCTTCACAAGGAGGGTAATCAATGAGGCAAAGGGTTGAGATCTACTGATTTACTCTTTCATGGGGTTGATTAGGCTTTAGGGACATTTGAAGCAAGCAGAAATCATTACAGCAGAATGCATAATCCATATCAACATCAGCTCCGGAAAGATTTGGATGTGATTCGACTGATGCATGTGCATAAATCACCATGTGAGCTAAAGGAATTCAGTTTGTACTGTTTGTAAATTAAGCCGAATTAAGACGGAACATCTGCTGCTATATATATATATATATATATATATATAGCTATATATAGATATAGATATACATATATATAGGCTATATATATGTATACACACACACTTACACTTTCCAGACACACACACATATATATATATATATATATATACACTTACACTTTCAGACACACACACATATATATATATATATATATATATATATATATATATATATGTGTGTGTGTGTGTGTGTGTGTGTGTGTGTGTGTGTATGTATGTATGTATGTATGTATGTGTTTGTATGTATGTATGTATATATGTGTATGTATGTGTATGTGTGTATATATGTATGTGTGTATGTATATATACAGCAGGCTATATATATATATATATATATATATATACTGTATATGGCAAGATGAAAACCACAATTTTCTGTTTCAAATTTTCACATAGCCAGTCTTTAGGTTATAATAACATTAAAAATTCAAATCCAGATTTTGATTTTCAAAGATTTATTATAAAAAAAGATAGTTTTAACGGAGTCCGGGGAGTGAATTTCGAGGGGGGGGCGGCGTTTCATTTCCAACTGGTTAGGTAGGTTTATTTAGAAATTAAAGTGATTTCCATATTTTATCCATTCAAAAGACTAAGAAAGCGATCCCAGTTCTGCATATAAACGTAGCGCTGTGTTTATGGTTCGCTGCGCAATCCCGTCTTTTGCCATTTAATACCTGCAGACTGCAGCCAATAGAAATGCTTCTCTACCGCCGCGCGTCCTGCTCCTCACAGCACAGACCGTGAAGGCAGACTGTTGTCATTCATTGTAACAAACAAAGTGTCAGAGACGATGTAAATAATATATTCAGTGTGCAGTGTAGAGAGCTTCATTCATTAAAATGGAAGTTTGTGAGATAGCGATGAACGGAGGGTAACAGCTTTTTAATGATTATAGAGAGTTTGCAAATGTGAAATTGAATTTATACAACAGTTTATACATTTTTGATTTTATACAAAAGTTAATATTAAGTTACTTTTTAGGAACACTTGTCTATTTTCAACCCATTCTCACACCCAACTCGTCACATATTGAAGCTTGGTCAGGACCACTTGGCGTCGCTTTTTGACGCTCAAGGTACCCCTTAGCGTCATTTTTCGACTTGCAGGGTCCTCCGTTGCTTTAAATAGGAAACCCTTAGCGTCAATATGCCGACGCCAAAATGGGAATTTTATCGTCATAATTAAATTATATATTGGGTAATAACAGTGCCATTATTGCATATATGTTGGGGTGTGATTTTTCAATGTAAACAGCCACAACAGTTTTATTTATATTACAATATTTACACATTTATGAGCACATAACCCAACCCCTGCCCCTAAACCTACCATTTGTCAATAAAACACAAGATATAACAGGCAGATACAACTACCGTCATAATTTATTTAAAAAATATGAATATTCCAAGTCTTCCGAGGCAAAACATTTGATTTGTGAGAGGAATAAACGCGATTGCCGTCTCCGTCCGCCGTTAAGCTCAGCCTGTGTGCTGCAGTCTGTGCGCGAATTCAAAAAATGCCGCCAGAAGAAGCCTTACGTCAGCCTTGGTTGTGAAATACTATTGGTTCTTGTGTGTCTCGTGACCGATTGCGTCATGCTGTTCTGACAGGCTATTGGCTCTTCTGTGTCTCGTGACCAATTGCGTCATGCTACGGGACTGGAGTATCTTTTGAATGAGATGCGTGCGCGTTAACAAGAGCGGGATCATTTTCAGCGATTAAAACCTTGTTTTGCTCTCTTCTTCTCACAAAGACTTCGAATGGCTTCAGAAGACTTGGAATGCAACATGACTTGTTTGTAATGCTTTTATACTGCTTGTTTATGGTCAGTTTTTGCAATAAATACCTGTGACTGCACTTATATTTGCCTGTTACGTGTTTTATGTTGTTCAGAAGTGGGTAGGTTTAGGGTAGGGGTGGGGTTAGGTGCTCCAATAAAAGTATAAATGTATATAAAATGATTTATAATTTTTTTACAAATGCATGCAAACCATTAAACTAAGACAAACAACTGAAAACAACGGAGGATAACGTGTTGTCATTTTCCATAAGCGTCTTGACCTGACGCATAAAGCAAGTAACTGAAAGCAATGGATATCCTATTTTGTCATATACTGACGCCTAGGGGCACCTTTGGCGTCTTCATAGTGACGCGAAAGGAGTTTGACCATGCTTCAGTTTTTGACGCCTTGGGAGTGAGAATGGGTTGCTATTTTGCTCTATTTCGTCAACAAAAATATAGTTAAAAAACAAAGTCACAGCTGAGCCTCTGCACAAGCCTTTGACAACAGCGCTGTTTCGTTTATGAATGAATCTATGCTTTTGAACAAATCTAGTGAGTCAATGATTCAATGACCCATTCATAAAGAGAGTCACTTACTTCGCTCCTAAATGAATCAGCCGTTTGAACAAATCGATTGAATGAATGATTCAGTGACAAAGACAGTGACTTGCTGCCACCTACTGGCAGTTTCTGTTTTATTTTTTAATAAATTGAGTCATTTAATTCATTGAAATTTCTATATTTAAAACATTAATCTCATAACATTGTTATTATGAGATGCATTAATGCCACCTCTGAGTCTTGTCAAAAATTTCTTAAATTCTGTAAATATTCCTTAATGCCACATTTGTGCTCTTCTGTGCCATGCAAAGATGAATTGTTGATGCTGATTTCATTTGACTGGAAACTTATTCTTCCTGATTGTTATTGTTATATCTTATTATTTTAATTTAATTTATTGTTTAGTTAAAATTTTTTGATAAAAGTTTATAAATCTAAATTTTTTGGCACAAAAGATGACATACATTTAATAAAGTTAGAAAAATGGCATTGCAAAGGTTTTAAAAATAAAAAAACCTTTAAGGATTTTCTGGGTCATTCCTGGGATTCGGTAATAGTTTCTAAAGAGGTGGTTCACCAAAATGAATTGTTTGAAGCTTTTCACAAAACTTTGGGATGCCCATTATAATTAATAAAAATAATTATTGCATTTTTATATTTTTAGCATAAAATAATGTAGCTGAACTACTAATGCCTGAATTTGTACTTAGAAAATTATTAACAAAATGTGCATAGTGTCTGTGATTTTTGGCAACAATGTAAGCATTCACTTGTGTTCCTTTCTTGTAAAATTATTTTTCTAAAAAAATGCAAAATATTTGATAAAAGAATAGACTAAATTTATGTCTCTCAGTCTGAACTCAACCCCGTCACACTAACCATTCTACGCCCATAATAATTTAGTCTCCACTCATATGTGACTTCTCTTTAATAGTGGTGCAGAAAATGGTTAGTAGTATCATACTTTTTATTCATATTTTTGAGGCATGTTATGGTCATGGAGGGTACTGTCAAGCTTAACAACTCAACCCCGTCATATAAAATTAAGATGGAAAATTATTACTTTTTCAACATTTTATTTTAATTCATAAGTATATACAATGTGTTTATTTTATTGCTGCCGTATATGGTCTACTCTCCTATGCTACATGAGCAGCAGTGACCATTTTGTGTGAAAAACCACAACCCCGTCACACTCAACCCCATCACAAATATATGTATTTCTCATTGTTACAGGGTTGTAAACTTGTGACAGGGTTGAGTTATTTGCTTCATTTATTAATAATTTTAATGAAAAAATATAAAATAGTCATGGTTTCAGTAAATATATATACTCCAAAATCATGACAACTCATATTTTTGTTTTAAATAGAATTTTTGACTTAATATGTCCACTTAAACGTTGACAAGCATCATACATTAGAAATTGCGCCCACATTTGCAGCAGAAAGACAATGTTGGCCATGCAGATATGTTGACCCAGAAACAAGGGGACAATATGAGAGAGAAACAAAACCAAAAATTTTAATTTAAGGCAGTGTATCCCTTCAGATGTGTTATAGTCTTCAACCCCATCACACCTTGTCACATTAATATTTTTAGAAAAATATAGGGAAGACAATTAAGAACAAAAGTATTTCTTGCTGATTACCATCTAACATGTTAAGGGCTAAAACAATACAATTGTGGTTTTAGTTAAATTTTTTAATTAAAAATATTTTTTACAAAAATAAAGAGACTGTAGACACACAATTTGTGTATTTTTAGCTTCAGTCCTATAAAAATGTGAAAATGATGATAAATGTTACATTTGTTATCATTAAATTGTTATCAGGGACACAAGAGCAGTAGGTAGATGTTTGTTTTATAACGATTACTGTGTAAAATCCTTTTTAAACCAATCCCGTTTTGACCCTTACGGGGTTGAAAAAAAAGCTGGGAAAAAAACTGAAAATAATAAAAGGTCTTTAATGCCTGAGGTGGGAAAATATGATATTTTGAACATGATATATTAAAATATGATAAATATTTTTGGAGGTTTGATATGTGCCTAATGATGTGGGGTATTTAGAAGCTTAATCACATGTAGTTGAAAAACATGTATATTCCAAGTTGAAATGTTACCGAATCCCAGGAATGATCCTCCTGTCATTGATCAGAAGGTCTGTTCCTATTTTGTATATGTATATACAGAGGTGTAAAAAGTACTCAAAGATTTTACTCAAGTGAAAGTACAGATACTCAGTGAAAATTTTAATTTTAAGTATCTGGCCAAAAACATACTTGAGAAAAAGTAAAAAAGTACAACTTTAAATTGTACTCAAGTATTAAAAAAGTAGAAGTACTTTCTTTTCTGACAGACATTCAGAAGTTTGTTTAAAGGGAGAAAACAAAACAAATTGCAATGGCACAGGTCAAACACTATCTAGTGCAACAACAACAATTAAAATGCAGCACAGCGGAACACAGGGAAAAAAATACAGATAAAGGGATTAAAAGGAAACTCCATTTCCACCCTCACGCCATCCCATATGACTTTCATTTATCAGATGAACACAAACTAAGAATTTTAGGGAAAAAATCATGTGTATGGGACATCCAAAAATGACACTTCAAAAACTACACAAAGTGAATATGACAGTAACTCATGCAACCCCTGTTAATGAATCAGTGTCTTCTTAAGTGAAATGATAGGCATATGTAAGAAGGATACAAATATTGTTCATTGTTATAACAT